>NW_027192358.1:0-164619 GCF_041956635.1 Thermomyces lanuginosus | reverse complement strand
TAGCCGGATGGTTTGCGAATTCTTCAGAGGTTCTGTTTGTCTATGCACACACTGGCTAATTGGATGCACTGAGATAAAAGGTGAAACAACTGCTCTAATCATGCCTGGGAACGCCCTTTCACTGCCGCCCCGATCCTCCTCTTCAGCTCCTCTAGCATTGCTTGCCTGGAGTCTTCGGTTCGACACGCCGCATCTCGGTTCTCCTGAGCCCTGCGAACGAGATACCTGGTGCATTCGTTCACGGATCCCCAGACGAGATACTTGTACGGTTTGGGGATCTCCTGACCTGGCCCACCGGAGCGAGCCGCCTTGGCCTCCTTGACCAGCTCGCAGCTGAGGTCATCCGCCATGCCTTGCAGCTGTGCATAGGCCATCTCAATCAGTGGCCGACCAGCCTGAGCCTGCTGATTGCGAAGAGCCCGCGCATTGCGGACAGACTGGCGGTTATGAGTGGCGAGGACGAGATCAACGCGCAGCGCATTATTTCCCATCTCTGGAAGTTGCGCCGGCAAAAAGCTCCTGAACTTGCTGTAGTCCCCAGTGATCAGCGCCGCCGCAATGGCGTCGTACGCCTCGTCGGTTCCTTGCTTCGTCTCCCAGAACAAATGCCGCGGGTCGCTGCCCAGATACGCGCCGCGCACGAGCTTGACTCCAAGGACGAACCCCTCGCTCTGCGCTGCAGCGAGATGCCGTGCCAGCACTTCCGGCGTTGATTTGCGGTAGGCCTGGTAGGTGCCATAGACGAGAGCGCGTGGCTTGCTTATTGGCCCTTGGTCTCTGTTATTATATTGTCGTTGCAGCCTCAGCACCCACTCATCAATTGCCTTCTGGACTGCATCATGCTCCGCGTCTACGAGCAGCCGGACATTGCGCTCTCCGGCTCGCTCGCAGATCTCCGCCAGCGCTTCCTCGAGTTCCGGTGGCGGCGGCGCCTGGCCATCAGTACTACGTCGCAGGAGATGCTCGACGACTGCCTGCCCGGCACCGGTGAGTTTGAGCGCCACCATGTCACCGTCCCCAGCGAGGTCGACCGTCTTTAGTGTCCCGTCTGCCCACTCGCGGATCTCACGCGCGGCCCGCGCCGTATCCTTTGTTCCCGTGTCTGCGACGGTTTCCGCCTCTCGCGCATACCCGAGAATCACGCCGGCGAACCCCAATTGCTTGAGTTGGGCCACCGTCCGGCCTACCTCCTCGGGGGTTTCACCGGCACAGAATTGTGCATAGAGTGTACGCCGTAGCAGCCCCCCGAAGGGGTCCGCGTTGCGCTCCCGTTGTAGTAGCTTGTCAAGCCCCCTCAGCGCGGTATTGAGCAAAACTGGGGACGAGGATATGGTTGTGATGGCCAAGGTGCGGACGACAGCGCTGAGTGGGAGAATAGATAACGGCGGGATCCCCGCCGGAGGGGGTGTCTGGTGTTGAAGGGGCCGAGCTGTTGTTGAGACTTGTCGGAGTAGGCTACGAGTGTGTCTGCTCGCCATCATTGAACTTTGACTGTGTTCTCATACGAAGGTCTAGTTAGAGATTGTACATTGTCAGAATAGAACCAGCACAGCAGATATCTGGCCAATTCATATTTCTATAACGACGGCACGGAAGTTCCGAAGTTGAGCAGTAGGGCGTGTTTAGGCTAAGGTGTTACTCGTCCTGTGGTTCGTCGACTGGTTGCAGTGGTACCTAATATCAAGTCGGCGATAGGGCCGGTTCATGGCCAACCGGGCCGGTCATGCAGTGATGGCTCAAAGTTGTGGAAGCGTATGTAGATCGAAAGGGACCTAAACCCCCGCCACAGCGGATATATCCGATGACTCTCGAGGAGATACATAGATCTATCTACAAGGATGAATGTGTATGATGATTGCGATGATCGGTCATGTACTGGTTTCAGACATTTACCGAACAGAGGCCAACTCCGTACACCAATCCATCAAAGCACTTTTTAGCCCTCCCGTACTCATTCCTCCGAAGTTCCGAACAAAGCAGGTAGTCAATGATATCATCTTACTCGAGGGGCGGATAGTTCCTCAGAAAACTACCCTTATATTAGCTTCAACAGCGTCCTCCCCAAAATGAGTAGCTCCTAAAAGGACAACTTACTGCGATGGACACTCATAACCAGACGGATTCTTCGTCAAGTACAACTGATGGTACTCCTCCGCCTCCCAGAACTTTCCCGCAGGCTCGATCCTTGTCGTCACGGCCTGATCCTTGAACCACTGCTTGGCCACCTTATCCGTCACCTCCCGCGCAATACGCTCCTGTTCCTCATCGTGGTAAAAGATAGCGCTGCGGTACTGCCCGCCCACGTCGGGGCCCTGGCGGTCCGCCGTGGTGGGGTCGTGCATTCGGTAGAAGAACTCGATGAGTTGCCGGTAGGTTACGATGGAGGGGTCGAAGGTAATTTGAATGGCCTCAGCATCTGCCATCGTTTTTGTCAGTGCCAGGTACACTACTTTTGACACGAATTGGGGGAGGGGGTTCATACGGCCAGTCGTCCCCGAGCAGACCAACTTGTAGTTCGGATCCTCAGTTGAACCTCCCGTGTAGCCGCATTTGGCGTCGAGCAGGCCTTTGCCGTTGCCAAAGTGCTTGCGGTAGAGGTGCTCAACACCCCAGAAGCAACCCGCCGCGACGGTGGCTTTTTGCGTGTTGGAGGACATGGTGGTGACTGCTCTGGAAGAGGCTGCGGGAGGATTGAAGACCAAGGGTCGGAAAAGGCGGGAGAAGAAGAATGATGCCATCGAGCAGAAAAAATATGCGATGAAATCCGGACCCCGAACAGAATTATTAATTTGTCGGCGATGCCTCCGAACCCGAAATTACTAGCTTTACATTATGCAGCCCTTGAATGATGGACGATAGCAAAATGCGTCATGGCAACAGAGCGAACCAAAGTATAATACAATCTACCAGAATCCCAATCCGTTCCCAACCAACGCCAACCACCAACAGCAGAATACAGTACACAAGAACAATGATTATCAACGCATCGAAGCGTTCAGTCTCAGATCCCGGCCCACGCTGACCTCCCGTGGTCGTATATCCGACAACGACGACACTCGCCGCTTTGTCACCGACAGTGCCCGCGGTCCAAGCACATTCGTCTCGTGGTGACTCTTCTCGCTCTTCACCATTCGCCGTGCCTCGGATGCAGAGAACATGCTGTTCTCCGTTGGCGGACTGCCCATCGACGTCGCTGTCGGGCTTCGCCGCCGCTGTATCCGGCTTACTGGCAGGCCCGACACTACGCTGCCGTAATGTCCGCTTGAGATCCGCCGCATCGCGGCACTGATTTGCATCGCGTCCTTTTCCTGCGACTTCCAGTTCCTTTCCCCGTCCGATCCTGGACTGCTGCCCAAACTGCTGCCGCTTGACGTCCGCACGGCGATCCGCGATCCTTTCACATTCAGGGGTCGGTTGAGAAAGCTGCTGTTCTCGATGCTGCGGAGCGGAGACGACTCGTCTGATGACAGGTTTGTTAGCGTCGGGGGCGCTGGCACTGGAGATCCTGACGGGCGCTTTGCGAGGAATCCGGCTTGGAACCGGCCGCTTTGTTTCGGGATGTGCAGCTCGGGGGCCGGCGGGAGAGGCGACGACGACCGCGGAGAGTCCACGTTTTTGCTGCGGACCGGGATGCCCCGAGGAACTGGAGACATTCGGGGCAGAGACGGCTCGGCCGACTCTTCGTTGGATTTGTCTGTCTTTTGTGGCGTCTCCCTCTTTTGAGGTGTGCCCTTCTGGGGTGTCTTTTCGTACTCTGCCAAGGACCCTTCCTGTTCGTCGTCCTTCCACCGAACCGCTCTCCTGACCGTCTTGGTTGGTGCCTTCTTCGGCGTGAATGCTACTCCCTTTTTGGCTAGCCCCAGCTTCCGCCGTCTCGGAGTGCTCTTTGTCGGTGACGTAGCTGTCGGTTGGGGGGGCCCCGCAACCGGTGTCGTTGTTATTTTGGGCGTCAAAGCCGCCAGGCTGGACTTTCGTCGCCGCATCAGCGGCTGGATGGGGACGTCGATCGTTGGCTGTTTTCCGTCCGGCTTCACTACGTTACTGGTCACTCCTGTGCAGGTTTCGAGCATCTTGAGGAGCATCTTGCGTCCAGTTTCGATGGCTTCCGCCTCGGACAACTGCATCATGCTCTCAATTGCTGAAATTGTGGCAAAGTGAGCCTGCAGGAGCGTCTGGACCGTGGCGACGTCGCCTGCTTTTTCCTGCTCGGCGACCGCCGATAACATCTCTCGGTCGGCCTTGGCCTTTAGCAGCTCAGCCTCCCGCGTCAGGTTGGAGATATCGCTGTTGTCGGTGGTCTCGAACTCGCGTAGCTGCTGGATGCCGTGCTCCAAGGCCGTGTTAATCGGCCGGTCCCAGTTGTTCTTGGAGATGCGCTGGTTAAAGTGGTGTCGCGTGTTCTCCAGCTCGAGAAGGATCCCCTGAGCCGTTTTGCGAACGGCCTGCAGGTTCCCCATCGGAGCGTCCGCTCCGCACGACTCGCAGACACTGTCAAACGCCGCAATCCACGACGACAGAACGCTGATCCGCCGGCAGACTTGGCGGAGCTTCAGCATGCTGTTCAGCTTCTCCTGCCTCTCCGCCGCTGAATGCTCGAATGCGTTGCGGATCCGGCTCACGCTCTCACGGATCACAGCCTCCTTCTTCTCGTTCTGCTTTCGGAATTTGGCAAATGCTACACTCTCAGCTTCACGCTGCTGCGCTCGGAGCTCGTTGATCAGGTTCATTTGCTCCTCAATCTTCACCAAGTAGTCTTTCACGTGGCGGTTCACGTTGTACACGTTCCGAGTGACTTTGGTCTGGATGTTCTTGGCGCGGTTTGCATACCGAAGAGTGTTTTGTGTCTCGTCATAGTGCTGGCTTGAAGGGCTGATGCACACAATCATCACGGTCTTGCAGTTGCCGCCGAGAGAAAACTTGAGTAGCCGTGTGAGTTTGGAGTTTCTGTACGGCACATGGTTCCTCCGCCGGGGATCGCACAGCGCGTTGATGCAGCTGCCCAGGGCCAGCAGGGATTTGTTGATGTTGGCTCCTTCCTGGAGCCGCTCGCCGCGATTCTTGGTTGCGCTAGCTCTCTCGCTGCCCGCTAGGTCGATGATGCTCAGCGTTGCCATGGTGAGCGGCTCATTGATGTCTGCGTTGCGATCCTTCTGGGCGACATTGATCTGCAGGACAGCGTGTGACCGGGAAGACGTGGCGTTCGCATCGGTGGGGGACATGGTGCGACATTCGTTCCCGCGCATTATCAGGTCCATAACTTCTTGCACGTTCTTGGGCTGGTGGCTGGACAGCCCAGCTACAGACACTGACTGATTGGCATCTTCCCGAAGCGATAGGCCGGTCTTGCTGCCTCCGGGAACAAGCAGATCTCGGATGGTTTCGTTGTAGATCTCCAAATACGATAGGGATACCTCCGTCACTTTCTCATTTTTTCGCTCTTCGATGCGTTCGAACAACTCCTGCATGGTTAGGAAGATAATGCCGGGCTGTTGAGGGGTGCCCGTGATTGTGTGCGTTTTGCCGCATCCTGTTGCTCCGTAGGCGAAGACGGTCGCGTTGTACCCGTCCAGCACGCTGTCCAGGAGATTCCGGGTAGTCGCCTCGTAGACCTCTTCTTGTGTTGTGTTCTGGTCAAAAATACGGTCAAATGCAAACGTCTGATCCTTGACTCGCTTGTGCTGTGGCACGACGCTTCGGGAGAACTTCTGCACGGGATTATCTTCAGGCGGATCAAAAATCCTAGTTGATCAGCATGCCATCCATCGTTGAAACTCCAGACTGTTTCAATACTCACAGACACTTGTCGTCAACGACTTTAATGATGGACCGGATGCCTTTCTGGGTCAATTTGGGCGTAGGAGCTCCGGCCAGGGAGCCGTCCCCAAGGAACAACGGAGTATCGTCGCATTTCGACAGCTGCGCCGCCTCCTGTATCGTGAAAGGCCGCACGCGGACAGTGACAGAGATTGACGAGGCGCTGGAGGAGCTAGCCATCGTCTCTTCTGAGCGGCTTGCCAATTGGAGCTGGTCGAGCAGAGGCTCGAGTAAACAAGCAGAGGCCTCTCAGCTTGATTGATTCGCCGTGGCAACTGTCGGAAGAAGTGAAGAATAAATACTCAGGTGATAGTATACAGAATACTCATCGCCAACAAGAGTGTCAGAACTTTAGGAGCTTTCAGGGGCTCTGTTGAAGTGGATCTCCATGATGCTGTCGGTGTTGACTGTTGACGATGGTTGCTCTAGCAACCGCGGAAGGTGCGTGCGTTTAAGATTTTGTGGGTGGTGTGCGCATTTTGTGTCAGTTACGGGGCTTAATGCCACAGCCAAGAATTAGCAGCACGCAGCTAAAATTACCTAATTTGCGATCTGCTTGTTATCACTCGAAATGATTCCAAGTTATCCGCTAGTTATCCATTAATTATCTGGTTATTAGAGTCCCATCCTTGCAGACAGGTCCATCCTTGTGCATTTCAAGCCGGCAGGATCGATGAGGAAATGAACCCATCTAGCAGGAGGAATAATATGCGGAGTCCAGGCTTTTGTCCATCTATCATACCGCCGAGTGAATCAGACGAATGTCACAATCGACATCAAATGTAGATCAACATTGAAACCAGCCTCCAACGCCAGACACCATGAATGAGATTCCCCATCCAGTTCGCTCATGACTTCGTAATAATGATCACTCCTCATCGTCCAGAGATGGCAGCACGACGTCCCAGCCCGGATCATCGATCTGCCGCTCGAGATCGTCTAGGTCATCCTGCTCATCCCTTCGTTGACGGAATCGAAAAGCGATGGCCTGGTTATTTCGGATGTTGACTGACTGTAGAGTGGGTTTCATGGCCGCCTTAGACCTGGCTGTTGATTTCTTGGTGCCGCCGTTGGCCTCCTCAGTATGGTCATCTGGTTCGAGCAGCGTCCACCCCTTGTTCGGCTCGTTTGGATCGATAGGCACGCCGAGCTCGATGTCAGAAGGATCGTCGGGGACAGGGTCGCCATTGATCTCCTTGGTGTCACGCGCTTTCAGAGCGTGTAAGAGCTTCTCCTTGGTTGAATCGATTGATTCCTCCGCAGGGAGCATCAACAAAACGGTTGTTTTGTGTTTTTTAAACCGTAGAGTCCAGCTGAGCGGGTCTGGTTTCGACTACTGAGCCGTTAGATTATTTTTTTTTGTGATGTAGAATTGGAGAGCTCACCATTTTGCGGATTGTGTTTTTTGATTATGAAATGAGAGAAATCGGTCTTGGTACCTTATCTACGTCGGACCGAAGAAACTGATCAATCAACCACACCACCCGTTCGACACAATCTGGATTGCAACCACCAATCGCCTACGAGGATGTCGGACTCAGACCGCACCTGGTCCGAGGAGCCGGGTCTCCTCAAGGTGCTGCGCTGGTACAAGCTGTTCGACTCCGACACCCCTCCGCGACTCGGCATGCCCATCCAGACGAGAGTTTATTACACCACCTGCAGCGCCTTTTCCGTCGGCATGGTCATCGGCGCGTCCCATGGTTCGAAAAAGGCCGCATACCAATTCCGCGCAGAGAACGCGCATCGATTTCCGACCTCATCAACCGGATGGTTCCAGTACCACAAGACCAAGAACTACAAGGCTATCGTGGGCGGTGTCTTCGAAGGTCTGCGTATGGGAACCAAGTTGGGCGCCGGTGCAATGGCATTCTGCCTATTCGAGGAGACCGTCGACTGCGCGCGCCACGATCGCCGGGATTTCTTGTCAACCGTCATCGCGGGCTTGTCTTTTTCCGGCATCTACAGTCTACTGGGTACGTCGGCTCGGACATTGGGATGGAGTACAAGCTGATGGGGATTGAATCGCAGCGCGCCATGATATCTATGCCGCCGCGCGAACGACTCGTCTAGGATTGAAGCTGAGTTTGGTATACGGCCTCATGCAGGATGCCCTGGAGTCTTTCAAGGGCAATCGCCCTGCGTATGTGAACTGGATCCTGGGAGCGAGACGGTCCTCCGAATCGTCAGGTGCACTATGATTTCACCGTGACATTGACCGTTGGCGAGTCCTCAACCATTCGACTGAGCCAGCGCCTTGCGGGAGAAAAAGGAACCTCTCGTCAGCCCGTCTGAGCGTCCATTAGCCGGTGAGCGATGGCCGACACAGGCATGCAGTCCGCATGTCAGCCGTTACCCGCCGCTGCCTGCGGTTGAACAGGCCGCCAGGCTGCCGGATTTCGTTCCAGGCTTTGAAGGGTGTACTCACTGGTGTGTCGAAGGTCTGCAGACAGTCTTCATCTGTGCATCTCTGCCTAGCATTGTGACAGATGATGGATCACAATTGCATTAGCCTACGAGTGCGATACCATTATTCGCATCAATTCTAAACTACTAATATTAGGCTACTATTATTAGACTCACTCCTGCTGGTCAGCTTTGAGCTCTCAATTAATTATCGAACCATAAGCGTCCCTCCGTAGCACGTAAATCCGTGTTCGGCCCCCAATGCGCCGACAACGAGTCTTGATCACCCCTTGTTCCAAAATAGAATGCTTCTAGAAAGACTTGGCTTGCTCATCACTCTCGGGAACGGACTGCCTGGTGGTCCTCGCGTCTTCTGGAGAGCTGATGGTTCGCCTGGGCTCACGTGCTCCGATCGCAGCGAGGTATGATAGAATGCCGCATCTCCAGGCTAAAATCTCCCATCATGCCCTTCGCTGATGAATTTCGATTCTGCTTAAGTATTCAGTAAATAACAATTCTGGCGATTGATCCTGGTTCTCTGATATATTGAGTGCAATTGCTTTGGATCCTTAGTACTCCCCCGCTTCGCGATGATCGCCGCTCTCCGCTAAGTCTAGACGACATCGCTTCGTCTTGCCCAGCTATTTTTGACCAAACTGTTCCTACGGTATGCATAGCCATCTTATCAATCTCCAGAGCGCAATATCGCTAACTTTGCTTTGTTTGTGATCAGAACATCTTGCTCGCCGACTCGCATTCCTCGCGGCAGTCACCACCTCGGCCTCGACCTCGTCCATGCTTCGATCCGAGGTCCATCATGTCCCGCTCTTGAGGTCCCGGCTACGCTGCTTTTGCAACCTTTCTACGGCGATACAGCTGCGTACACATGAGGCGACATCGCCGATCCAGTAGCGGCGCCAGCAGGGCCGCTGCGCCGATGCCAGAGGCCGTGTCGGTCATCCACTCCTTTAACTCGGCTACCAATCCCAACCTACCCGCGCGTCCGTCGCCCTTGACCGCGTCGCAGATCCAGGGCATGCCCCTGGACCTGCTCGACCGCATTCGCTCATTTCCACTTTTTCAATCGACCCCCGAGTCCTTCCTCTACGAGGTCGGGCTGCATCTGCGCCCGCAGCTGCACAATCCCAATGACTACATCCTAACTGAAGGCGACGAAGCCAAGGCCATGTACTGGCTTGTTCGCGGTGCCGTCGCCGTGACGTCGCGCGACGGCGAAAGCGTCCATGCCGAGCTGAAGCCAGGTGCCTTCTTCGGCGAGATCGGTGTACTCATGGACCGGCCGCGCACTGCCACGATCATAGCTCGCACCCGCTGCCTGCTGGTCGTGCTTACCAAGGAGGATTTCCGCAAAATCTTGCCGCAATTTCCCGAGGTTGAGCGCGCCATTCGAGAAGAGGCCCTCGAGCGCTTGATGATTCTAGAGAAGAAGAAGCAGAGTAGCCGCGAACCGGCGGCCCAAGCACCGGGTATGCATCGTAGAGGGTCCAAACGGGGACATGACCATGGCACCAGCGAACTCTCCCCGGAAAACGAAAATGACTTGAGGTTAATGAACAAGAGACGCAAGTCTCCCAGCCCCGGTGTGGCTGAAATCACGCCGTCCAGCGCGCTGGCAAACGGCATGGTGAACGTGCGCTCCTTGCTGAAAGAGATGCCCCTATTTTCAGGGCTGCCTCCGGAGTTGCTGCACTTCTTGGGCCTGAAGTTGCAGCCGCTTTCGTACCCGCCGTTCACGGACATTATCCGTCAAGACACTATCGGCCGGGAAATTTACTTCATCGTGCGTGGAGAGGTCGAGGTGCTCAACGAGACAAATCATGGCACCGCGCCACCCCAAAAATGGTTCGACGACCAGGCAGGTCGAGAGTTGAAGGTAAAGGCTCGGCTGGGGCCAGGGCAGTATTTCGGGGAGATTGTGAGCCTGTCTCTGACTCCGCGCCGTACGGCCACGGTTCGCTCCGTCACTGCAGTAGAGTGTCTCATGCTTGACGGCGACGTAATTGATGAATTCTTCGAGAAATGTCCGGAAAATATCCGTGCACAGGTCCAGGATACGGCCAAGCGGCGTTTGGAGTCGGCGACAGACAACGACGTTCTCATGACCGATGCCGACGCTACGCCGCCGAGCTCAGACCGGTTGATGGTGGACGACAGGCTCAAGGTTCGGAATTTCCGACGCAAGTCAATGCCCTTAGTCACCCTGACCGAAACCGAGCTCGACAGCTCCCAGGGCCCCGGAACGAATGAACCGCCAGTGCTAAGGCCATCGGATCCAGATCCATTCTTGAACGTAGCTCTCGACAATGTGAGGCTCAAATCCCGTCGCGGCTCGGTCGGCGTTATCCCGCCCAGCGAGACCACCAACGGGGATGACCCTCGCCAGACAACGCCGGTCGAGCCTCGGCCCGGGAGCTCCTTCCAGGGCGCCACGCCGGCCATTACAACCACGTTTGCGCCTTCGTTTCCACGGCCCGTCGCGGACGATCATTTTCGCCCGTCCAAGCCAGATAACCGGGGCATTTTCCCAGATAATGTGCTCATTCATATATTCCAATATTTGGAGCTGCACCACCTGATGCGGCTACGAGCAGTCTCGAAGCACTGGTCCAATTTGTTGACCAATGAGCCGTCGATCGTTGAGTATCTCGATCTTAGTATCTACAATCGCAAGATCACGGACGACGTGGTGCGCAATATCATCTGTCCATTCGTACGAGACCGCCCTCGGTACGTCGACATTAACAACTGCTTTCACATCACGGACGATGGGTTCAGCGCGCTAGTGGAGGCGTGCGGTCACAACGTCAAGGCATGGAAGATGAAGAGCGTGTGGGACGTGACCGCGGGTGCGATTTTGGACATGGCCAGCAAGGCGACGGGCCTGCAGGAAGTGGATCTGAGCAACTGTCGCAAAGTCAGCGACACGCTGCTGGCACGACTTTTGGGCTGGGTGGTGCCGGCGTCGACGCTGGCGCAACACAACGGCGCGCGACACAGCATGATCAAGCCCACGTTGGTGACCCCTGCAGGCGCGGTCTATGGGTGTCCACAGCTGAAAAAGCTGACCCTGTCGTACTGCAAACACGTCACAGATCGTTCCATGCATCACATTGCATCGCATGCAGCACCGCGTATCGAGCAGGTTGACCTCACCCGCTGCACGACCATCACGGACCAGGGGTTCCAGTATTGGGGCAGTGCCCAGTTTACACGGCTCCGGAAACTATGCCTTGCAGACTGCACCTATCTAACCGACCATGCTATTATCTGTTTGACTAATGCGGCAAAGCAGCTTCAGGAATTGGATCTCGTGAGTTATTTCAATCTCCTTATTCTTCTTGAGTCCATCGTCTAACTACTCGGACATCGTAGTCTTTTTGCTGCGCCCTCTCGGATACCGCTACGGAGGTACTCGCGCTGCAGTTACCGAAGCTTACCAAGCTCAACATGTCTTTTTGTGGCTCCGCAATCTCGGACCCGTCGCTGCAAAGCATTGGACTCCATCTCGTGTCCCTGCGTCACCTTTCAGTGCGTGGCTGCGTGCGGGTCACAGGCGTCGGCGTCGAGGCCGTCGCTGATGGCTGCCAGCACCTCGAATACTTTGACGTCAGCCAGTGCAAGAACCTGACTCCGTGGATCGAATACGGCGGGCAGCTGCGGTACAGGCATCGGATACACTTCGAGACTGTGGCGCAGAACGGGAAAAACTTTCGGTGATTTCTTTTTGTCCTTTTCGGTGAATTGCATCAAAGAGTTGACATTGTGTGGTTTATGTTGGGATATCCGCCTATGTTTGTCGGGCATTGTCACGGTACATGGACTCATGTTTGATGGTCAATGACTGTTTGGATTATTTCCACTCGCTAAAGTCTTCTGTGTCTTGGAAAGTCATCATGGAGCTGGTCATGGGAGGACAGGGGGCGTTTTGGAGTTGAAAGCAAAACAGCATGTTGAATCTACACCACCATTATATCCATCAGCATCAGCACAACCATTTGTCTGAAGAAAAAGAAAATTTCATTGTTTTGTCTTTTTCAATGACGAGCCTGATCTCTACATGTTTCTATGCGAAAGCTAACAATACAGCACGATCCCTCCTCCTGACAATGCACCAAAAACACACGCCTGCAATTCAAGCCACAGATCACCTATTGGTCCACAAAGACTCAATGGACCTTGTCTGAGTCTTCCCAGAGCTGCGCCTCCGTCAAGATTCTTTTCCAAACAAAAACACCGAAGCACAATAGCTTTGGCGGCAACTCAAAGAACAATAATGGCATTCTATCCGTTTTATCGAAGGAGCGGTGCATTGACAAAAGAATGTTTTTCTCTCACAAAGGGGCAAACACAATGGGCTTACCATGGATGAATGCCCTTGTTTTCAAGAACCGACACAGCAGGGACAATTATACCGCAACGCTGGGAGGGGCCAAATCCGGCATCGTCAGTCATAAAACGGCTTTTCGATCACTCTGGTCTTCGGAATGCTCCGAATCAGTCCAGCGGACACGAATATCCAAAGAACAAGAAGCACAAGACAGTCAGCCAATCAATTAATCGAAAGGCAGATTCGCGAAAATCAGCATTTGATCGACGACAGGTTTACTGGAGTACTATGACTACGACGATATACCGAAACAATGTTGGGGAAAGATAGCAATCCCATGGATGTGGAGAACCCTCAGGAATTCGAAGACGAGTTCGAACGTGAGATTCGAGAGACTCTCCTACTTGAGCAGCTTGTGGCGGAGAATGCCGAACCCCTGGCCCATGTGCCGGAAGAAGATGTGAGAATGTTTGAGGACAGCGACGCCCCAGCAGAGCCAGATGAGCAAGCAGCCGTTCCCCAGGAGGTAAAGCCACTGACGACTGAGGAACGCAAGGCAATTCGGAGCGAACGTAGTTCGAAGAATAAAGAACTGAAAAAGATCGCGTCGCAAAAAAGTCAGCTGGAACGTGGACTCGAGAAATCGAAGATCAAGCTCCAGGATTATAAGAACAAAAGGGTCATGCATGAGATGCAGCAAACGGAACAGGAAAATATTGAGGAGATGGAGAGGGAAATTACTCTCCTGAAGCATAGTGAGATATTGCTCAAGGCCCGAATCGAGGACATCGACAAGCAGCTCGCTGAGGATAAGGCTCTGCGGGAACGGTTGCAGCAGGCCCATCGCAAGGGAGGTGCCCGTCGCGCAAGAAAGGCCAAACCAACGACGCGTCCAGCCAACTATAACTTCGATAGCGGCGACGATTCCGCGACAGATGATCCGGACGACGACGAGGCAAAGAACCGGCGGCGACGTGAGCGACGCATCAGTAATTTCCCTGATGGCCTTAGCAAAAAGGATCAGAACCGCTACCGGCCGCCAGCGTGCAGATGGTGCCAGGTAAGAACCTCTTTCCGCTCCTAAACTGTTGTCGACTTGCCTCTGTTCACATGCAAAAGTCAAGCTAAACATAATTCCCATCCCCTTTCCTGTGAGGAACCAATCACTGACTTTCCTTGTTCTAGAAAGCCAAACGGAGCTGTGACCAACGAGTTCCCAGGTGCACTGAATGCGTTACCCACCAAAAACGCTGCCGATACAATGACCCCTGGACGGGAAAGCAGATCCCAGCAATGTACACTGTGACCCTGGAGATGGATCTCAATGCAAAGAAGGAAGAGATCTCTAGGCTCAAGGAGAAGATCAGCAAGCTCGAGAGCCAGCAGGGGGGAGGTCCGCTTGACTTCACCAGCAAGAACCCGTTCTCCGGTATCACGGGCTACGGGCCGCGGCCGATGCGACACGCGTTGGAGAGCCTGAAGCGGGCCATTGTCGGGCTCCCGATGCTGCCAGATCATAGTGAGACCGTGTCCTCCGAAAACGATGGGCCAGGCAGCGCCAATGATTCTGATGCCTCTCGCAAGAGAAAAGGTTTGCTCGGTAAACCCTTTTGTTGTTGAAAGATAAGAAGCTAATCGATCAATAGCTACCAGTGTTTCCGACGGTGACAACTCTGTTGCGACGAAGAGAGTCCGACTGACCTGTCCACCGCGGATGACCACTCGTCGCAAGGGGCCGCGAACTCGCCAAAGAGCCCGCAAGGAGGAAGCGAGCGGCACCGGCGAAGCATCGCGAACCGCCCAGCAAACTATTAGTGCGGTGAATGAGGGTCCCGTCGTTCTGAATGACAGCAACGACCAGTGGACAAATGGGCAGCAAATCAACGCCGAAGAGATGATCGATGACCAGACGATGCAAAATGCGCCCAGCAATGTTCGCGCTGATGAAGCTCAAGGAGGAAGTGGAGACGTTCAATTCGTTGGTGAAGCACGATCAACAAAGGTAGATAACTCGCAACTCCCACCCGGAGTCCCTTACGCCTCGCACTTCGAAGGTCTCAACAAAAAACAACTCATGTACCTCCGCTCCCTCGCGAAGCGGAACCGCTCTCTGCCGCTGCGCTCGGATCACACCCCAATATGGCCGGAATGGTCTTATAAGGACGAGCCCTTGACTGACGACGAGTTGGCATGTCTGAAAACGATGTTGGACGAAGGAGACCATATCGATGGCAAAGATGGGAAGGTGAACTGGAAGGGTAATAATCAGCCGGGGAAAAAGTGACGAGATCTGGTTGGTATGTTATCCACTCTGATGTTGAAGATAAAAGGATTGACTGGATCGAGGTGTAGACTGTCTTCGGCGGTAATCTTCCTGCTTTCATGCATGTCCTTTTGTGCTGTGCATATGTTGAATGAATGACGATATCTTTGATATGATTGATGCTGTTCTGTTCGATTGATACCCAACCATTTGTACATGTAACTACGCTGTGTATTATTCTGCTGGTGTCCGAAATGAGATTGACCTGGCTGCTCACTGGATTTATATTTTATCGCATAATGAAGTCTATGATTATCCAGGAACAGCTTTATCATATTCTCAAGCTGAAATATTCAGTATTACCTTTGCCCCCGACAACCCGGTGGCCTTCCTTATACTCATCATCCAACTTATCTTTTGAGAGAAACTGCCTGTCAGTATGAACTACCGGCTCACATTTCGTAGCTGGGTACTTTCCAGTTTACATTTACTTTTGATGCCCTAGCATTATTCACAGCGTTTAATCGATCACAATTCCGATCTTTCCAAAATGACGCTGCTGCCACATGTACTCGTAGGCCTCCCGCGTCTTCTCCAGAGGGAACACCTCCTTGTCGAGGACAGGCTTGATGTTATTCGCCTCAACAGCCCGCACCATATCCTCCATCTGCGACCTCGAGCCGACGTAAACTCCCCGGAGAGTGCAGATGTGCTTCAAAGCATCCAGGATTTGCGGATTCGCATCGGGACTCGGCTTTGCACCGCCAATGAAGCCGATGATACTGATCACTCCTTCGAATTTGATGGCCTTCAGACTCTGCCCCATCGACGTGGGACCACCAACTTCCAGGATGTGGTCGACACCCTCGCCGTTCGGAGTGAGCTTGCGAGCTGTTTCACCCCAGTTCGGGTCCTCCTTGTAGTTCAGGACGTGATCGGCGCCGAGTTTCTTGAGGGTTTCGGCCTTTTCAGCCGAGGATGTGGTTGCAATAACTCGGGCGCCGGCGGCTTTAGCGAACTACAGGAAGACGTCAGTACTATTCTGCTGATGGTAGAACTTTCCATAGCATTGAGCTGGGGAATAGGAAAGGGGATCGAACCTGGAGGCCGAAAACGCTGACACCACCAGTGCCTTGTACCAGCACCGTCTGGCCAGGCTTCACTGGCTTCAACCCGTAGAGCGCATTCCAGGCTGTCAAGCCGGCACAGGTGAGTGTTGCCGACTCGACAAAGTCAAGGTTGTTCGGAGCGCGGACAAGACCATTCTCGTTGAACACGCCATACTGTCTGAGAGTGCCATCTATGGCGCCGCCGAGACCCGTGCCGGCGGCCGCAATATCAATGGGGTCGTACAGATGGCCCTGGTTGAACAAGGTGACCACTCGATCGCCCGGTTTCCAACGAGTCACCTTGGATCCAACAGCGACAACCTCACCGGCGCCATCGGAACCAGCAATGACAGGGTAGCGGACGGCGAACGGGTACATACCCTGTTGCCTGCCGTCAGCGTCCAGCTGTCGCAAAGAGATCTGTATAAGGAGAGATCTGCTACTGCACCTTTGGAATGATCAAATCACGGAAGTTCAGCGAGGCACCGCGCAGATGCACCAGGACCTCATTCTCGCCAACCGGCGGAACGGGGGCTTCGGTGAAAGCAAGGTCCCCGAAGCCATTCTTTCCTTGAACAACCCACTGTTTCGTGGATGTGGGAGCCATGACTGCTAACTAACTTGCTGGACGGGATGATTCCGTGCAATATCTAGAGCTGCTTTCTCGTCGATGTCTGATCAGAGGATGATGCCAACACAGTACTTGGGCTAGTAGCTGGTTGGCTGCGAGTCTATTCCGGTTAAATAGAGTTTCCATGACATCAGTGATCTGACTGAAGACAAGACGAAGATCTCCACCTTGAGGGTCCTAGGGTTTTCAAATTTGATAGAAACTAGAAATCTTGCGCACATTAGCGTACAAAATGATCTTCAAGACTTCAAGTGGACGATTTTCACTTGGACAAGCTTCTAAAGTCTTCCATCCTCCGACGGTACATGTAGGGACTCGGCACAACTGCACCACCTTGGTGATCCACTGTTCCATTTATGTCTTCGCTGTCTTCGCTCAGGATTGCTCCCATTTTGCCGGCAGTCCAATCGCCGCTTTCGCCAGCCAGCATTAGGTACTGTACCGGTCACAATATCACACAAGGGATGCAGCAACCGCAGCAAAAACAATCGTCGTCACAGTAGCATGGCCGTGAGACCGTGCCTTTGGTGTTGCCGGGTTTCGATGCCGTCGACGTGATAGACGAAGTGGATGATGTGGGCGGCATTTTTGGGTCTCCACGACGGTGATAGGCTGATAGCGCGGTAAACTCGGAGCTCGGATGAATGAACAGTCGCGTTTTGCTGCCTTTGATTTAGGATCCGGACAAGTGGAGTCGTGTTTCTTGGACCCGATCAGTTAGGGTTAGGGTTAGCGATGCAAGGTTGAAGAGACGAGATCGGGGGCGGCCCTTTCACTCCTGTAAAATAAACGTCATTTGAAAGGTTGCTGACGAACCGATGCGTTGTTGGAGTCAACGAAGATCTCGCGGTATTGCTCTATTTATTTAGGCTTCTGACGTCAGTTGTCAAGCGTCTATCATTTAGCGGTAACTCCCAGCAATGCCAGATGGCTGCGAAGGATTGGCCTTCGGAGAAAGTTCGCTCAAATGGTAGTAGGGAAAAGCTCCGCTCTGACTCGACTGAAGGTTCTGTGCTTTATCGCATCGAGTGGATAGAATGACAAAGGCAAACGGATTTAGGATCAAAGGCATTAAGTACCTTGAATTGCCTTTCAGAGATGCCGTCCGATTGTTCCAAGTCAAAGAACACTAATCAAATCTGATTCATCTGTAAATGTCGGACTCCTGGAGAATGAACAGACGACTGGAATTTGAAGGCATAGCAAATGCCACATCTTCAACCCCGTCGGCTCGCTCTTAAGATTTTCTGCTGGCGGGCACTCAGCAAAATCGTCGGCAATCTCTGTCATTGATGCCAAAAACAATGCTGCGAGTTTGCATCTACAGTACGGAGTCGTTTAATGCTAATTTCATGCTAGCGATGGCCACAGCTTCGAGATCCTCGGGACATTACTGTAGCCTCTTTGGACCTTCCCGAGTTCCGAGGATTCCATATAAGCTGTCGAAGCTGGCGAAGGTGTCTGGGTGACCTCGGCTACTGTTGCGGATAGCTTCCGCTGGCGGCCCGACCGAGCAAAGTTCTGTAATTGCGCGAGAACTCAAGAGACCTTTTCAATTGTGTGACAAACCAGTTTGGCTGCCGCATCAAGCATTTTCGATCTGACCAAAGGAGGTGAATTTCTTGGGGTACGTGTGGAACTCAAACAAAATTATCAAAGTCATGGATGCACGCACAAAGCAAATGTCCTCTCGTTCAGAAGTTATCTTTGATGAAACGCTCTTTCCTGGACCTGTTTGGAGATACCAGCCTGCCACATTCCTAAGACCTTCGCCATTTCGGACACCCTTTAATGCTGTTGAGGAGCAGTTTTTTTAGAGACAAACGCATACGCTACGATGTTGGGACTGCTGAGAAACCAGATACAAGTGCCAAATTGAATTTGGGTGTGAGGGACTCTCAGCCGCAGCCTCTCCTTTGCGAAGGGAAAGCAAGACGACCGCAGGTTCGTCGCACGCCGCCGGAATAAATCCTGCCATTCCCGTCTGCGTTTCACTCCCCAGAAATCCGGGGGAGTGAAAACAACAGTATCGATCCCTCATACCTGTCCGCCGGAGACACATTTCAACCGGAAACACATTTCGACTGGAAACCCAAGTATTCAGCAGAACGCCTCCGCCGAAAACATCGAGAAACCTACAACAGTGATTCCTCTATGAAGTCGAAGGCAATCCAGGCAGCCGAGAAAGCAGACGGTAACGACATTTCCTACAAGCAAGCCTGGGCGACCTTAAGGCATGCTCGTGAATTTGCCTTCGGTGAGGACAAGGAGTCCTTTCAGCAGATCCCAGCGCTGCTGGAGAGAAATGATGATATCGGACCCGACTACATACTATCATTTAGAAACAAAGGATGGGTCCTTTCATCGACTGTTCATTGCTCCCGGCCCGACTGCGGAGGCTTTTCGTTATTACCGTCGGTTCATTGCACTTGACGGGACATATTGGCGGAACCGTTGGAACCTGTGACTGCTGTTGGCGGTGGCGCGGGACGGAGAGGACGAGATTTTGCCTCTTGTTTTGGCGATTGTGCCATCAGAATCAGAATAAAAACTGGCAGTTTTTTCTGAAACATTTCAAGGCAGCATTTCGAAAGGTCGACAACGAAACAGTTCGCGCGGTGTCTGACCGAGCGAAGGGTTTAGAGCCCGCGATGCGAGCCGAGTTGCCGCGGGTCTGCCACACGTATTGCGCGCAATATCTGGCGGAAAACATTATGACGACCTTCAACCCCGGTGACAAGGTTCGAAAACTCTACTGGCTGGTTGTAAAAGCTCCTTCCAAGAAGCGGTTTGACACTTGTCTCGAACGAATCGCCGAGACCAAGCCCAAGGACAAGGAGATTTTTGAATACCTCGACAAAATTCTGGCACACGCATGGGCACGGCATGCGATCCCTTTGCCGCGATACGGCCACTCCATGTCCAATATTTTGGAGTCAATAAACTCGGCATGGGGACCAAACATCAGCGAGGCTCCTGTTCTCCAGGCTTTTATTGAAATATGGCGCACAATGATGACGAAGTTCTATGAGCGACGCACACGAAAATTTCGCCGCTAGACAGAACTGACTGATTATGCGCACATATACACCGAAGAGCAGAGCAAAAAGGCTGGCCAACTTTCGGTCCTGCCCAGCACGGATGACCTATACCAAGTCCGAGACGGAAACTTGGTATTTACAGTCAACATGGAGGATCAGACGTGCACGTGCGGAGAATTTCAGGAGATGCAACTCCCATGCCATCATGCCCTCGCAGTTCTGCAGCACCGCCACCGCCGTCGGCGGGAGCTACCGCATCGAACGAAGGACTTCGTTCACGAGTGCTATCATCAAAGCACCTACAGAAAGACATACGAAGTCTCGTTCGCTCCCCTCGACACAAACGATTTAGAGAAGGATGAGAACTGCGGGCCGTGCGACCTCCGAAAACCACAGGGTAGCCCTCGGAAGAAGCGCCGGCAGCATGGGGAACGCATATATATACGAGTGAATCGGTGTTCTGCGTATCACGGAAAAGGGCATACTCGACGCAGCCTGCGGTGCCCATCATTTGGAATCGGGGAGTACGTTTACTTCCAGAATCCAGAGGCCCGAGGAGTCAAAGTTCGGGAGAATATTCCGGATCGAACGTCTAGGTCACCATCGCCCTCAACCGATTCGCCGTGGTCTTCATTATTGGGATCACCATTACCTCCCAGACTGACTCCAGCACCAGCTTCGGCCTCCGAGTCCACATCGCAAGGCTTGAATTTGCAACGCAGGCCCTGAGGACCTTCTCCTTCCCGTCCCCGGCGGCTAGTCAAGTCAGTGAAACCGATGCCCTCCCGGTTCCGAGACGACCCGGATTTAGGGAAAAGTCCAGCGCTTTCCAGATACAACTGGAAATATTCAAATAATTATGGCTCTGTGCCTCCCACCCGATACATGGCGGGATTGGAAAGGGCTTTGCGAGGGGCAAGATTACTACTTGCCTATCTATATGATCGCCCTCCTTGAGGAAACCCCAAAGGGAATGAGCAAGGCGGAGAAGTACTGTATTCAGAGTAGGTACGTGTAGTTTTCATTCACAATTTCTCTAGGTCATGCCCACACCCTACTGTGGTGTCGTGATGCGGGCATAAGTAACCATTAACTACGGCGAAAGGATGGAGAGAGTGGTTGAAGGATGGAAGTTACGGAACTGTAGAGAGTTTATCGCCCTGTGGGTCACGTGCTCTGAAGGGACGGACATGAAGCCCAGATCACGACTCTCAAGGTACGTACGTACCTAATTCAATCCCCGGGATCCTTCAACTCAGCACGTTTTTTGTGCTGTTCTCGCTTTCTGGTCAGGAATTCGCATAAGGATATCAACTTTATTATACAATAGCGGTAGCTTTAAGTTGCTTCAGCATTTCAGAACTTGTGTGCCTGAGAGGGACTTATTGCGAACGATGAGGGATGTATGAGTACATTTTATCATGGAGATGACAGATCCTGCATCTTTGCCCCTGCCTCCAGTGTCCTTGAATACATTGATACAAGCGTGACGTCCATGGTGGAGAGAATGCTTTGATGATCGGACTCGCTCCAGCTCTTTCGATCTGTTGTTGTAATCGTCGGTACATGTCCTCTGCCTCTCCGTACTTTCCTTGACTTTCAAGGACGATGCCCAGTTTCGTATGCACTCTCTAGGGATGCAAGAACCGTTAGGCGTCAGCACTCTCTCTTCATCTTCCAAATCTCATCGTCGCTTTTGTAATCTAATGGTGGTGTTCGGGTTGTGATTGCCGGAGAGGACATCTGGATGATAGACGGGCTCCAACACTGTCCTCCATCCCGCCTTCATCCATTTCCGCATTGCTTTTGCTCTTCCGTAGTGTCCTTGCCCCTCAATGGCAGCGATCGGATTCTTAACGCTTGCGCAAGTGTCCGGATGATGCTACCCCAACATCTTTCTGTTGCCTCACTAGTTCGCATCAATGCATCAACTCTGGCTTGTCGTATCGTCCTTGGTTCTGAATGGCAACGTCCGGAATAAAGAGAGGCTCTTGAGCGTGTCTGGATGGTCCAGACCCAGCACTTTCTTTTGTCCCTCTGGAACCCGACGATTCATTGCTTCTGCCTCTTTGTTCTTCCCTTGCCTTTGAAGAACGGCGGCCAAATGGAAAACACTTTTGAGAGTACATGGATTGTCGGGGCCAAGCACCTTTTCTCGGCCCTCTAGGGCCTTCCGATACATAATTTCTGCCAATATCCAATGCCCTTGTTTCTCAAGGACGACACCTAGGCTGTGAATATCCGCGAGGGTGGTTGGATGAGCTGAACCGAATACCTTTTCCCGGCCCTCCAGTGCCCGTCGATACATTGCCTCTGCCTTCTTGTATTGTTGTCGTTTTTCAAGAAAGGCACCTAGATGGCTGATGCTGTTAAGGACGGCTGGATCATTCGGACCCAACATTTTCTCTTGACCCTCCAGTACCCGTCGCAGCATCGTCTCTGCTTCACGATACTGACCCAGGATTTCGTAGCTGCAGCCTAGTTTGGAGAGAAGGTTGATCGTCGCCTCCTCTTCTGTCTTTTGGTGCTCAAGAACATGCCGGGCATGAGGAAGATGGTTTGTCCATTCACCTGCCTTATCAAGCAGAGGAATTGGAAAAGCCTCTTCGACGCGCCTTATCACTTTGGCCTTCCATTCGTCGAGTTCGCCTTGTTTGTCCATCCAGTTCAGCATGGCAAGTCTAACCAGCCGGTGAACGTCGTACATGACTGATTCCTCTCTTTCGGTAATGAAGCTGTACGCCTTCAGTGTCTCAATTGCGTCTTCTGCCTCCAGGGAATGAGAATCTTCAGGAAGGAGAGACCGCGAAATGGGTGCTTCGTCGCTCAGGAGACACATGAATTTTAGGTAATCAGCAGCGAGAGGATCATCGAATGTAATTTGACGGAACGAGATGAGCCATGCAGTCGTAATCGGATTAGGCACCTCCTGAGACCGGTAACATTTTTCAGAAGTCTTGCTCAGTGACTTGACCATCTGGATGTCGCTTGACCGCCAGTGCTCCAGATACTTGGTCGTCGTGATCTTTTTCTTGGCAATATATGCTGAAGCTAGTCTAATGGCAAGAGGCAAGTATTCGAGAACCTCGAGGAACGTTGCTGTATCGTCTCGATTGCACATGTGACGCTCCTTTAGCAGTGTTTTCAAGAGTTTGAAACTCTCATCCTCGCTCATGCCCTCGACGGAGAGAATGTTGAGCTTTGGAACATGTAGCCGGGCTACGAGATCGCGGTCCCTTGAGATAACTAGCACGGAACCCTGGTGATTGGACGGCAGATGGTGGGCGACCTTTGTACTAAACTCTGGGTTGTCGGCGTTGTCAACAATCAAGAGCCACCTACGAGTGTCTTCAAGGCTCAGGTTCTCCTTGACAATATCTTCCACAGTGGCTTTGTCACCAATGGGCCCGCGAATATCCACTGATCGGTCAATGTTTTTGTAAGAATTCCCAAAGCTGATGGCATCCATGCCAGAAGCCCAGAAGACGGAGCAGTTCGGGTGGATCTGGCGGATCCGAGAGGCAAGTTCGAGGGCGATTTGTGTCTTCCCGACGCCTCCCGGGCCTACAATGGCAACTCTTTGGCAGTCATCTGCCTTCATGCTGGGCGGTACAATTGCAAGAAGCTGTTCCAAAATTCTCTCTCGACCGACAAATCGTACGTTCCTTTCGGAAGGCGCGGAAAAGTAGCGTCCATTGGCGGCAGCAAAAACGTTGACGTTGCTGGATTTCCTCTCAGTGAGAGCTTCTGTTAGCTCCTTCAATCTACGCCAGATAGTAACTAGTGTGCCGAGGTCATGCTGGCTTTTTCCCACCTCATTGTGTTGATGTGTCTGAACCGTCTTCTGAATAAGATCCAGAAGACGTGGTCAATTTTCTCGATAAATCGACAATTGAGTTGGGTAATTATTTGCAGTGACGAAGACAGTCTTTGACGCTCATAAAATTGCCATAATGCTCTTCTTTCGATGCTGCCACAGCTGAAGGCTTTTCAGGTCAATAATAACCCCTCCCAATGAACAGAGCCGCATTGCGGACGCTGCAAGGCAAACGTTCAGAAGTACTGTCACATCATTTGAAGAATCCGAAAATTTGATAGGTCGGAGAAGAGTTGCCTGCAAGGATGGGAATACAGTCCAGTTTGGTCACAAGGCTAACGTGCAGTGTTAGCGTTTGACCCAGCGTTCGCCTAACTTCAATTCCAATTCGAATTTTGTATACGTAACCAAATCAGCATTCATGGTGGGATTAGCGTCCTTATCGCCTAGAGCAGCAGCAAATCCCCCTCATTTCGCACCACTCCCTGACCTCCGCGATGCTAACCTGCCGATCTTCATTGACAATGTCCAAACCTTCGGTGTTCAGCCACGATGTCAGATCCTCTAACACGATTGGATCATAAAGAAGTATTTTTTCATGCCAAGTGAGTGGCCTGGACGTAGCTGAGCTCGAATTCGAACAGGGAATCCACTGCGCATGGATCGCCCTTGTGATCTGCGTAAGGAGGGACGGCTTGCCGTTGTCATCCGCGTCCTTCCTTTTTCGTTGAGTCTCGGGGACCGTAGTTGTTGACCTCGTCAACGGGAGAGAAAACGGCACTGCTGGCGTTGCACCATGGGATAGCATACGCGTTCGTTGCATGCGCGTCGGTGATGGGATGAGCTCTTCTTCCGAGTCTTCAATCTCATCAGGTATGGACCTAGTGGGCGGTGCTGGGTCTGGGTCTCGGGGCTGCTTTACTTCTTGCTGCAATCTCTGTGAGTTTTTCTTCCTAGTTTTAGGCTGCCTGGGTGCCTTGCTCGCTTTTTCTCGTTCCGGCTTCTGCGAAGCAGCCGGGCTTTCTGGTCTCGTAGCCTCCGGATGTAGACTCCGCCAGCATTGCTCTAACACCTCAATCATCTTTTTCCGGCTCTTGATGGGCTTGAGTCCATACGACGCAACGAGCTTGCTGAGCTCCGCGTTCGTGTAGCCGCGGTATCGGGGCATCTCGGTCGCTGATGCTGACGACTTGTTGGTGTTTCTCTTGCTCTGTGTCGACTGGTTGGAGGAAGGTGGTGGCACTTCACGAGACGTGCCTGCCTCAGTGATCCCAAGTTCAACAGGCTCTGGCCGAACTGACGCTTTCTGGCGTCCTATTGTCGGCGACTCTGGCTCATCTCGAGACCTATCCTTTGTATTTGGTCCAAGTGAAGAGAAATCAGGGGAATCCGTCAGATCCAGAACCTCTGGTTGCAGAGTCGAGCCGTCAGCGTCTCGTGAAGCCGCAGACCAGAGGCTCTTCGAGCCGGTGAATCGCGACGCCAGACTCGAAGGCCGTGCGGGAGATACCTTCCCAGCCGCGTTGTTCTCCGAAGCTAGCAATGCCTTTTGCGTTTCCCTCAGGAACGTTGGAGAATCTCCTGATTCCAGCTGGCTACATGTTCCAAACAAGAATTCTTGTTCTCGTAAAGACTCCGTCACAGCTTCCGGCGACAGAATGATGTATTCAGATTCGGATTTTTTCTTTGATGTTTTGCGCCTTGTCACCTTCTTTGGCTGATTTTCTGCCGCACTGGCTGGGTTCTCTTCTAAATCAAAGAACTTGCCGATACTGGCCATTGTAGCCTCAGCATCGGTGGCATACCTGCCTGTAACAAGGCCAGTGATGGTCTTTGTTTTGCTCTTCTGTTGTTTCTTAGCCAACTGGTAGAGATTTGCTGAAGAGGGGATACTAACCACATCTGCCTTGTCATTTGTTGGTCTCGGAGGAGGTTTCTTGAAATTCTTTGGATCGGGAACGTGATAATCAACCAGCTGCAAATGTCAACTTAACCCACAAAGAATCTTCAATAGAACGTACCTCAATCCGTCGACGCTTCGTTGGCGGGTGTCCTTTGTTCTTCTGACTGTTCTCCGACTCCTCTGAAAAGACACGACCATTCGTATAGCGAAAACTCGACAAGAAATCTCCAATATCTTTTCGTTCTAGCTGTTTCTCGTCCTCTTCGTCCTCTGTGTCCGGAATCTCAATCGGCGTTGTCGACCGTGGAGGTGTCCAATCCCGTCTCCTTGCCAGCGCTTCCTCCAAATTCAAGCCCTGGTCTTGCAAATTCTGTAACTGCCCAGTCCCTTCATCAGGACCACGAATTTCCTTATCCATCTGTGTATTCTTCGCTTCATTTGACCTCGCAGCAGCCGATTTTACCACTTTGCCCTTTAGAACTTTGTTTTGGTCTCCTGTTTCTTTGGCAGCTTTCTTTGGTTGAGCTTTTCCCGACTTTTTTCGTTGAGCGGGTTTCTGGGGATTGGCATAGCATATAGACTCTTCTGTTGCTGCTTTCAACCCCTTTTGTTGTGAAACGACCGGTATATTCTCCTTTCCAATCTCCTCGCCCAGTGGCGTTTTTGCTCTTCGCGCAGCCTTTCCGGAGGCAGAATCATTGTATGATCTCGTTGGCGACGACGGCGACGATTGAAGCCGAAACCCCGAGGGAGATAATCGCTGCGAACTACTGGGAGATCCGGACGACGCCCATATTCTCTCTGGTGACGAGTCTGGGATGACAATGACTTCTGTTGTCGCAGCCATGGGTGCTCAAGGGCTGCATCTGACAGGCCTGAGCCGATTGGAGATAGATCGCAAATAAGAGCCTATCGTATTATGAGTTTATTCCCCCGCATGGAAGACTAGCTGATACGGAATTATCGATCGCGCATGAGTTCTATTCAACGTCGTGCAATGATTTGGGTTCGAACACATGTCTTGGCAAAGTTGCAACATTTCCTATCTTGGAATAAATATCGGATGGCGGGGCAACGAGCTGCGCGAGTCGCGACACGGTCTCAGGTCCCTGCGGTGACTGATTCTACGACTCTACAGGAATAAAGAGAAGATATGGAAGCTGCCAGGAAGCATTGTTCGTTTCCTTGGTGGATACTAGTATTTCACGCCGTGAATCAACGCCATCCCAACCCCAATGTGTTCCCAATTGAACCTCTATCATCCATTCATAAAAGCATCGTCGATCATATCCATGGCCTCAGGTCATCAGATCAATCATGTCGCACCCTGCAATGCCATCGCTCCTAGAATCGCAACTTCTAGGCCTTTCTTCTCATCCCCATTCACAGCAGGAGCCGCACCCGCCTTCGTCTGCGGCGCACTAATCTTGTACGCCTTCCGAATCTTTGGAATATCCGCTATCGAGGCGAGTGTCTCGTCATCAAACCGTGCCGGAGTTCCCTCGACTACACTCTGCAGGTGCTGGGCCACAGAGTCGTGCGTGATCTGCGGGTCGACAGAGACTTTAACGACGAGAAGGTCTTTCGTCGAGTCTGTGATGCCAAATTTGCGGAATGACTCTGCAATCTAGGCAACGGTGAGCTTGGCCTAGTTCCATTAGAGTTGAGGAGATAGGCGTACGTTATTATTCGGACTGAGACTGAATACAATCTCCGAATGGATATTGCGGGACTTTAGCCGTCGATTCAAGTAAGAGTTGATTGCTTTGAACACGGCCGACAAAACGTGTGTTCGGGATAGAACCTTTCATACCGTCAGCTTGCAGCAAAAATACACCTCTCTCTCGATCAGCACTAACCATGCTTGCATCGATAAAGGCATACTCAAACTCCGCATTGCCGGAGATGAGTTGCTCCCTCAGGAATTTGGCATTGTTCAAGTCTCTGTACAGCGCAACGTGGACAGGATAGTCTTTGGGGACATGCGACAATTGAATCGTTTCTAGGCCTGACATTGTGCTCGAGCCGAGGGGTTCAGCATCGAGCGTGGAGTTCAAGATGGTACAAATCGAACTTTACGTAGGGGGTGTGCAAAACCGCAGGATAGAAGTGGGGTGTCTATTGTACTCCGTAGCAACATGTGCAATTTGATTGGGCACAGAGCTTCAATTACATAATCATAATCCTGCACTTCTGGAATATTCCGGCCGCCGTAGTCCGACGTCACCGTTTAAACCGCAGGCAACCGAGGCGGCAATCTGCGCTCTCTCATCAACACATACCTTTATCGAGCGTCACCATGGCGTTCATGCTGCGACGACCGTTTGCCGTGCCGACGGCGCTCAAACAAGCGTCGCCGCGCGCAGCGACACATATCCGATTCATTCACAACGGACCTTTGAAGACACCTCCTGCCGCCAAACCATCGACGCCGGCGATCCCCTCCTCCATCCTTGCGCGATCCCGACAGACATTCCAGAATGCGTTCCGCCGAACATACATGCAGGAGACCTACCGAGCAGCGGGCCAGGATGGCACACTGGGTCAAAAGGTGATGTACGGCGCTGCCATCGTCGGCGGTGCCATCATCGCGACGAACCTCATCTTCAACCGCGAGACGCGCGAGGACGGTGGCATGCCGCCGTACGAGCGGGAGTACCTGAATGATACGTTCCTGCATACCGGTCTGGGCGTTGGTATCATCGCGGTTGCAGCTCGTGCACTGCATACGAATGGTTGGTCAGTTCGGTTGATGGCGTCGAACCCGTGGGCGGTCGTTGGCCTGGGTCTGGTTGCGAGCATCGGCACGATGTACGCGACGCTGTACACGCCTCCGGAAAGGTAAGTCACGCTTTTCCCTCTGCCGAACGCCGGGCGGATTCCTGACAGTGTTTATAGGTACATGCTCAAGTACGCCCTCTGGACGGGCTTCAACGTCACGCAGGCTGCGCTGCTCTCGCCACTGATGTTCCTGTCCCCGGCGCTGCTGGCCCGCGCTGGTATGTACACCGTCGGCATGATGGGCTCGATTGCTTTTGTCGGCGCGACGGCCAAGCAGGAGAAGTACCTGTACCTGGGTGGTCCTCTACTTGCTGGTGTGACCATCGTGGCTTTGTCGGGTCTGGCTCCACTGGTCCTGCCCGCCACCGCGGCTCGTACCCTGATGTGGTCTGAGCGGATCTGGCTGTACGGCGGTCTGGCTGTCTTTGGCGGCTTCACCCTCTACGACGTGCAGAAGATCCTGCACCACGCGCGGATGTCGCAGCGGGGGCTGATCCGACGGGATCCTGTCAACGAGAGCATCAGCCTGGAGTTGGACTTCCTGAACATCTTTGTCCGGATGGTGCAGATCCTGGGGATGCAGCGGAATAACCGGCGGTAATCTGAGTTTTTTTCTTCCACGTGTATTAATAGATTGAACTCGGTTGGGAGATGTATCCAATAATAAAACAAAATGACCCCGCTCGATGCAGATCCAAATCGCCTGTAGACTTTCGTATTTAAGATCCGGTCCCCATTGCCATGTGATTTCTGGAGAAGACGAATTGAACGACAGGGGTTCAACATCCCCTATGTCGATCATATTGCCACCCCCGAGGAAATAGGGATCAGAGCCCCTCTGAAGCTAGAGCAGCGGTTATTCTCGCCATACTGCTCTTTTGAAATTGTCTGTTAGTCCTGCGTGTTGAATGCGATCGGCTTGAAGATCATCTCACCTCACCGCCTGGGAAACATCAATTCTCAACACCAAGGAGTTCTCCACAGCTCCGGCGTGAAACCGTTAAGAGACCTCCGCTTTTTCCCTCCAAGTCAAGCGCTCTCTGTATTTCCTTTCTGCGACCATCGCTCAATTCTCACACTATCATATTCTTTGAAAAGAATACTTCTCTAGAACCCTCCGACGAAGAGGATTAGAGCAAAATGTCACCGTCAAACGAAGAACAGCCCTCCCCCGCGGCGGCTGCGACTACTACCGACAACGTTACCTCCTCGACAGAAAACCCGCAACAGGAAGAACAACAACCACCGCAAGAACCGCAGCGGAAAGAAGAAGAAACTCCAGACCGCGGTCGAAAAGTCAGCACCACAAAATCGTCCTCTACCACAAACCCAAATGTCAAACCTCCCCCACCACTTCGCAACCCCAACGACTCAATCCTCGTCCCTCGCGACCACCCGGAAATCGAAATCGAGGAAGAATACTTTCCGCCCGATGATGCCCGCGCGATGAGTCCGCGTAGGGATTCTGCGGACTTGGAACGAATGGGGAATGAAGCGAGGGAGAAGATTCGCGAGTAATTAACTTCCCATCTTTCTGACTTTTTTTCCGTTCCAAACTAGGTGGTATGATGCTGATGATAAAAAAATTCTAGGGAAGCACTCTCCCTCCAAGCAAAACTCGATCATGTCATGGACGAAATGGAGGAATTACGCAAGGAGCATAACCGGATCGAGAAGGAGAATCGTTATCTCACCGAGTATATTGGGCAGTTGACGAAGAATCTGGCAAAGGGTCCAAAGTCAGATGGGAGTAGGCCGTCGTCGTCGGCTGGAAAGAATCCCAATAAGAAGAGGAGGTAGTTTACTCATACGTCTTCTATAATTCTGTATTATCGCGCTGGATACGATGGTTTGGGCTGGTCGGGGCTGGTTTGGTGTTTGATCCTGTGTTTTTTGTCATGGAGTATATAGGGTTCCTCTTGAGATGGTACTATATATATATCAGATTTGATTTATTGACGATGGATTAATCTGTAGACGAATCGATATTACTCGCGAGATCATAGGGCAGTCCATTCATCTACCCGTCTACTCCGTCCGTCGAGTAAGATCACTTCTCACTTCTAATCACGACCGACCCTCCGCAAGACCAACAAGGACGAGGGGGAAAAAAGACCGACTAAAACAGCGATAAAAAAAAGGCGAACACCCGACCGTTGGAAGAAGAAATAAAGAACACAAGACTCCCCCGGGTTTGGATTACGCCGCTATTTTGTATTCTTTTCCTTTTTGTTTATCGACTGATTTACTCGGAAGGCTTCTCACCCTCGGCAGCTGGGGCTTCCTCCTTCTTCTCTGCAGGAGCCTGCTCGGGGGCCGTCTCGGCCTCGGACGAGGTCCACAAAGTCTATACCCATTGTTAGCTCATGCCATTCCGCGTAAGTCAGTAGAGGTAGCACGTACCAGGTTGTCCCGCAGCAGCTGCATAATCAAGGTCGAGTCCTTGTAGCTCTCCTCGCTCAGAGTGTCGAGTTCTGTCCTAATTAGTCTAGGAACTTCTCCCAACCAAAGTTATCGCACTCACCGGCAATCGCATCATCAAAGGCCGTCTTGGCCAGATGGCATGCCTGATCGGGCGAGTTGAGGATCTCATAGTAGAAGACGGAGAAGTTCAGCGCCAGACCCAGGCGGATCGGGTGCGTCGGCGCCAGATCCGTCTGCGCGACCTCAGTCGCGGCCTTGTAAGCCTCGAGAGAAGCATCGGCCGACACCTTACGCCGTTCGCCCACGGCGAACTCGGCCAGGTAGCGGTAGTAGTCACCCTTCCTACAAACTTAATCAGCCAATGCCGCCTACTATCTGATCGACGAACATACATCTTGTGGTAGAACACCTTGGACTCGCCCGTCTGAGCGGACGAGATCAGGTGCTTATCCAAGACGCCGAGAATGTCTTCGCAAATCTCTGTCAACTCCTTCTCGATCTTCTGGCGGTACTCCTTGATGAGGGCGACCTGGGCCTCATTGCCCTTGGACTCCTCCTTCTGCTCAATGGAGGTGACAATACGCCACGACGCCCGGCGAGCACCGATGACGTTCTTGTACGCTACCGACAGCAAATTCCGCTCCTCCACGGACAGCTCCTGGTCTGATTGCGCCACGATCTTCATGTTCTCCACCATCTCTGCAAGTCACACCATTGTCAATTCCGGGCGGCCCTGCGCGTGGCGTGGGGGGAGACAAAAAGCAAACACGGACCTTCGTAGCGCTCAGCTTGCTCCGCAAGCTTGGCGAGATAGACGGCATCTTCGTGTTGACCCATTGTCTGTGGCCGTTAGTCGAGACTGTTCGATGTGAAAAAAGAATCGTCGCATCGTGATCCCGGTCGGGTTGGTGGTTCCTATTCTACGTCACACCCCGACCCACGCCCGCTTCCAGGGACCCAGGATCACCCCCCACCACGGCCATGCGATGGCGACCAAACCCGCTGACGCGGCCGTCGGACGGGAGACACGAGAAGGATGGCCGACGGCGCGGGGAGCGGGCGCAGCAAGACGGGGGGTGTGCAAGAAGAACGTCGCCCAACCGGCAGGCAAGGAGGGGAGAGAGGGGGCGGCGGTGTGGACAAACTCACTCTGAATTGCAGGAAGAACGCGTCAAATACTCAAGCAAGCAGGTCGAAGCAGCGAACAGGAGTACCCAAGTGGTGTAAGCGATACTAGGCGATGGAACAAGAGAGGAATCCGGTTGTTGAGAGAGCGAGAGAGAGGGGGGTTTTGTATGGGGGAAGAAGGAAGTGTCGCTGGCGGTTTTTGGTTTGGGTCAAGGGGGGAAAGCCCCAATTTCCCAACTTCCCAAAACGGTGCGTGAAAAGTGGGCCACACCCCCCGTGACGCGCCCTCTGACTGGTTCACCGCCCGCCCAAAGGGGGCTCCGAGTCACGCCTCACCGAAGAGAAAGCGGGAGGACTCGCGCACGCGATTTCTGCTTCTTATCGCTGGTGGACGGCCTTTTTATTTGCTGCTGAGCGTCTGCGCAGCCGCCGGCATCTCCATTCAGCCTGCGCCAATATCCTTCTATGCATCTGCATTGGATGTCGCCTGTCGTGCCGTGCCGGAACGGCCGGTCCCTCCCTCCAGGCTCCTAGATCCATCGTCTGTTCCTTCGCGGGCGCCGGTTGATTCGAAATAGCTCCGCCAAAGGCAGTCTAAAGGCATCAGATCTACAGGAAGATAGTTGTAGTTACATGCGACAGTTCAACATCTGCTAAGATCAATAATTAGAAGCTGACGATGAAAGTGCGTCAAGAATTCTTTGTCAAGCTGAATTATCTCATGTAAACTGGGCTCGCACAAAAGTCACGTGGTCCTTTGAGGGGTGTGCATGTGAGAGGGACCGTTTGCCCTAGATCACAGCATGTCTGCAGGCTGAGCTGAGCTGCAGCTGCAGCTGTTCTAATGGAGAAGTCATTTCTCGGCCTCACTACGCTGTAATGCCTCAAACCTGTTCTCTTCACCATCGAATTCGGAAACTTCTCTTCTCACTCACAACTAAATGAACCGATCGGCAACACCGACCTGTATTAACCCTAGTACGTCGTATACTGTTTGATCATATCGGCAAACCCACAATGGCTTCACAGGAGCCGCTGAAGATCCTCTCTCTTGGTAGTTACCCAGTCCCTCAAGGCAACTAGTTTGAGTGACCTTCCTTGAGACGGCGGCGGCATTCGAGACTTCTCAAGTCTTCGCGTTCTTGAAAATATAATGGAGAAGATTCGTGAGAAAAAGGGACTCTGCGATGTACCCTGTCCATGCGATTATTTTGACTTAATTGGAGGCACAAGCACCAGAGGGTAATCTCGACTGCCTGTTTGCGTGATTGCAGTACCATATTGACTAACTGAATCGCACAGAATCATTGCGATCATGCTTGGGAGATTGCACATGAAGGTTGATGAGTGTATACGAGCGTATCGAGACTTAACCAGGGAAGCCTTCAGACCGACACCCGTGAGAAAGATTAGACGGCTATTGGGAACCATGTTCGCTCCGAAAACGACCACGACGGTGTTCTCTGCAACAAGCCTTGAAAATGCAGTGAAATTGGCAATCAGGAAGTTTTGTGTGGAAGAAGAATGCAGGAGCCGCAGGGATCAAGGACAGTCGACTGCTGAGACATGTCCACATGAAAACATGCTTTTTCGGGATGGAACATGTACGAAGACGTATGTCAACTGCAACCTTAGAAATTTTTGGAAGCAAGCTTACATATTCCAGGGTGGTATTAGCAATCACCAAAAAAAAAAAAAAAAATGTTGACGCACCTCCCACACTTTCAGGACATATGATACATCCACTGTTTATGAGTTGTGCACCGTATGGGAAGTTGCACGCGCAACATCAGCGGCAGTCAGTTTCTTCAAATCAATAAAACTTGGTCGAGATGACGTCGAGTTTGTCGATGCTTCTTTCGGATACAACAATCCTTGTCAAATCCTTATTCAGGAAGCCGAAAAGCTATTCCCGGCTCACAAACGGATGCAAGTCCTGAGCATTGGAACAGGTCTCGCGGATGTCATCACTATCGAGAATTCTCCATCGTCAATTATCGAGCTGCTAGAAGCTATGGCCACATCCAAAAATGTAGACCGCAGGTTAGAGTTAAATCGAAGACAATATCCAATACGCCCGGCTCAATGTTGATCAAGGGCTGAAAGACAAAACATTGTTCGACTGGGAAGAGGCGAGCACAATATCAGCGCACACGCATAACTATTTGGATGAGAATGAAAGAGAGATTAGCAACTTCGTTGACAGCCTCCTTAGCAGGGTCTCCGCTGGTGGCAATGGAAAGCTGGCAATAGACCGTGTTCACTTCTTTGTACCTTTCGGCAGGAATGAGGATTTCGTTGGACGGGAGTCACTTCTGGAGAAGCTACTTGCTACTGTGCCTCCCGATGTGGAGGCAGAGCAGTATCAGAAAACTGCCGTTGTCGGTTTGGGAGGCGTTGGGAAAACGCAGATTGCACTCGAACCTGCTTGCCTTGTCCGCAAAAAGTACCCAGACTGCTCCATATTTTGGGTGCTTGCTATAGACGATGTTTCCTACAGAAACGCCTACAGAGAGATCGGTGAACTTTTAAAGATTGACGGAATAAAAGACGACAAAGCGGACGTGGAAGAACTTGTCAAGAAGGCCATCGAAAACAAAAAAGCCGGCAGCTGGCTTCTGATTATTGATAATGTCGACAGCCCAGGCCAGTTCGGCGGCTTCAAAAAACTTGCTTCTCGTCTTCGGTTCAGCCGGCAAGGTTGCCTACTGTTCGCGTCTCGGAACCGAGAGATTACAGTACAGCTTGGTGTCTCAAAGAGCAAAATTTTGACGTCGGGGCCATGAGCGAGAATGAGGGCTTTAAATTCTTGGAGACGTATCTTACAGAAAATCAAATGGGCAATCGAGACGATACAGCAAGGTTCCTCAATGATCTTGGTTATCTGCCTCTTGCCATCAGACAAGCTTCAGCATATATGGCCATGAAACAGATCTCGACGACGGAATATCTCGCGCTTTTCCATTCAAGTGAGGGAATCCAAACAGGTTTAATCTATTTGCCAAAATAACGTGCGGCTTCTATCTTCTGGGTCGTTATCGTGAAGCAGAAACGATGCTTCAGCTGGTATTAGAGGCCCTAGAGTCGGCTTTTGGTCCAGACCATTTAGTCACCCTTCTCAGGCTCGGCATGTTGGCCGGCGTTCTCGAGAGAAAAGGGCGGCACAACAAGGCAGAGGCGATATGTCGGCGGGCTTCGGAGGGAAGTGAAAAGGTGCTGGGTCGGATCATCCCGACACTCTTGCCAGCATCAGCAGGTTAGCCGCTGTTTACGAAAGCCAAGGACAATACGACACGGTAGAGGCGAGGTATCAGAGCGCTTTGGAGGGACAAGAAAAGGTGCTCGGCCCCTTCCATCCGCAGACGGTTAACGTCATGAACTGCTTGTGTGCTGTCTTTCAAAAACAAGGGCAATCTGAACGGCTGGACGCAATGCATCGGCGGTTGCTCATCACCATCCAAAACCTGCGTGACTTCCTTTTTGAGGAAGGAAAATACGAAGAGCAAGAGATTTTGGAGTTCCTCAACACTATCAGCAACCAGAGTGACTTCCTTCCTGGTCACGGATAGTACGACCAGGCAGGGACAATGTATCGAAGGTTGCGGATGGAGCGGAGAAAGTACTGGGGCCGAACTACAATCATACTTTGCTTGTGGATAACCGTTTGCAGACGGCATCAAAATACGATGAAACTGAAGTACAATAAGTTGACGAATACCCTCTTGCAGCATACCTGTGTTTCATTTCCAACCAGTGCTCCGCGTACATCAGCACCTTACAGTTCGTGATTGTCCGGCTAATGAATTAAAAACCTCTCTCCAAGTGATAGGGTAGGCATGACGCGTGTCGCTACACTCGAAAGATCAGATGAGCATCTTACGTCTTTTCTCCCGGACCCTAGTAAATTGACTATGGCTTTCTGGCAATCACTGGTAGTAACTGCTACAAGAGTAAGTACTAGTTAAAATGACCAGTTGATGTAACTACTCTCGTGATCCATCCTATACTGTAGTTGGTAACTGCTGAATCGATCCAAACAATGCAAACACAGCCACAGGTCACATGATTCACCAAGCCTCCGCTAACGTCATCCACATCATCTGACAGGTCCTAGGCAGCTAATACTAGCTGGCAAGGTACCGTCCAATCCCACTACAAGTCAGCAGTTTCAGCACTATTTCAGTCACTGTTGCCGAAACCCCTTCTTACATTCAACACACCATGTTGCGTCAATCCATCGTCCGCTCTCTTCGCGGTACTACTAACCAGGCTCTCTTCGCCGCCAAACGGCCCTTCTCCGTGGCTGCGATCAGAATGGGCGAGGGCGATACGGGTGCGCCGCGCCTCCACCCCGATCAGTTCACCCGTCGGGAGGCCGCGCAGGAGAATCTCTACGTGCGGGAGAAGGAGTTGGAGAAGTAAGCCCCTTCCTTCGTGATAGCTGGTTGCTCAATGAGGTGCTGATGCTTGTGGTAAACAAGGCTCCGCGCGTTGAAGGAGAAGCTCAAGGAGCAGCGGAAGCATCTGGATGAGCTGGATAAGCATATGTATGTTTTTTTTCCTGTCTGTGGATACGGCGTGCTTTGAATTGGTGCTGACTTGGTTGCTAGTGATCAACTCACCCGCGAGCAGGGCGGCGAGCAGAACTAAGTTCTCGTCTTTTAACCAGGCGTGTTTTTGTTTAAGATCTATCTCTAAGTTGAGTTGGGCTGAGCTGAGAAACGTATCCTCTCTGCTCTTATTCGTGTCATATATGTATCAGCGACAATGCATGTGTAAGGTTAGCTACTCTGTGTGCTATCATGGAGATCCTTCATCGTAAATCGTAACGTCGTATGAATGTTCATCTAGTCATATCTAGGTACAGGAATAAAGTCTAATCGGTCTAATCGGTCATCGAAGCGAAGGGGGTGACCTGCCACTGAAGCCACGCCCGCAGTACCGCGATACCGCCGACCTGCGTCTCGACAGTCCGCCCTCGCCCACGGTCATTGACGTCCTGAGGGACCTCCTCGTTCGGCCGATACTTGCCCAGCTTCAGAGGGGAGGAATCGCCGCCCTCGTGCAGCCAGTCTCGCAGTGGCCCCGAGGTTGGCTTATCCTCTCCTTTGAAACCCCAGTGGTTGAGATAGTCAATGGCACCCGCTGGCACCTCCGCCGTCAGGTTCCCCGGATCCGGAGTCGGGTACGGCCGCCCCCACCACATGCCGAATTTACCTTCTGGGTTGCGTGTCACCAGAGCAGCTTTGGCGTTGTGCGCGACCCAAGATTTGTACCGCGCGCAGCGGCGCATATGCCAGGTTTCAAAGAACCGGATGCTTTCCGCCGCAGATTCCTTCGAGGATTCCGTCTCCCGTAGGAATCGGACCTCGTCTTCCCGCAGCGGCCGGCAAAATTCGGCAAAATGGTGGAAGAAGATGCTCTTGAACGTGTGCCCGTTCTGGGTGCAGTCGCCATTGACGTCGCAAACCTCCTCGAGCACGCCACCGCGACCCAGACCAGCCCAGGTGGTGTTCGTCGTGTGCGGCCAGCCCGTGGCAAGCAGCACCCGTTCAACCAGGTCATGCCCGTCCTGCAGGTAGTACCGGTCCCGGGTGGCCATCCAGAGGCCCCTCAGCCCGCTGAGGATGACCCCTTGGTTGTAGGTGTAGACCATGGTGTTGAGCTCGTCGCATTTGCCCGTGCCCGGGTGCGTGATGTTCTCGTACCCGTGGATATGGAATCCGTCAGCATAGAGGCCGTGAATTCCCGTCATATTCGAGTTCTTTAGCCAGTTGTAGGCCTTGATGGCGTTGGCGAGGTGGACCGGATCCCTCGGCTTCGTGCGGCTCTTCTTCAGCAAACCATCCAGGTACGGCGACTCGATCGGGTCCCCGGGGAAAAAAATATACATGCTGATACTGCCCGAGATGAACAACTCATTCGTGATAGCATTCTTGTACGGCAGCAAATATGGACTCCAGATCATGCCCCCGTCGCACAGTTGTTCGTCCCAGCCGGCAGATGCCAGCTCATAGAAGACGCGCGAGCGATGCGCCGCAGGAACGCGGAGTAGTGTCCCATGCCAGGGACGCGCCTGGGTCGAAGTATTATCACCTACATACTGGTAATGCCGCTCGGAATGCAGATCCTGAAACTTGATGCTCTCCAACCACCCCAGGACCACCCACAGCATGTCATCAAACGCCTGCATCCGAAGGCTAAAGGCATCCTCGCCGTAGTAAAACGCATACGTCTGGTCAAAGAATTTATTGATCAGGTTCTCTGCCACCAGCGCATGGTGGAGCTGCTCAGTCTCGTTCTGCAACGACGCCGGCGGTGCGTTGGAGGACAAAGTGGAGAGCGCCGCGGAAACCTGCGTGCCGATCACCGCGGCGGTCCAGTCGATCGCCGTCGGCCAGGTACCTAGCCATGGCGCAAAGTATGCGTCCTGTAGGACATCGAGCGCATAGATGAGGTCTTGTAACGTTTGTTGCGGCGAGTCCACGGCTGGTCTTGGCTCATTGTCTGGCGCTGGGGCCAAAACGGTCTGTCCCGCTGGCAAGGCTGCGACCCGAAGCAAGAGCAAGGCGAGCCCGTACACCAGGTGCAACATTATTGTATCCAACTGCGGTCGAAACAGGGTTCCTGATGTACGTTCGGATGAGAGTAAACAAAGGACGATTCTACCAAGATCCAGCTCGAGACTCGGCGTGCCGTGGTCAGAGACCCATTATTTTAAGACTGAATAATATATCCAATCCATAGACAAAGTCCATATAAAACTGAAGGAGTGGCATAGCAAGTCCCTTGCTAACGATTGAAGTGGGAATGGGTCATGGGATGAGGATAAGATTGATCATGCGGGGAAGAGAGGGAAGCCAAGCTCTGTACTTCGCGCTGAACTATGGAGCCCTCAACACCTGAAAGGCTGGTCACGAACTCAATATGAGGTTACATGGAGGAGATCACAACTCTTTCTATCCTTACAAATGCACGTTGAATGACCTGATGCCGCGTACATAAACATTAGGTATAATACTCATAAACTGTAACCCTGGCATAGACCATTCCTGCTCTCGTTGAAAGGTAGCACGATCAATCATGACAACTGACCACCCGGTTGGATCTAGATTTGTTGCAAGATCAGAGAGACAGACCGTCACAGGCGCCGACAGTGTCTCCCGGCCGGGGGAGCAAAGTGGATTTTCTGCGCTGCCGGACTGACATGCCCTGGAAACGGGACCAGAGCGGTAATCTCTCCATATCGCTGAGGCATCAAGAACGAATGCCCTGGAAGGAAGAGACTGAGCGAAAGAGCCACACAGCACGCGATCAAGTCATGGTCAATCACGATCCATGCCAGGGCTTCGACTGCGATCTCGACTTCTGCTCCGCGCTCTCCCACCTCTCGGCCTGTCACCACCACGGGTCTTGTTATTCGTCGGTGGCCGCACAAATGCGAAATCAACGTGGATCGTCTGATCAAGCAGCTTTGCGCCATCGAGTGCCTTGATCGCTGCACGGGCTTCGGGGAGAGTAGAATATTCGATCAATGCATATCCCTACAGCATTTTCAAACCTCGTTAGCATGGCAACCCATCATTCTGTACATATAGGCGTAGAAACGTACCTTGACATAACCCGTCCGCCGATCCAGGTTCAAGTTGAAGTTTTTAATGTCTCCATACTCAGCAAACAAATCCGTGACATCCTCCTCCGACGCCTCCTCATGAATGTTGGTTGCGATGACGATCCACCCTTCAATACTGCGGACAGCGACGGCGCCTTCGCGTGTTTGCGCCTCCGCGGATGCTGCTGACGACGATGGTGGGCGCTCCCGCGTGGGGGAGTCGATGTCCATTTCGTTTGACATTGTGGGCTGGGGTGTGTCAGACCTGCCGGAAAGGGCGGCGATTTATGTCTTGCAATGAGGATTTGTCGAACTTAGCAGTGCCACCACGATCGAAGCGGTGTCAAATGTGCTGGACGCGGGATCATGGTGGAGGGACATTGTTATTCGATTATGTAATCGAATGGTCTTAGGACAGTTGACAGTTGCATTAAACCCTACAAGACAGCTTGCCTATCCGTTAACCATTCCATAGTCCAAACTATTGATACAACAGAACTCCGTCGTAGAAAAGATCTATCGACGACCCATGTAAGACCGATAGAAATCATCCACTGCGCTCCCACCCAAGCCCGGGCTCCCATTACCCGCACCATTAGCATAGCCCAATCTCGATCCTAGACCCTGCCCGGCTTTCTGTGCTGCGGTGATCTTCTGCTGGAGTTCCGTCGTTCCCTGGTCGATCATCTGCAGCTGCGCGAGATGCGAGTTGAGGATACGGACGATTTGAGAAATCTATTCAAGTGTTAGCGAGAAACAACAGTCCTCGTTCTCGAAAAAGGATACATACCGGCTCGTCGGCCTTGTTGGTCTTGCTCAACGTCGCCGACGCATTGTTGACTTCTTCAATCATGCTGCTCAGGTCCTTACCCATCTCGTCGAGGCGCTCCGAGAGCTTCTCAGCGAGCTTGTACCTGCACGATGTCAGCTTACACACCTTCGAAAGAGGCGTAGAGATACTCACGTCCGCTCACGCTCCTGATCGGGTCCTTGAAGCGTCTCGCCCGGTCCGACTTGTTTCGACAACATTTCATCAACCTCCCGCTCATATCGATCCAGCCACGACGCCAGTTCTTCCTGCTGACCTTCGACCGATGCGAGCTGCCGCTCGACCTCCTGAGTGGCGCGCTCCGCATCGACCGTGTTGCCGTAGAGCTTCTGCACCTTGGTGCCATTTTCCACCAGCATGCGATCCCATTCGGCCACTTTCTCCGCCTGCTCGCGGAATTCCTTCTGATACTTGGTCAAATCCGTCGCCCAGCGTGTGATGATTTCATCCATAGTCTTGTTCTTTAGACGCGACTGAGCAGGCGGAGGCGGTCCGGCCACGGACGCACTCAGGCTAGGTGCAGGAGCACCAGTTGTCTGCGAGGCAGTTGTACCGGTGGTGGTTGTAGAGGGCGCCGTCGTTGTGGCAGCTGCTGTGGTTGCTGCAGTGGTTGCACCAGTCGTGCCCTGCGCGGGCGCAGTAGTAGTGGTTGATGGGGTCTCGGCGGGCTTGGACTCTGCAGGCTTGCCCAGGGAAAACAGCGGGGTTGAAGTACCAGCCGTCTGCCCAGGGGCTGATGTCCCCGTTGTAGTCTGCGTTGTACTGGGAGTTGTGCCAGCGGTAGTGGTGGCCACGGACCTGAAGAGTGATGAACCAGTCGCCGGAGTGGCGGCAGGGGTGGTAGATGAAGTCGTTCCGCCTAGGCTTGGGAACAAGGGCTTTTGCGGAGTCGACGTAGATGCAGCGTCGGTTGATGGCTTGGAGTCTCCACTCGCCGAAGGGAACGAAAAGGGAGATTTAGCAGTCGTAGTAGCAGCAGTGCCCCCTGAAGACGAAGTTGTTGTCCCAAAGGAGAATAGTGGTTTCGATCCACTATCCGTAGTGGTTGTGGCCGCTTTTTGATCCGCGCTCGTTGTAGTAGCCATTTTTCCAAAGAGATTCGAGCCAGTACTCCCGAACAAGCCTCCCGATTGAGGCTGCGACGTAGTTGTAGCAGGAGTTGTCGACGACGCAGAGGTTTGGGTGTTTCCAACTCCGAAAATGGACGGCGTTTGGCCAGTAGGAGGTGGGTTAGCTGGTGTCGTACTGAAAAGATTAGGCTTAGACTGCGTGGGGGTAGAGGTCGTGTTGCCGAACAAGCCGCCGGGTTTCGATTCCGTGTTGCCAAACAAGCCCGTCGTCTTGGTCTGCCCCTGAGAATCCGAGCTTGTCGTGGCGCCGAACAGAGGTTTTGACTGCGTCGCCGAGCTGGTCTGGTTTTGGTTTTGGTTCTGGCTGTCGAAGCTGAATGTGGGTGTACTTGAGCTCACCGCTCCGGATGTGGTTGCAGAACCGAAGATGGATGACGTCTGCTGACCGGAGCTGGCATTGCTCGAATTGGCCGTGCCAAAGAGCGACGGGGTAGAGGTGCCGCTGGATGATGTGCCGATGTTGCCAAACAGGCCGCCTGGCTTTGATCCCGTATTGGAGCCAAACGGCGTCGTTGAGCCAAAGAGACTTCCCGACGACGCGCCCGAAGAAGCGGGCGTGCCGAACTTGAAGCCGCCGCTGTTGTTCGACATGGTAAAGTCGGCTCAAACACTGCGGAATAAAGAAACAGGTCAGCTGTTTACCCCATGAATGTCGTGACGGCGCCCTGAGCTTACATCACTAAAGACTCTGTGTTATCGCCTTCGAACCAGGCGACGCAATGGGAAAAGGTTCACCTCAAAGAGCTGGAGGTGAAGATCGTGATGTGTTTATGCGCAACTTTTGTCCACGACGCGGTGAGTTTGGCCGATAGGCCGATAGTGCCTGAAATACAAGGCATCAAAGGCATCCAGCCTTGGCATGCCTCCATGACAGAGCATCGCAGCTCTATCAACCACTCGCCAGATAGACAATTCAATTCCAATGAATGCATGTGATACCAGGGCTCAATCCTAATGTCGGCTAGCCCGTCTCGTCCTTCCAGCGCCCATCTGGAGCCTCCTCCAAAAACTGTAGAGCTGGAAGACCCTGGAGCGCACGAGTCCGGTACGAAGCTCCGCCTCTATCTACATTGCCTCCATAATGCGGGCGTACAGTTAACCGAGTCTAGGTAGTGAAGATGAGCACTTCTCGGATGCCAGCGAAGGTCGGTCCGGTGCGCGGTCACAGCATTCCTCCGCATTGCCATCGCCAGTGCCGCGAACCCGTGTAGAAAAGGTCGACGATGAGCCTCGATACGGGGAGGTCCCCGGAACAGACGCATACAATGCCCGCGTGCAAGATGCTGTTCCAGACGAGGTAGAGATTGTTCCGGAAGGGTCGCATAGCCGGCGGGGGTCGTCGACAGGCGCGGTGACACCAGGCGGCACGCCGATTCCAAGAACTGTGGTCGTCAAGGTCGACCCGAACGAACCTAGCTACGGCGAGGTGCCGGGCACAGAAGCGTACGAAGCGCGGTGCGCGGACGCAGTGCCCGATGCGGTTGTGGCAGCATCCGATGATGGCCGGGAGCCGGCAATTCAAGGTCACGCCGACCAGCAGAATGTGCCGGAGACACTGCTGACGCGGGTCGATACTCCTCCCCACGAGCCTGAGTCGCCTCGACTACGTTCATACAGTCAGGGTCCAGACGCTGCACCCGACGCTACGGAGACGGTTCAAGACACGATTGGTAAGACTGAAACTATCTAGATCAAATCTCGCGCCATAATTTGGGCGTACATGGTGCGAACGATGGAGTCAAAGATGTTGAACAGCCGCGCTAACCGAATGGCACATGAAGGCGATGATGATTTTGGAGACGATTTTGACGAGTTTGAGGAGGGTGCCGCTCCCGCCGGCCCTGATGATGACGATTTTGGGGAGTTCGACGAGGGGTTTCAAGCACCTGGAGAGGAAACGACCCAGATTGCTCCGGAGCAACCCGCTATTCCTACTACTCCTGCTGTATGTGGCTTGCCAGAAAGAAAACGAACGTCGAATTGACTGTTGTCAGGCCCCTTTGTTGGATTTCTCAAACATGTCCTCTCTATCCGATCTTATGTCCGCCACGAACGATACCCTTGACAGCCTCTTTCCCGAGACAGCGACTCTCTCTACCCTCCCACCAGTGGAACCCATTCCCGACTCCTCCGCCATTTTCAATAGTGAGCGATCCTACTCTCTGTGGACCCAACTCGTGGCACCCCCTCCACTTCAACCCCCGAACTGGGTCAAGTCACGTATCCGGCGCCTCTTCCTCGTCTCGCTAGGTGTCCCCGTCGATCTCGATGAGATCCTCCCTGCCTCCAAGCAGAAGAAACTCGTCCTACCATCAATCGACTCTCACCGAAGAGACAGCAGCAGCGGGCGTAGCCCATCACGCAGCCCCCACCGGCAACCAACAACAGGAGACGCAGCTGGAACTCAACAACAGCCGTCCTCCACGGACGCCGCTGCACAAGGAAAATCCTCCACGTCCACGTCTTCATCACGTCGTCGTGGCCCACCGCCCCCGCCGGAGCTGGATCTCTCGGCGCTGCGCCGTCTCTGCGCCACGACGCAAGCCGCTCTGGACGGGATGACGGATGATGAGCTGCGCGCGCATGTCCGCGCGCTGTACGATGGGCTGGCAAAGGCCACAGAGGCAAGGGAGTACTGGCAACAGCGGCGTGATGCGTTGCAGAGCGAGAAGGAAGCGTTTGAGGGGGTGATTGAGAACCTAGTGAATCATGCACGGAGAGTGAGAAGATAAGGTTTCCCTTACTGCTAGGAGCATTGTACAATGCATAATAATAGTCACCCAAATGTCAGAATATCTATCTATTAGAAATGAAGCCTGAGTACGCACACAAAAACTCGCCGGCTCCCTGTACCCTATTCCTCTCTTTTTAATCTTCACTCGACGCCGACCAAGTCCTGTTTCCTTCCAACGCCTGAAGAAACCGGGTATCATATCACACAGAATCCCTCGAAAACAAACATCAACGCCAAGCATATGCCCCTCCAAAAAAGGAGGAAGAAAAGAAAACAAGTACAGTTGCTGGATAGAGAAGTTTCTAGTCGAGTTCAATGACTTCGACCTGCTTAGGAGGAGACCGCTTAGTCTCCTGTTCGCCATCTCCATCCGCCTCAAACTCCGCCCTGGTCCTCTTGCGATTTGTACCAGGATCGATGGAGCCGGGCCTGGTGCGCGATCCGGGGTTCGGGCCAGAGTCGTCATCCCGAAATTCTGGCTCCCATGATGCATCTGCCTTGACGCGAATCGCGGCCGTCTTATGCAGCACCTGCCTCGTGCGCAGCTCGTTGATGACCCCAACGAAGAATTCGTCGATGAGGAGGTTAGTTGGGCGAGCGTCGGCACGGCAGATGGGGCATCGCTGGTACGGCGGGCGCCTGACAAGACCGGGCCCCAGGGAGACGGTTTCCAGGAAGGTATTGAGGTCGAAGCACTCAAAATGCTTGCATGAGGCGCCGCGCGCGGGGATGTTGATTGGTTGACGGCTGAAAGGGTCTTGCATGTCGATGCGCATGTCGTCGCCGACGACGACGACATCATCGTCATCATCATTGTTGTTGCCGTTTTGTGGTCGCGGTGGTGTGGACAGGCGGCTGCAGATCAAAGAACGGGTGGTGCTGTCAGGTAATCGTTTGGTCATCTGCTTGGCATCCGCTACGGTAACCACGGTCATGACTTCGACGCCGATAGCCCAGGTTTGGCTGCGCTGTCGCTCTTCTTGACTGCGGAGGATATGTAAGGAGAGGATGTTGCTGCCCTCCTGGAGATGCTCTGTAATGTCCAGAGGAGCATCCTTGCCGTAGTGGAATGCCCGACAGACGTGTAATTCGCGGTTGTTGAGATGGACGTAGATCACGCTGGGCCATTTGTGCTCCGAATTGGACCACGCGGACATGTCGCTCAAGTCGGCGCCCTCCTTGCAAGGGACGCAGCGGAGACGAAGCGACACTACGCCGGGCACCAGCCGCTGAACCAGGCGGCCGTTCGCATCTCGCTCAACGCGAGGCCGGTGCTGCACAAAGTCGGCAGAGATCTGCAGACGCCATTTAAAGGCCGACTCACCGAGGGGAAGAGCAACCGGCGGCAGAGCAAAGGTGCGCACGTATTTGATCAGAGAAGGACCGTCCGGCTTGGCTGGCTCACTAAAAACTGGCCGATGCCGCTCGTCCAAGTGTAGCGTAGCCCAGGCCGGGTTCTTGGGTCGTGCTTGTACACCTTGCCCGATCGGCGGGAGGAGGCTGGTTAACTGGGACGCTGCTGCCTGTGGTCTGACGGTCGGGGATGGTAGCGGACCGGAGGTTGGAGACGGCTGTGGCCTGGCCATAGGGGAAGGCAGTGGCCCCGGTGAGAGAGTTTGGGGTCCGGGATTTTGCAAGGGCCGCGGTCTGGGGGGAAGAGGATGCGATCTGCTGGTTTGCAGAGACTGCGGTCTGGGAGGGAGACTATGCTGGCTCTGATTTGCCTGCGTCGGTTGTGGCCCATTCGGCAGCATGACTGCCGGAGACTGATGTCCATTCAGCTGCAGGCCCGCGGGCATGTACATGGCCCCTGACGGCGAGACTGTCGTGTATGCAAGAGATTGGGAAACAGCCATGCTCACGGGTGAGCGTGCACCGTTTGCTAGAGTAACCGCGGTGGCAGCCTGGGCAGTGTGACCAGTAGGCTGAGAAGTCTGCTGCACGCCCGGTCTATTTGCTCCCAAATTAGCACCTGCAGCCCATTGCTGCTGTTGAGCCTGGTTACGGGCCATATGAATTTGTTGTTGTTGCGGAAATGTCGGCGACGGCACACTAGTATGGTATGGCCGAGCGGAGACCGGCATCGCGCCCATCGTCGGCGGACGCAATTGAGCCGGGGTTGCCATTGCCGCTTGAGGGGAGATGGTGGCCGTTCCGGACGATGTCCCCGGTGGTCGAACGAACCAGGGATTTTGCCCCTGAGCGGGTTCGGTATGCTTCTGAGCCAACTCCCGAAAGCGGGTAATCAAGGCATCCCGTTCGGCTTTCCTGGCGAGTTCGGGGACCGACGCACCGCTGCCCCAGCGAGTCCGCATTTTGTTCTGGTCCTCCAGAAACAAGTTGGCGCAGGCCCTGATCAACACATCTCGATGCGAGCCGTAGAGCCGGCGGACGGACGCAGTGAAGATAGTGGACTGTAGCACCGGCGACGAGACGTGAAGCTTCGCCACCAAGTCGTCCACCAGGGGCGGGTAACCGCGAGCCACGAATTCCTGCTCGAACTGACTCCATGCGTAGGACAGCCTGTCCAGCATATTGCAGACGCGCGCGACCGACTCTTTATAGGGGCTGCGGTTGGACAACGTACCCCAGGGCTCCGGAAAAGCTGCAAGCCGCTCTAGCACCTGGTTGGACATGCGATGATTATCCACGAGCAGCTGAACTATGACGGCCAGTCCGGCGCGCCGGGAGTTGGACTCCATCAACTGTCGCACATCCTCTGGCGCCCACGAGTCCAGGCAATAGATCTGGTGCAACGCCAGGAAATCCAAATCCCGATTCTCACAGGCTTCCTGCAAAATCAACACGCGCGGGCGCTCAATCAACTCTGCGAGTGGCAATTGAGCCCGCAGCTGGTCTAACTGCTCTTTTGCCCTCTGCCAGAATGATGCCTGTGGAGATGTATCGAACGGCGACGGGCATGGATCTGGTGGCGGCGGTCCGGCTGGGGTTGCGCTGGGTGTGCCGCTGTCGGCTGCGGCCGTGGTACTGGCATCGCGCGCTTGCTCCTGTGTCGTTGTCGCTGGCAACGGGGACGACGGGAAAGGCTCCGAGGCAGTCGTCGGGGTCCGTGCGGCGGAACCAGCCGGCTTCGGGGGCGGTGGTTGCGATGGAGAATCAGTACTGGCAGCTTTCGTAGTGCTCCGTCGCTGTTGTCTAAAGCGCGTGGCCGGTGCAGCAGGCTTTGCGGGCAAGGCGGCGGACGGATCGGTAGTCATCCACGGCTTGCGCACGGAGCCGCCCAGGAACCGGGTCGCGGTGAGGTTGGAGTTCTCCACGTCGCGCACGGCGGCGGGCGGCGGGTGGATAGGGGGTTGTGATGACATGATGCAGACAGGGCATGGTCGAGAGCGCGGGCTGGTGAACTCTACGACGAGCTCTGCGTGTCAAACGGAAAGTTATTTTCGCGATGTCAGGGCCGTGGCCCTACCTAGAGGCGCTCCAGATGAGAAAACGCGCGGCCGATTGCAGAGGAGAAATGAGTAAGATATAGAACGAAAATGAAGGCGGTGAACTCTACTAAATAATTCTCTACGCAGGACTCTGTAGCGATGCAAGTCTACGAGCTCATTTCAGGCGAGAGTTACCAGTAAAAGTGATTCAAAGCTGTAGTCAAATACGGAGTCCCTTTGTCAGGTCCAGATCATGCTATGAACCCTTGGCTTCACTGAATTGACTTCGTCCCGTTACAGACTGGTTTGACAATGGTTCAGGGCCTCGTTCGATCACTAAAATGATCGTCATATAGATAGGCACATGTGAAGTCACTAAGCCATCCATGCTCATCATGTGAAGATTTGCGCCAGACCAACACACATAGTGACACTGTCGGCTCGTTCAATGCTGATACATCGTGGCTTGATCGTCCCGATTCTTCAACGAGCCCGAAAGGGTCCAACTCGCGGGTCCAAAGAGAGACAAGTCACACTTGAAATGATGAAGCTGATGGGACGCCCTGATGCCTCGTGGACGCCTGATGAATCAGGCACCACTAATGCAATGCTGCAATTGGCCAAGAATTCAAGGAGTTGATCTGGCGCGCTGATTGGTTTGCGGGCCGTCCAACGGTTCCGGTCCCCATCGGGACATCTGGCCAACAACTCGGCGGCTAGACCAACGGCCAAATGTGAAAAACTACTAAACGAGCCACTAGCTCGACAAGTTGATCAAGCTGATCGGATTGAGTCCAGCTTCGCCAATGATGGCATGGATCAGGATTCAGAACGCCTGGATGTCAGGGACCCGGAATAGCTAGGAGATGTCCACGTTCGTCATACGATTCATTGTTGGAGCTTCCGGAAAGTCATGCTGGCTCCCCGCTGCCAGGATAAACATAGAAGAAGGATGCCACTCTTCACTAGACTCGAAAAAGTCAAGGCTTTGCTGGCAGTCCCTGGTCTGCTTCAGCCTCTCGGGGGAATGAAAACTGAGCTCCGCGGACGGCTAGTTTAGCTGTGGACACGCATGATTGGCTCCAGTCCATGCCAGCCTGCCAGTGGACGTGTTCGTCTCGCTGCGCATCCGGCTTATCCCATTTATGTCGGTCCGCCCGCAGGAAATCCCGCCGAAAACTGCGCTGAGTTCGGATTGACCTTTGTTCTGCAGTTCGCACTCAGCAGAGAGGGAGAAGAAGTCGACAAGAGAAGCCGGCAGGAGCCTGGGAGAGGCTGCGTTCTGGGTCTCTCCCGCATCCCGCATCCGCTGCTTACATAAGCGATCATTAACCGGAGCTTCATCCCCGGTGAAATCATCCCCCTCCTCATGGTCGCATTCTTCAAAGCCGACTTCAGATAGATCCCCTGTGCTGCCAAGGCCGATCCTCCTCTCGTTTCCGAACGATCGTGGCCAATCTCGCATCGAGACCGTTTCTCCGACTCTCGGGCGGCGCCTCAACAGCCTTGCAACCCCAACCAGAGAGTTGTGCGCGCTCTGTTTGCTACCGGATTTTGCGATCTTTTATAATACGCGCGGCCATCTGTGCGATCTCCGATTGTAACATTAGTACTGTCACAGGAGATTGCAGCCCGAGCTCTCCATGTCCGTCGTACTTGCGCCAGACCGTTTCTCGAAGAGCGTCTATCTCGACCAGTGAATTTCCTCGAGTGATCTGAACTCAGACAATCCCAACAATCCATGGCACACCCAGGACTGCGCCAGGCACGGCCTGGCGATATTCTCATCGTGGTTCGTATGTAACCTCTTTTAAGTTGTCCGGGAAATTTGGTTCTGCTCACTAATCTTTCGTGTAGATGAGTTCGATGCGCGTGGCGATGACGAATTGACCCTGCGCCGCGGAGACAAAATTGAGCTGGTGGAATTGGACGACGGCTTTGGAGATGGGTGGTACTTAGGAAAACACATGACCACTGGGAATACTGGTCTCTTCCCCGCAGGTAGTAGTTCTCCGCGACGCAGCAAGCTCCTCGACTGATGGGTTCTCTTAGTGTACACGACATTGGCGCCGACGCCCACAGCGCGGCCGGCAGAGTCCGCCTCTTCCACGACCAGCTACGATTCTCCAAGCGGTATTGAGCGGCCCTCAACAACTGAAGATGCAGGCACCGAGCCCTCGACAGAGCCGACCAACGATGTGACACCACCAGCCTCAAGGAGAGCAAGTGCCCCAGACATGGGCGACACGGGCTCCGAGGCGGACACCGAGTCGCCTTCGCAGCCGAGGAAAACGAAGCGCTCGAGCTCAAGCCCACTGCCCGGCTCTTCGCCCTTGTCTGCGAATATTCAGCGCTCAATCGGTCAAGCCCTTGACGACCAGTATAAAGGCGCCGACAGTCCTGTGATGAACGAGACGCTGAGCGTCATCGATGAGCATATCACTGACCTCAGTACCCCGCGCCATAGTTTGGCTCTCGCTGATTCGAAGCCTTTCACCGATTCGGGGAGCGAGTACAGCAATCACATAGACCATCATCTTTCTTATATTCGGGGCCACGAAACGGATGAAGAGGAGGAGGAGGAGGAGCAGCAGTCACTGGAGGAACAAGTGCGGCAATGGGATCATGTGGAAACAGCTCGCCAGTTGCGGAACATGGGGGTCGAGCCCAGGCATTGTGAGATCTTTATGGAGCAGGAAATCTCCGGCGACGTGTTGCTCGACATGGATCAGGAGTTTTTGCTTATGAAGGAGTTTGATTTTGGCGTGATGGGTCGACGTCTCAAGACCTGGCACAAGATTAAGGCTTTCCAGGAGCAGATCAAGGGCTTCAAACCCCCGAGTCGAGGGTCTCTCTCGGGTCACACTTCCGAGCGATCTATGAGCCGTACCGGCCACAACGCCTCTTTCCTGCCGCGAATTCCAAGTCTATCATCCGAGAAACGTGGACCGTCCCATACTCCGCGGACCGCGACGCCATCCCAACACCGATCGTCGCTAGTCCAGGGGAGTCCCAGCTCTGCCACGTCGTACGGAACGCGCGATTTGTCCGGACGACCATCCGCGGCTTCCGTGCGAGATCTCAACCACTCTCGCCGGCATTCCGCGATTGACTCAGCCCAGCCGTCACCGAGTTTTGGTGGCGGCCAACCTGGTCCATCGCACTCAGCACGGGGCTCCTTTGACCGCAATTGGACCATGACTGGCGCGCGGCAGGCCGAGTCTGCTCGAGCCATGACGGAAGATGACAGCGTGCTCCACCAGCGATATGACGAGAGTGATACTCAGGATCCGAGTCTGGTGGACGCCCTAGATCGGGGGTACTTTTCTGGGGGTGAAGTGGACTCGCGACGAGGACGGAAATCTCTGCGAAAACGCGACTCAGCGTTTGGCGGCGCCTCACACTCGCGACAATCGAGTTATGTGAACAATGGCGGTTCTGCAAGGAATGGCGGCGCCACCAGCCACACGCCGGTCCAAAGCTCCTCGTCAGCTCGAACCAAGGGCAAACCGAGTAATGGGCCATCTTTTTTCTCTCCATTTGCCGGCCGCAGCGATACCGAGTCGTCGACGACAACTCATGTCTCTGCCACGCCGCTGCAACAAATCCGCAATGTTCGTCCCAAGTTCCGCCGCGTCGTTGGGCTGCGTGCCGCGTCTGATGGCGGTAATGAAAAGGTGCTTGAACCGTCGCCCATCTCGCCAACTACTAAAGAATTTCCTGCCACTGGAAACGGGTCGACCACGCCTTCGGCGGCGTCCAAGAGTTCGGGCCGCCATAGCACGGACGGATCAGGGAAAGCCGCTGAAGGTATTTTGTCGCTGTCGAAGCCCAAGGGGCCGAGCAAGGTCAACAGCAAGAGCAAGAAAGATACCAGCGCGTACATGCGGGGGTTGGAGAAGAAGACTCCCAAGGAGCAAATGGAGGGTTGCGACTATAGTGGCTGGATGAAAAAGCGATCGGCGAACATGATGGCATCGTGGAAGCCGCGGCTGTTTGTGCTGCGGGGGCGGCGGCTATCGTATTACTACTCGGAGAACGACACGGAAGAGCGTGGTCTGATCGACATCACGGCCCATCGGGTTCTGCGGGTAGATAACGATCCGTTCACAACGCTGCATGCGACGCTCAGCGGGGCGATCAATCCGTCGTCACCGCCCATGAGCAGCGACGGTGCACCGAATACATCGTCGTCGGCCAACAATCGTGATCACTTCCACGGACCATTCATCTTCAAGCTTGTTCCGCCCAAGTCCGGTGCGTCGCGAACAGTGCAGTTCACGAAACCGACAACCCATTACTTCCAGGTTGACAGTGTAGAGGAAGGTCGACGATGGATGGCTGCGCTCATGAAGGCCACTATTGACCGGGATATGAGTATCCCCGTGGAGACGTCGAACAAGCAAAAGACGATCAGTCTCAAGCAAGCGCGGCTCATGAACCAGCGACCGCCAGCCCTCATGGAATCTACGGAACCGGAAGAGGAGAAGGAGTCCGTGGAACCGCAGCCAGGACCGGCCGTAGACAATGATACGGGCCTGAACATTCAGGGAGTAGACCTGGACAAGTCTGCGCCGAGCGCCGACAACGTCTCCGACGTCGACCGCAATCAGGAAGATCACGACGAGAACGGGCTAGCCAAGGAGAACGGCGGCCCGCAGACCTCGGAGATTCCGATACCCGAGACCCTTGCGCAGTCATTGTCGTGATTGCTTTTAAACGAGAGTCTGGAATGAATGTGAAAACTTGCTTGGGAATGATATGAGTCGGCGTTTTCTCGAGATATACCCCTCCTTCTTATTTCGAAGTTCGTCCTGTTAACCTTTGCTTTTATTTTTCATATCTGGGGTTTTTCTTTGAGCGATGATGGATCAGGTGGATGACTGGATGAAGCGGGCTTTGTTTGATTGATAGGATCATCTAGTAATAACCTTCGTTTCATTCTTCTTCTATAATTACCCCTTGATCGTGAAAATAAAAAAAAAATCCTGAGTCTCCCATCATGATTCTCTGTTTAAAACGAGTGCCACTGTGCCGAGGTTCTGTTCATGGTTCAGGGGAATCGGCCAACTGTCATAACCTAATAAAAATGGTCGAGATCTGATTTGACCCGGAAGCTCCCCTACGTGGATTTAACCTACAAGGTATCCATCCTGATCGACGTCTAAACACCTTACTTTCGCCACCTCCGTTGATTTCCCTGGTACATGAGGAGACCAGCAAAATGCACTGATCAAACCACCCAGTAATAGATAATCTCATCGAAACCATGCTCCAAACCGCCATCAACGTCGCCTTTTGCCTTACCACCGCGCTGACGATTCTTATCCTGCTGCTCCCGTCGCAGTACATTCCTCCGTCGTCGTCGTCATCGTCATCGTCGTCCTCACAATTCTCCTCAAAAGACGAAAAGAATGACGCACGCAAGCGGGCCCCTGTACCTGTCCAGGTCCTCGTCTTAGGGGATATCGGTCGCAGTCCACGAATGCAGTACCATGCGCTTAGTATTGCGCGGCATGGGGGGAAAGTCGAGGTTATTGGGTACTTGGGTTTGTCTCGACTACCTACAATTCAAAATCCAAAAAGAGGAGAGAAAGAGAGAGTAGATTTTAATGCTTTTTTCCTTATTTGTAGAGTCCGATCCTATCCCGGCCCTGACATCGCATCCAAATATCTCCATCGTTGCGTTACCCCGATCGCCCGCGTTTCTCCAGACGGATAACAAACTCCTCTTTTTACTCTTCTGTGCACCGCTCAAGGTCGTGCTGCAGGTTATCGGATTATGGGTCTGTCTCGCGTACCGCACGCGCCCTGCGCGGTGGTTGCTCGTGCAGAATCCGCCGGCGATTCCGACCCTCGCTGTCGCGGGGTTGGTCTGCTTCCTGCGCCAGACGAGGCTTGTGGTGGATTGGCATAATTTCGGGTTCTCGCTGCTGGCGCTCAAACTTGGTGGGGAGCAGTCATCAGTGGTAAAGCTGGCGCGGTGGTATGAGATTCGGTGCGCCGCGGCGGCGGCGAGCGCGCATCTGTGCGTGACTGACGCGATGGGTCGCGTTCTGAGAAGGGAGTTTGGAATCAAGACGCCGGTATTGACGCTGCGGGATCGACCTGCTGCGCATTTTCAGCCCATTGATGATCCACAGCAGCGGCATGAGTTTTTGATGTCCCTGCCGGAGTGTGAGCCTGTGTTGCAGCGCGAGCGAGACGTTCGCGTCCTCGTTTCGTCGACGTCGTGGACCGCGGATGAGGATTTCTCGGTGCTGATTGATGCGTTATGCCGGTATTCGCGGTGCGCGTGCTCGGAGAGCCCATCGTTACCTTCTGTACTCGCCATTATTACGGGCAAGGGGCCGCAAAAGGAAAGATACCTCGAACAAATAGCTGCCTGCGAAAAGGCCGGTGAACTCGACAAGGTGACGATCAAAACGGCCTGGTTCGACAGCGCGCACGACTATGCGAAGCTGCTGGCCAGTGCTTCCCTCGGCGTCAGCCTGCATACCAGCAGCAGCGGCGTCGACCTGCCCATGAAGGTCGTGGACATGTTCGGAGCGGGACTGCCCGTCGTCGGCTGGGACCGCTTCGAGGCCTGGCCCGAGCTGGTCACAGAAGGTGTCAACGGACGCGGCTTTGGCAGCGCAGAGCAGCTCGCTGCGCACCTCGTGGAGCTATTTGGCAACGACGCCACGCTGGCAACGCTCCGTGAGGGTGCCCGTAAGGAAAGCGCACGGCGGTGGGAGCATGAATGGGATCCAGTCGCGGGTAAACTCTTTGGCCTTGTGGAAGGCTCTTGAGACAGCATGTACAGTATCATGCATCTAGATACTTCCCCCCACAGTAGGGGCAGATGTCAAAGACGTCGAACAGCTTGTCCAGCACCACCGACGGGCCGGGAGAATCTAGCTGTTCCTGAGCACCCTCTGCGTCGGCGTCTGTCATGGCAATGTCGCCGTCTCCGTGAACCTGCCCCGGTGGTTTGGACCCTTTGCTGTACTTGTCCAGGTACTCATTGCCGCAGAGCGAGCAGAAGCCGGAGATAAACGGCCGCTGGATGGCAAGAAAAGTCAATGAACATCTTGCTAGATACCACTGTCAGCAATCATCCCAGCCGGATAAAAAGTATAGATCGTACCGAATAAATGCCCATTCGCACACTGCGCTTCCTTGGCAGAATCCCATCTCAACCCCGACAGAGAAGAACATATCTCACACCGCTCAAAGATCTGGCTCCCAGCCGCTGTAAGGAGATTCGCCGGCTTCGGTGGAATCAACCGTCCTTCTGCGTCGTACGATGCCGGCTCACACAGGGTCAGCTCCTCGCGCAAGTCAACACCATACGTAGCCACGAGTTTCTCAAACGCCGCGCGGGCTTTCTCCAATAGCGGCCCATCATTATAATGCAGCACCACTGCGCACGCCGCCGCTGCGTAGAGTAGTTTTGCAGATTTTACATCCGTCACACGAAGCTCATCCGCTAATGACAATGTAAAGAACAGAATCCGTGCACGCTGCGTATGCACATAGTCCGAGGAAAGCTCTCCAGGTATTTGTATGACTGTCTCAGGAACTGCGTCCGGTGTTGTTGTTGCTGGTGGAACGAAAACCACCGTCGTCCGCTCTTCCGCGGCGGTGGTGTACTCAATCATATCACCCGGGTGAAGTGTAAAGGCTGCGGCAATCCAGCCGTGGAATTCTGCAAGGCCCCATGTGCGGCAGAGGGAGAGGTTACCGAGATCGTGGTCGAGGTCGTACTGCAGCCGAAATCGCTCGGCCGGTTCGTGCCAACTGGGAGGGGTGATGATGGAGAAGTCGTCGCCTGGAAGGTTGAATTGCTCGGCCCAGCGGCCCAGTGTGCTGACGTGTACCGTGCTGAGCCCAGTATCGGGGTTGACAGTGCTGATGATGTCTGAGTATCTGGAGTTAGATCTGGCCGTTTCCTAGAGCATGAATGTATTCCTACCGGTGATCGGCTCATTGTTGCCGGATATATCATGGCCAGAGTCTGAGAACGTGCGCAGGCGGAATGATACCTTGTCTTCATTCAGGAGCCCTGTATAGATCGTCGCCGGGATATGCATTACTAGCCGCCCGGCAAGGGCTCCGGCGACCAGAACGAGATCCGAGTGCTCCTAGATCACGGTCAGTAATCTATCAAATTAGCGTTTCAAGCGCAACACACTACCGTGTAAGGCCAGTGAAGGGGCCCCGTGAAATTGACCCCCTGAATGCTCGTATCCGACACCAGAGCGTCTAGATCCAACGGCTGGAGGTCGATACTCGCAGACCCAACCTCCGCCCTAGCTTCCACTCTGGCCAGCCGAAGGCGAGACCCAAGCACCATGGCCACTACAGACCTTTGCACTCTCTGTCCCTGCTTCTCTGTCACCAGCCATGGCCCGCACGATACGTGCTTTATCCGGCCATGGTTCTCCAGAGCAGCCGAGAAAAGCGATTGCCCAATGACCATTGGGAACTTCGATGTATCGTTGCCCATCGGCACATGGCCCAGAACCCGCATGTCATAGGCACTCTGCTGCTTCTGCCCATCATCATCATCATCAACGACATTTATGCGCCGCTCCACATGCAAAATCACCAGATCATTATCATCGTTGGCAACGGCGAGCAATTGGCGCCCCCAGCGCGCTTCACCAGTCCCATAACCCCCCACCGCAGAAACATCCCCGCCTTCAATCTTCAGCGGCGGACACCACGAAAAAGCGCGAACCCTGCGCTTCCGCAGCGCAGAATAAGTAGAATCATTCTTCTCCAGAGCCTTAAAGTACCGATCCAGCGCATGGTTGACGATACCAACGCGCGTCCATTGCCGCTGCCGCCCCAATGCCTCGTAGAACGTTAGCAGCAGACTTGACGTCAGCACGGCGAGGACACAACGACGATGCTTGCCCAAGCCCGGCGGGGACCAAGCAAGCCCTGCAACCGTGCTGAGCGATTGCTCCGCCCCGACGGAGAAATCCTCACGCTTGGACGGGAAGCCCATCTCCCACTCCTCACTAGTGAAGACGTTCACGGCGACGCGACTGGTCGCCCATGGTCCGGACTTTTTGGCCAGGTGGCTGCCAATTCTGGAGCCTGGGACCTTGACTTGAGGTGTCTGGAACAAAATGATTAGTCCAAACAATGAACCATCCATCTCTTTTGTTCAGGCTTGAGTCCTACAAGAACATGCACATGCTCTCCCGCTGCGATTGCCAGCTCCCCATCAGCCGACCATGTCAAACAGGAATAGCATGATGGGGAGAGCTGGAGTTCCAACGGTGCTACCATCTCCCCAACGGCCACTAAGTCGTCCGTCTTGAGCTATGTAGCCCATAATGTCCAACCTCGATTCGCGATGCTGTCGCTTGAAGGCTTACGTAATATAAAAGATCCTTGTCAACTGGCTAAATCGCAGATGGCATGTGAATTTCAGGCTAGAATTCCTGCATGATTGCCATAGTCACCTTTTACGACTACAAGAACGGACTAAAGAACTCTGCTTTTTGATACGCGAATCCACCGTGTCACGCTGAAAGAACAAAATCCAAAAAACCAAGAGAACAGTGCTGTGAAGGTATGAGCGCAAAAAAACCATCACGATGTCTAGTAACACGGCGCAATGCATTGTGAGGCTAACGGAAACGGCCAGATCTCAACAGGAAACAAACGACTGGAAACAAAGGAACACGAACACATAACGCCATCCGGTTCCAAGACAGACCCCGCGTAACTGTCAGAAATGTAAAACGACATCATTCATAAATCAGCCCAGACACCCCGCACGAAGTAAACAGCTGGAGAACTCCCAAACATTGCCGTCCGATAATGTTAAACCCTCCACGCCACTTGTCGTCGGTCTTGCAGAGACTCAGTCTTCACCGAGGCTTTCTCGAACGCACTTCCGCACACGCTTCTTGAACTCCTTCTGATCTTCTCGCCACAGACGGGCAGCCTCAACGTTCGCAGGGCTCTCGTCGTTGGGGCTCGACAGCATTGAAATGACGGAGAGGAGAATTGTCTCTGGCGTCTGAACAGGGGACCAGCGTTCGGCAACAGACTCGTAGCCATACTTGTCCTCTTCCGGCGGATGCAGAATCGAGATGCAGACTTCACCGTTCGGGTAGACTGGGACGGAGACCCTCTTAGAATATCCGGAACTATGATCTAAGGGGAGAGCGCCACTTACTGTTAGGGTGGAAGATGGGCGTCTCAAACTTCATCTTCGGCGGCATGAGTGGATAGTTCTCTGGGAACGACAGCCGCGCTCGAAAGGTGCCACCTGTCTGTGGTGAGCCTATGTACTTTGCTCGTCGACATACTTTTGCACCCACCTCCGTAAAATGGGGTGTCGTCCGATATCATCAGAATGACCTCCCACTCAAAGACGTTGTTATCCACCAGACCGCAGCTGATCCCTGGAATATCCTTGTCCGACTTCATCTGCTGCAGTTGTCGGGCAAGCAGGCGGCCAGCACCTGTTGACGCCATTTTCGAATTCTACTGCGGGAATGCAGCTGGGCAATGAGGGAAGGTTAAAAATGGTTCAGGACTCTGAAAAATACTGCCGACTTTTACTTGCTGAGAAGATCAGACTTTCATCACGCTATCAAGAGGGGAAGAGAGATGGGAGAAAAGGCAGATCGGATGAAAGTGTATGACTAAGCCCACCACCAGCGGGGAACGGCTGCCGGCCCACCCGCCACTGGATCATCCGCCACGGTGAAGTGATTGCAAACTTCCGTGGCACCGCAGTATGTACGTAAATCGTGCAGGAATGTCATGGCAATAGTACCAACCGTGAAGGCAGTAATATTGATGTCGATTCATTATTCCAATCAATTTCGATTGATAGCCAATGTTATACTGGCAGAAAGGAGTGACCCAAAGACTACATCGCAGCCTGGTAACCCGTTTAAAGGCAAGGATAGCGAATGAAATTAGGCCTTCGAGGCAAAAAAAGAAAACCGAAAAACATGGATGCTTCCACAGCCAAGACCACACCTAGCATAACTGTCACAATGCACTGAACGAGTACCATCTCAGCCATCAGCTTGAGGAAACGAATGCGAGATCCCCGGTCAAATGACTGCCAGGCCTCAACAATGCCAATCTTGCCCTGTCCGCCAACAATCTCTGGCGTGACCTTGCCGCCAAACGTTCGGTCGAAGGGCACGATCGCCTCATCGTCCTCTGGCAGCATCGAGGCGGCCACGCGGATGAAAATTACCTCCGCCGGCAACCGGATGAGAACGTACAGGATCATGCTCACGATCAGGGTGCCGACCGATCCGCGCACGACCTGGCCAGTGTTCAACTTATCCGAATGGAAAATACCGTCGATGACATTGCTAGCATTTGCCACGGTGAGGGTAATAAAAAGGAATAATTGCGAGGCCAGGGACCTGATGGCCGCCGCAGGGCCAGCCCTTCTGATCGTCTTGCGCCATGGCGGGATCCTAGACCACAGGCTCTTGCTGGACGGCTCGGAAATGATGACATGAACCCAGCCAACCCTCACATTGGTCAGAGCGACTTGCGCAGCAAAGCGGCCAACTGCATGAGCCCCAAAGCCATCCCCAAACAAACGGGCGATAGGGGACGCAAGAACCCCGACGGCGAACTGCATCAGCAGGTAGAGACCGAGTCCGCGGAATCGAGCTCGGCGGCCAGCGCGAGACCGGAGATGGGCAACGGCCCTGCGGAACGAGCTGGTGATCGGACGTGGGAGGGTCACATCAGGCTCCGAATGAGGCTGCGTGACGGGCTCATCAATGCGGACGTAGATATCCGGATTGGGATCCTCCACCGCAGCCAATGTGCCGACCACATGTCCGTAGACGTACGAAATGAGCTGGCTCAGGACGAGGAAGAGGATAATCGTCAGGATAACGACAGTGACCGGGAAGAAACCGGGGTGGCTCTCCGGCTTTGAGCCAACGGTGACATCCAGATCCCGCTTCGCATGATCAGCGGCAGCAAAAGAACGAAGTACCGACATAGTGCAGGCGAAAGAGTGTCGCAGTAATGAATGTCGGTGGATGAGGGAATACAGGTGATTGTAAAACTTCCGTATCAAAAACAAAGCGCGTCAGGAGTACTCGGCATGCGCTGATTTATAACCGGATTTATCGCCTAGGCCGCAACGAGTCCAGCGACTGTGTCAACCAACGTCAATAGGCGGCCAACTCGAAGACCCCTCGATTAACATTTAATTTCGGTTGTTAAGTCCACAATTCTGCATATCGTCGTCGGGCGTAACCAACGTGAGGTACCCGGAGGGCGCAGATGGTTCGTCGTCCTTGTCGGTCGGCAGCCTAGGAGCCTAGTGGGCTATGGAACCTATCCATGAATTACTCGTAATCGGAGACGATCAGGGGAATTTCGGTTTTTCGGAAGTTCGAGTTCCGTGATCTACGACATACCTACTTAACCAGGTATGTTTAATAAATACTAGTATTGCCCAGTTTATATCCTGAAATGGAATAATTACATCCTAAATAAGTAGTTACTTGGCATAGTTAAGCGTACTCCACGTCCTCTTCGATCTAGTCCCTGGGCTGGGTGGGTGCCTGAGACGGCGAGTATGCACCTACCGGTATGTAAATACTGGTGACGCGCGCAGGTGCGCGCATGGCCTGAAACGATCAAAACGAACTTTTCTAAAAAAAAAAAAAAAAAAAAAAAGTAACCTTAGACACCCTGAAAAAACGTATGACTTCCGGAGACCGTACTCGGACGGTTCATAAAAACTACACGAATTGATGATGCGCTGCTCCGTGATTGCCAGTGTTCAACTGGATTAGACCTATTCAACACGGCCATGGCAATATACTGATTCTCCCGAAACTCTCTCCTGAAAGCACCATAGTGAAAAAGCTCCGCAGGTCAAACCAGTACATGTAAGTACCGGGACGAGGATTAACCTTTTTCTTGCATACTATCTTCATCAGGGACGAATGGCATCTCGTATTCTCCGCCATGGTTGTCAATTGGAGTGGCAATTGACGCAGTTCCGTCCAATCCCAGACTGCGGCAGTGTTTGACCTCTAGCGTCTATACACCAAAGAATAGAAGGCAAATTCGAAGTCGGTCGCGTTACCATGCTCCGTTGGCAAGCTGGGAAGAGACGATTGTGGAAGTGGCGGCATAGATTTGATTTCTAAACTTGCGATTTCATCCGCTCTCTCTTCTATTTCTTTACCCTCTTCTTCGCCTATCGCGATGGCGAATGATTCTACTTCGGCGGTGGTAGGCCCAAAGTCCTCCGACATTGAATCTTTCACGCTCTCAAGGCATGAAAACAACTGAAGATGATGTCGGCTCAGTGGTGAAGTCTCGAACATTTCTGGTTCAGCGATCATTCTGAGAAGAAGTTTGCGAGATGCCGGACTTCGTGAGGCAGATATGGTACCCCCTCGATACTGCGATAGACGATGCAGGAGGAACTTTGTTGGTCGTGGCATGGTTCGGGCTGCAAAGATAGTGGCTTGAGACCGACGATACGAACAGAGTTATTCGGGTTGGTGACGGGCAATTTGTCAATGCAGTGAATGAAGACGTCGGGCAACTGTCTCAAGGGAGCGCTTCGAGAGTTGATGTTCCTGCATGGAGAAGGCAAACAGGACTTCACTTTGTGCTTAGTAGCGGCCATGGCGTTGGGATATGTGGTTACCCTTTCAGGGAGGTGAAGACAACGAACGCCTGAACTCGATTCACGATGGAGGACTTAGTGACATTCAAACACTCACGAAGTCTACGCAAACCTCTGCATGCAAGTCAGGTTTCATGTCGATGTTGCCTTGAATGCGGCCCGGCAGGCGGAACGGACGGGAAGCCCAAGAAGACATTTGCGTTTCTGCCGACGTCAGAGGCACGCCCATCGACCCAGCGGTGCCCTCAGGTCTGCAGAGGAATTCTGAAGTGACCGCGGATGAGGCGCACATTCGCAAATGGAGTACTATCTTCATTCTATTTCCGCAGCTACTAACTATCTGAAAGTCTCGTGTCTGTACCTCTTAAGAATTGAATCCATTTTTTGTCCTTTTGGTGGAGGACATATTGCTTCACGTTCGACCGTCTGCCGTACTTTCCTGGACGCCGTTCAACGATTCCAAACGTTAAGTGGAGCCACGGGTAAGTTCGATGTTTTATCCTCTTCAGCTGTTCCGCAATTCTTCGACGGTCGTCCTTTCCAAAGACATGCGCGACCCCGTCCACCATTTCATCGATGACGAGGTTAATCTCCTTGCTGATCTGGGCAGCCTTCTCGTCCCCATCAAAACGAACGTACGTGATCATGTCGGAAAGCCTGCTGAAAGATGCTTCCAGGTCACCGTACGGGCGACTGGTAATCAGAAACTTGAGCTTCAACTGCGGATCAGAAAGCTGCCGGGGATTGTTGTAGACTTCCTTTAGCTTGTTGATAAGTTGCTGCCTCTCTTCCTGACGGCATTCATCAAGGGCGTCAAGGACGCAGATAATTTCCCCGGCGTCAGGAGACTCGACACAGTTCAATAAAATCCGCCAGAGTTCGGAAAAGTTCTGCGCCAGTTTTTTGCCATAGTTCTTGTGACTGGTAAGTGCATGCCTGATCAAGCCACCAGCAGAATCATGCGTGAAACGCTGGTGGAATATGGCACGTATAGCATTGGGCGCGTACATCCGATTTTCGTCGCCATCCTTGAAAAAGAAGTAGCAGACAGTCGATGCTGCAATGTTTGTAGACAGATGTTGCTCGTCAATCAATGCCCGAGCCAGGACGGACTTCCCACAACCAGGCCCAACAGTCACCCAGAGGAGACAGAAGTTGCTTTCTTTCCATTTACGAAATCTATCATCCCCGAAGAACCATTCGCATGTGCCTTCCACTCTCCGTGGGTTATGATCCTTCCACTTTTCATAGTCAGATGCGAGATTTTGCAGAAGGTCTTTCTCTTCCTGACTGGCATTGAGTTTCCGAATCTTTTTTCCAGTTGCCTCTGGAATCGCCTGGATTACATCCAGCATGTTCTCCAGCATATTCAATTTTTACAATTCGACCTTGAAAACCTCGTCTGCCTGGAGAAGAGAGAAGGAGGCGCGGTACTGTTCACTCGTTTTCTCGATTTCCGCGATTTTTCCATCCCAGTCATTCCAACCTGCCACGTTTTCCCATGCTCGCGAGAGCTGAGCCCTGGAGAGGTGGCATATGAAACGGGCTTGGTACTCTATGATGTGCGAGTAGAGCTTGGCCATTGGTTCGATGAGGTCCTGGTACTCTTGCCGACGGGGTTGTTGAAGATACCTTGCTTCAATGATTGTCCAGTAAACCTGGATGTCGCCAAGTGAATTGAAGCCTTTTAACATAGACTCGGTTATTGACGTAGCCCCAGGGATTACCTGCCAAAGTCAGTATCTGTTAGTCAATGTTCGGGAGAGCTTTCTTACTGAGAGGAACAAGGAAACACCGGACCAGGCCAAAGCGGCGTATGGCTGCCCCTTCACAACTTCCTTGACCAGCTGGTCAGACCAGAGAAGAAACCTTTCCAGCCTTTCGGCCTGTTGTCGAATAACTATATTCCTTCCGGGGAGCTAGATATGCCATTGCTTCTTCTCCCGGTCACTCATGAGCCGACTTCCGATCGGCTCCACCGATGTAGGGTTAAAAGGCTCCGTATCGTCCTGTAACGACACCAAGTGCTTTTTGTAGTCGTCCAACAGCTCAGGCTCTCGATCTTGCAAAAATTCGCAAGCCCGAGCCCAAAGATTCAAGTCTTCGCTCGGGCGATAGGGAAAGTTCTCCGAAGCCCTCGGCGAAGTCAAATGGCTTGGCAATGGAGAGCTCGCAATGAGAGTCGGCGAAACACTAATGCCCTGCTTTTGGAGGTTCAGAGTGGCCTTTTCCACTGTGGAAATTCGGGCCTGTCGAGAAAGTGAGATCGTTGGTGGCGCGGTAGAAACTCCATTGCTCTTTGATATTGCTGTCTTCCTCCTGAACAACTTCGATATGAATGGAGAACACATATTTCCACAACTCTGTTGCGTTTCTAACGAGTACATACAGAATTCGAGAGTAGCCATGGAAGGAGTCACTTCATAGCTAACGAGTTTTGGAGAATCAGCATGGCTTCGTATCAGGCGTACATAAGTCTCACTCGAGAGTCACTTAAAGTGTCAATTTGTAGAGTGGGAAGAACAGTATCCTACTGGACAGGGGGTCTTCAACATACTGCTGAAGCGCCGGGAACCTACATTTTCTATTCGGTTTTAAACGCACTGCCTCACCCGCTTTGCAACGATTCTGGCCGGAACCCTGGCACCAGCGTAACCGCCGGTTCAGCGTGGGAACAAAATCGACCGTTTGCGTTCCATCATTGGGGATGCTTATTGGCGACACGTCAAGTGGAAACGCCAGGGCGAGACCCCAAGCCATGACACAGTCAGGGAGACTGATAGGCGGAGTTATGGGATCCGACGTGCAACCTAGGAGCAGCGAGAAAAGCTCCACAAGACAACGGATCGCCAATTTTGAATGGATATGGAGAGAACATCTCCGTCACGCTGTGAAACTGGCCCTTGAAACTTCGAATAAGGCTCATCGCCTCATGTCGGGTCTGGCAAAGGACGCGAAGCGCCCAGTCTGGGAGAGTGGTACCATGTGTACGACTGTACCTAGTACGTTGTAAGTACTATATACCCTAACCGTCCGTTTTAGCCTCCGGGGTATGCTTTGCCGCACGTCACCAGTTAAACATGAATGGATCCATTGGGCGAAGCTGCGTGCTTTCTGTTCCCAGCCCTGATCACGTGGGGAAATGGAGAGTGCACCCAGTGTCGGTACATGGCGAATCAAGTGTTGATTCTAAGCGCGTGATTTTTGAAATTCTCATAATCCATCAGGTCTTTTCTCGGAAATACCTACATGATAATTTACCGCATCCAGTATATGAGGGTAATAAGACGTGATGCTAAAATGGAAGCATTCACTCCGTAGGTTGTCGCTTTGACATCTTGGATTATGGGCAGAGGTCACAAGCTTAGATAGTAGGGCAATATGCACCGATATCTTTTATTGAGAGGGGTATATGAGAGGGGTATAATGTTCATGATACATCAGTTTACCTTAGCAATCACAGAGCTGTACATAAGAGGCATCGAAATAAACCGAGCCTTTTTGAACAGCAACAGTGTCATGAGTTTCAGTGATAGGGCATTCATGGCAATAAGGCACACGTATGCCGAATTACTCCCCGGCTTCGGCTCTAGTACCAGTTCCCTGCGCTTCCTGGATACATATTATCCAGAAAAGGTGCAGCCATATCCATAAAATCCTCGTGAAGAATACTTCCGAGCGTAATCAAGCTCTCAGGGTCGACATACATCTGCATCCCAGTGTCGGGATCGATAATTGGTTGGTATGGAAGCTGCCGCTGCTGAGGATCTTGCGCAGTTGCTAAGTTCGGGAATGCTGTCTCGTATCCGGTTGTGATCGGACCCTGAGTTTGCAAATGGGGAGGAGGCTGTGATGGTTGTTGTTCAAAAGTTAGGTTCTGAGGTATTTGGCTCAACGATTCAGCATTACTAGTCGGCAACATTGACGTCTCTTGCTGGCCAGGCCACTGCTGTGCACCATTTGATCCGTCTCTCTGGGTGATTTCTTCCTGTGTCGCATGAGTTCTGCTCTCGGAGGGCGTGGAATCATGAGTACTCTGGCTCTGAGGCGCCGATGGTCCAGTCTGATTTCCAGAACTGTCCATGTCTCCTTGGGGTGCAGACTTGTTGATGTCAACACAATATGCACGAGACGCTGATGCGTTATCAGGGAAGGAATCAATGCTTACATTGGATTGCTCATCTCTCGAAGCAGGGCGATCTTCAACTTTGTGCTTGGTCCAGAACCAGTTCATCAAAATTCTCAGGATCATGAAGAATTTCCCTGCCGTTCGACCACCAGGAATCGATCCGGCCTCCTGCAAGCTGGTGATCACCTTTTGCAGATATTGCTCAACACGCAGTTCCTCTGGCGGAATGACTTTTCTCAGAGAAGCACTCTGTGAAATGGTAGACAACAGTTTCAGAAGGACCACAGATGTATACGCCAGCCTTGCAAAGTATATTGTTGGGAGACAGATAACATCCTCAGGGTCGAAAGACGCTATAATGTCCATCGACTTATGGATCGATGTAATACACGCTGTGAGGGCATCGACCTGAATTGTTGACGCGCAATCCACTGGCGGCTTGTCATCTGCTAATGCATTCAAGTATGGTGGTCGGAATTCTATGAGATCGCTATGACTCGTATGGATAGCAATTTCGTGCATGAAGATGTTCACAATATGTTCGAAATGTTCAATAGTCGCTGTCGAGGAAATCAGCCATCAACCTTGGCAAAGCGTCAGATGTAAGCAAACGTACGCGTATACTCTTCTGGGGTAAGCATATGCCTCCATTGGTCCAGTTGCCTCTCGAATCCCTTCAATAAGAACTGCATTCTGGCGTCACTGAGGGTAACATTGCTCAGCGGATCATCCATGGCAAACTGGTGTCCAATATCTTCGAGGATATGACACAGTTTCGTCCAATGGACAAGCGTTCTGTCGGAGGGCAAGGCGTCAGGGGAGGTGGCCAAGATCTGCACACATTCATCCATATACGGATTCCATCGAAAGAGCAATTCTCGACGAAGAGCCACCGAAGAATTTACGGCGGCGAGGTAACAGCCCAGCCATGTCCGTCGAGCCTCCACGCTGTCCGGGTCCGGAAGTGATCCCTTTTTAAGCAGAACCCCCCACATGCCGCCCGTCGGCCTGCGTGATCGGCGGCAGAGCCCAATCTCTACGGCCATTGCCACAGCCATGTAAATAAATTGAAAGAACTTGAGTTCCTCTGCATTGTCAGGCGGCTGATACCAAAAGCAAGAAACCAAGAGTGCTTGAATCAACTCCAACGATTTCTCGCCTTTGATGACGATCTTCTCTGCAAAGATCCGATGAACCTCGGAAGTCAATTGTGTTTGCAATGACGGCTGGAAGTAACCAATCACAATGGCCATAATGGCATGAAATAGAATTGGTTTCGTTTCTCGAACAGTATTCATAGTGGTTCCTGGTGGGAAAACAACCACCGGAACAATGGGGGCATATCGTTCTGTGAAGCGATTGAATGCTTTCGTGGCCGTTTCAGCATCGATGACTCCTCGTTCGATCAAGTCAAAGGGCTTGCCATCGATCCGGAAAATGGTATCGGCCTCCTCCTCTTCGTTACGAAAAGGAAGTTGTGACCAGGGGATTCCGCTTGTTGATCCGCTGGGAGTGGTTGGACTGCCGCTCCTGGAACTACGCCTGAGGCCATCGCTACCGTAATTTGTAGTGGGCTTCGGGTCTCCCTCATGCGTGCGTTTGCTCACCGGATTGGGTGAGAGCCCAACGACAGGAGGCCTCGGGACTGGAGGAGCACCTCCGAGCCATCGCCTTGACGCAGTGCCCTCTTGTTTTGGCTCATGGAAGCTCATGCCCAACGACCCTCCTCTTTGTTCCATCTGTCGCGACTGGAGACTCGCGGTCAGAGCATCGATCTTCTTCTCCAGCTCGGCGACGCGACTGTCCGTTTTCCTCTGCCGCCTTTTGTTGGGCGCAGTGGTGACGCAAGTTCTCTTCGCCTTCGTGCATCTTCGACACGAGCCTGCGTTGTTACTGTCGAATTCGCAGCGAACTTTCAGTTGACGGCAGCCTTCACAGGCCCGCGGTCGTTTTAGGTCGGTAAGAGGGTCGCCGGCATCATGTGATCGCTCGGAGGCATCCTCTGATTTTGTTGTGGAGTGGCTCCGGGAGGGGATCCGGATGGCCTGATCACGAGTGGTCTGCGGTGCTCCCGTAGGCTGTTGTTGGGACGAGGATACCCGGAAGGGCACCGGCCCAAACGGCCCTGCCGGACCGTCGCGTGGCTGGATGCTATGATTCAGCGGCCGATTCTCGTCACGCAAGCCGACTGTGCTCTGAGTGGGGTTGGGGTGAGATATCTGAGGATCGCTGTCCATACCCCAAGACGTTACCACAGTTGTTGCGGGATCTAGAGCGGAATCGGTCCATCGGACCGACGAGATCAATCAATGAGATCGCACTGGCCAGGAGGGGTATTTTTACTACTATTGTAAAAGGACGCTCTGGAGAGGCCCAAGAGCAGGGGCGCCACTCTTGACTCACGGACGTCCAAATGGCCCCGATCTCCGTCGCGCAAGACTGGCAAATCGGGACGATTCCAGCATCGACGAGTGGGATCCGCGTCAACAATATCAATCAGCTGTACCGGCCGGAAAACACAGCGTGAAACGGCCGAGGATCAGGGATTTCTACAATATTTTGCCGATGATTGGGAAATGTGGGCGCCGAGGCCGACTCCAATAGATGGGGCCACGGGGGCGTCTGGAACTTGTTAGATGGTTGGCACGCTAAGGCAGAATGTCAAGGGGAACCTCGTACTTGTACCGCGAAGTCCCTAGCCGTGGGGGAAAAAAAATTTCCGCTGCGGCAAGAATCACGCAGAGCAAGCGGACTTGAGAGGTCTAGATAGGAAAAGCCCTGCAGGAGTAGCAGCTTGGAGGCTGAAAGATTCGGGCGTTCTCTCTTCTGGCGCTGAACTGCTTGACCTAACAAGTAACTTACCTGGTCACAACATGGACCATCTGCTGCTTGACGAATGCGGAATCTGCCTTTTATCAGAGAGCAGAGATCGGCCAATGAGAGGCCGTTTCTGCGATCACAAATCTGATCCAGAGAATGTCGAGCCAATGGGAGTCGTTGATGTTCGCATGAGTCACAACTTGTAGCACGATCCAGTTCTGATTGGAAGCTGGCATTTCAAATCCACGAAAATCTGGAAAGCAAATCATTTTAGCTTACAAAATTTCCCTATGGCATTTTTGCAAAAGAACCCGCATCTCCATGTCCACGTGCTGGTTAAATCGGCTTCCTTCCGGGGCTCTGCTCTTCCAAGTTCTACAAGTTATGGAGCTCTGGGTCAGGCAATCATTGAAGAATTACACCAGCCAGCCCCAACCGCTGGTTTTGCACTATGTATCATTGTATTATATTATATTGAGCAACCCCTGGTAACATGTTGACTTCCCCGCAATTTCATCATAAAGCTGTTCTAAGCTTGAGATCTGGGGCTCTCTTCAAGTCTGGGGCATTAATCATGACTGCCCGAACAGGATTAACTTAGTGCCTAAGGCGTCCATGTCTTGGACAGCTTGAAGTATCAGGTACTAAAGTGCCTCCAGGAACCCCAGATACGAGTCCACGCGACCTTAGTTCAAGTCCTTTCGTCAAAGACAGACCAAATGCTATGGATCTCATCACGTCTCAATCATCCATTTCCAGCCGGTAGATAGCATACATGACACTAGATCGCCAGTCACCCTCGGATGACAATCCCCGCCCGTCCAAGAAGCGGAAAAATAATAATGGGAGGGTGAGGGTCACTCGAGCTTGCGATCGATGTAAGAAGTAAGGATCAGTTCATCAACAAACAGCAGAAAGCAATGCTGATCATTGACGCGACTAATTCAGAAGGAAGATTAAGTGCAATGGCAGACAGCCATGCGAGTTCTGCATCCAAACCAAGTCTAACTGCACGTTTGACTGTGCTTATGCAAGAGGCAGGGTGCCTACCATTCTCCCGGCGTTCGAGTCAGAGACGGGAGACAGCCAAGTCTCTACAGCAAACATCACAACGACCAGCGCAAGCCCACCGGGTCCTGGACAACAGTATGCCGGAATGCCGACGACGGCAGAGACCACGACTCAGCAAGCTGGCTTACAAGGCCACGAGCTCTCACCCAACTATCTCGAACCATCAGCATCGACGTTCGGGCCAGGGTCATCACGAAATTCTCCAGAACCATCCCAGACCGATCTGCAGGGACATTATATTGGCCCTGCCTCTGGCGTATCCTTTCTGCTTAGAGTGCAAAAGCGCCTTCACAAAGCCATTTCGTTTTCTCGCTCGAGCAGTATTTTCACGTTTGGGGACGCGCCTCTGCATCCCCCCGAGTTTGATCCATCTTTCTGCATGATGCTTCCAAAAGAGGAAGCCCAGCGTTTGGTAGACCGGTACTTTGATTTTGCAATGCCCACATACCGCTTTCTTCACCGACCAACGATTCAAGAATGGTTTGGGGAATTCTATGACACCTTTGGCGTTATGCGTGACGCAGATACAGCGCCAGCAAAGATCGCGTTGTTGCTCATGGTATTTGCCCAAGGGGCAGTTTATATGCCTGACGATGCCAAACCGGGTCTGCCGGATCTCAGGTCAGTAACTGATTTCAGAGTCAAGATGGGAGAACGCTAGATACGAGCGATTTACAGCGTTCGATACTACCTGGCCGCCGAGCACCAGCTCACAAAGGAAAGAGGCTCAATCCGTTTGACCAGTGTCCAAGCACGTCTGACGCAGTGCTATTACCTTCTTTCCCAATCTCGCATCAACCACTGCTGGAGTCTCTTTGGAACGACTGCACACTTGGCACTAGCAATCGGTCTCAACAGGGACAGGCGCCCCGATGCGGCAAGCGGGTTGAACTATATTGAAGCAGAAAGTCGCCGGCGGACCTTTTGGTGCGCTTATACTCTAGACACGTACCTCAGCGTCACCCTGGGTAGACCGCGAACGTTTCACGATGAAGACATTGATAGTGAGCTTCCCGCATGCGTCGACGATCATGAGATACTGCCAGACCGAATTCAACCATCCCGGCCCAATGGCGGCCAGTCAGTGATGTTTGGTTCGATCGCTCATATCAAGTAAGTAGACTTCCTCCCGTTCTACGCTGGTGACTAAGAGATACAGAATTGCTCGTATCATTGGAAGGATACTGCGTGACCTCTACTCTATCAAACCAATATCCCTGAGTCGCCGGGCAATGTTGACCCAAGCGATCTCCAAAGAACTGAGCAATTGGCGAGCAGAATTGTCTCGATTCCTGGACGCGGACGCATTAAGCACATCGCTTCTCATTCCGATCTTCCAGCGTCAGCGCAACGTTCTCAACCTGACATATTGGCATGCCATTATCTTGACTCACAGGCCATTCCTGTTGAGTAATTTCGCGAACCTTTCTCAGGAAGGCGCAAGTGCCGGTAACGAACACCCACAAACCGAAGAGAGTATACAACAATGCCTGCTTGCAGCTATGAATATCGTAAATACAATCGACGACATAACACAGAACCGTCAGATGTTCCGCGCATTTTGGGTTCGTGGGGACAGTCTGTTGAACTTGCAAAGGGAATGAGCTAATTGGATGGCAGATCGCTGCATACTTTGCCTTCTCTGCAACGATCGTGCTTTATGTCTACGTCATCCAGAAACGAGCCTCTCCACCAGAGGTGTATAGCAAATACTTTGCAGCAGCAACACGATGCCAGTCCCATCTGTCGCGCATTGCGCAGAAAGAATCCCTTCCAGAGCGTTATTGTCTCGTATTGGAGGAGCTTCGCGTCGAAGCGTTGCGCCAAACGAAGCGTTTTCGTCCATCAACCACGAGTCTGGAGGAGATGGACAGCTATTCTCGGGACAGCGGCTTTCAGACCACGTCATTGACGATAGACGAGAGCCCGTCCACGAACTACACGGGTACGGATTTGATGGGAGAGACTGGGATGAACTTCAATGCAATGGCAAACTCTGCAGTTGCGGACTACTCCGGCTGGGGCCAGTTTGCGTCGATGGTGTCATCAGGATTGGGTAATTTTGATGCCCTGTTGAATGATGATTCGTTTCGGATGTAAGTATAGGAATGTACTGTCGGCTATGAGCGTGTACAGGAATGGGAAATTTCAGATTAATTCTGCTTTCTTTTACCACCATTGAAACGATCAAGTCATGGAACCTGTTCCTTGACGCAAGTCGAATTCCTGTTCGACAATGGGATTGCATGAGAATTGGTATAATTATTGACAGCAAAGGCTAGTATATTTATGCTCTAACAATCCTATCTAGCCGATACCTCTATAGACTCGCCTCAATGCTCACCAAAGGCTCAGTTTGTGACTCAATGAGCTTCTTCGCCGCATCCGAGGGCTCGATATATGGCCGTCTCGGCTTGAGCTTCTCAACCGCACCATCAATGCCCGCTGCCTTTGCCGTATTCAAAGCCGCCGCATATTTAACGGACGCAATCCCCGCCTTGCACGGCTGTTCCGCCAGCGCGGCTTTCCGATGCAACTCCCCCGCCTCCTGGATCTTTCCCTGCACATACAAATCATAAATCCTCACGATCGTCTTAGGAAACACATTCGCAAATCCAGCAATCGTCCCCGCCGCACCGGAGGCCAGCGCCCCGATCAGAAAATCCGACTGTCCTGCAAACGTCGCGAATCTTGTTGACGGGAACTCGGCCGCCAGCCGCGTTATTTTGGCGACCGCGCCGCAGGTCAGCTTTACGCCGACAATGTTACTATGTTTCCGGGCGAGCTTTGCGATGGTGGCCGAATCGAGATCGATTCCGTTGCAGACAGCCGGGAAATTGTAAATGACGATGGGCAAGGAACTTTTAGTTGCCACGTCGTCGAAGAAGCGCTCGACGACCTCCGGGGTTGTTTGCTTGCCGAAGTAACCGGGGGGCAGAACCAGGACGTAGTTGGCGCCAGCCTCCGCAGCGTCAGCAATATATTCCAGGACTTGCTTTGTGGAATGCCCGCCGACGCCGGCCATGATGGGATATGTCGGCCCGCATGCTTTCCGCGCAGTTTGCAGGAGGGTTTTGCGCTCCTCGCGAGTCAGGAGGAAGGTTTCCGCGTTGGTTCCTAGCACGACCAGCCCGACAAGACCAGTTTTGGAGAGGTAGGAGTAGTATTTTGCCTGGGACTCCGTATCAATGGTGTCTGTGGTGTGATCGAAGAAGGTGATGGCTGGTGCCCAGACTCCGCTCGGAGGGACATTAAACGAAGGCATGATGACGATGGCAATTCTCCTTGTTCAAGCTCGCTACCTTGTTTGACTTTTGAAGTACAATTGCAGTGATCAAAGCGACAACTACCAGTAGTGTTTGACGCAGGTTGAACGAAGCTGAAGAGTAGTACGCAGAAATACAGATCGATTGACCCCCCCCCCCATAGCTATCCGTCTGTCAGCCTCGGCTCAACCAACAAAAGGGATAGCGTTCCTCCCATGATTGAAGAACAATATACTCCTCCAGCCCCGTCCAAGAAACGAGGCGGCCGCATAGATGGAATCCCAATCATCATCGGACTCTGACCCGATGTTGTGATGTCGTTGACCTGCAATTAGGGTTCGGATAAGCAAGGTGCTTTTCCGACGGATAAGACCACTGACCCTTTTCGGGAATCCTCCAACCATACGAAAGTACCTACCCCGCGTCCAATCTAATAGGTATTCCCACATCAACCACTAAGGGGCGGCAACCTGAGCTCTCGAATTCTTCGATTTCATGACGTATGCGAACAAGCCACATGACTCATAGCAGTATAAATTGAATTGATGAAGAATTGATAGCTTCATTTGTATGGGAAGGTCGACCCAATGCCAAGAATGAGGGCTTGCTGATCACGTGTGTTGTTCGCGCTCTTCGTGAGGACACGCACGCACAAATTGGCGGGGATATAGACAGGATGGCCGAGTGGTATTAAGGCGCGCGCCTGCTAAGCGCGTGGGTTCGCCCGCCTGGGTTCGAATCCCAGTCCTGTCGCATAATTACTTTTTTTATGCGGTCATTTAAAAATCAACTAGTATGCACATTGCAGCATAAGAGAAACCGTGAATAGGTGATATTTCTAGATTTAAATGCAAAAATCTTGCATATAATTCGGAATGAAGTCTTATGTTGGCCTGCGGTGCATGATGGTGGCGCTCGCCTGGTGGTTAGGGAAGACCAGTAAGTCCGCAATGACAACATTCTCTTTGCGCCCAGCAGCAAACACAATAATCTCTGCAATGTCATCGGGTGTCAAGGGCGTGACTCCTCTGAACACGAGTTAGCAAAAGCATCCGATAAAAATCCGAGGGGAATACATACGCATAGACAGCATCTGCTTTGTTCTTATCGCCATAGTACCTCACAATCGAGAACTCCGTCTCGACTTGGCCAGGGTCGATCTCGATGACCCGGATGCGCGTAGAGATCAGCTCCTTGCGCAAGCTCTCCGTAAAGGACTTGACGGCGGCTTTGGTGGCGCAGTAGATGCTTCCCCCGACGTACGGCTCACGGCCCGCAATCGATCCAAGGTTGATAATGTCTCCCGCGCCTTCGCCGTTGTTGCGACGGAGCATAATAGGTAGGATCGCTTGTGTCATGTTGATCAAGCCCGTGACATTAGTATCGAACATGATGTTCATATCTTCCTCGGCGATTTCCGGGGCCCGTGCGACGCCTCTGGAGAGGCCACTGAATTCTCTAATCAGCTTTCCATTTCCACACCATTATCAACGTTTCACAGGAAAGTTAGTCGAATGTAACTCACGCATTGTTGACCAGGACATCAATATCCTTGAACTCCTCAGGCAGTTTGCCAACAAACTCACGCACTTCATCCGGCTTGCTGACATCGAGTTGGACGGGCAGCACCTGGACACCGTCGCCCACTTCCTTTTGAATGTCCGCCGCGATCTGATGGAGCTTATCGACACGACGCGCCGTCAGGATCAGCTTCAAATTCTTCGGCGCTGTGCGCGCAAATTCAAAGGCAGTGGACCGTCCAATGCCTGACGAGGCACCGGTGATCAAGATAGTTTTGCCTTCGAGGCGCTTGGATATGGCCAACGACATGGTTCAGATAAAGCAGTTACGGACAGCAAAAACACAAAATCTCGAAACGGAACTCAAGAAAGGATGAATCTCGAGAGCTGATAATTTGCACACCAGCTTTATTGATATACGTTAAAGCTTCTTGTTACATCACTCCACACCGGCGAATAGTACTCAGCAGTAGAATATCATGAATCATAGAACTAGGCTTCATAATCAAGACAGTAGGAGCTTGGGTCACAACGTTCGGAATTGCTCCGATATGGCACTTTTCCGTCGGACGGAACACCGCAGCTGGTGAGAACGCAAAATTTCACTGGTGACGGATCTAATAGGTCTAGATCCCATGCTTTGTCAGTCCGTCACTCTCGGGTCCTGTTTTGCCTCGTGACCACGGTAACTTAGTACCTAGTGTTCAATGCCGTCGTAAGCGCTAGGCCCGTTCATGCTTCTCCGAGGCGTGAGCTCTCCAAGATGAGCGCAATACCATCCTGTATATTTCTCTATGTAGGCAAGTGATAATGGATAATTGCAGCACCGTTGTCTACGCCATACTTACCATATTCGGTCAATTTCTCCTGGATATGTGGAGTATATCTTGGCGCGCTATACCATATCAAGGAATATCTATGAATAGATGCAGTACCTCTTGCGAGACCGCCTCTAGCTCCATTCGGATGGACGATGCTCTCAAACTCTGGTCATCAGTTTAGTATTTGTTCAAACTGATATTCCCAAGCCTCAGGATAAACTTGAGTATCACGAAAAGATTGACGATCAGATATGGGTAATGGGCCACCAAGCTCCCCTCGCTTCCTTGTTGACGGGCTTGGTTGATGCAACGAACACCATGGTTTCCGTTCAACTTCAATGCTACGGATATACTGAGAGTTCATTGGAGAGCCGAGTCATATTGTAGGCCGAATGACCGATATCCAGCAATTTTGTCGAATAGATACAGACGAGAACGCGGTAACAGAAGGCCATCTCAAAGGACGTGCTTGAACAACGGAGACCGATCACCCATGTCAAACAATTCCTCCTCCGTGTACTTAGCCCTCGCCTCATCAACCAGCTTCTCTTTCCTCTTATTAGCCAGAATGTAGCTCCACTCCAGAATGAAAGACACAATCAGCCCTGTTCCTCCCAAGGCAAGGCTGAGCCCGAATCCTGTGTAGTACTTGGGTTTCTCGCGCTCCAGGTACATGAAACTGCCGATGATACCACCGACGTTACCCGTGCAGTTCATGAGGGCAATACCAATGGCTCGTCGGGAAGCAGGTGCAATGTTATTTGCGTTCCACGACGCAGCGCCCGCCTGGATGGGGAAGATACCGGCGACGGCGACCATGACGGCGAAATAAGCGACTCCTTTCCTCTCCTCCAGCGCACCATGCAGCGAGATAATGATCGAGTAACCGATCGTTACGATGATCATTGGCACGGCCACAAAAGGCATTCGCCAGTAGAAGCGATCGGAGAGACTGGCGAAGAAGATGGCGGAAATCGCGCCCATCACGTACGGCGGCGCAGAAGTAAGTTGGGCTTCGGTGGAACTGAAGCCCATGGCTTTGGTGATGGTTGGGAGGGTGAACTTGGTTCCTGTTTGCGTAATTCTCAGTTAGGTCGATGCTGATCCGATTTTCTAATTGAGGATACCGTACCATAGGACAGAGCCGACTGGCACAGTAGGAAGTAAGCCTGCATGTAAATTCTCCAGTTCGTGAGGACCATTCTCAGATCCTTCCATCTGAACCCGGACTCGTCGTGGAACGCTCCGCCTTGCTTGATGAACATGGAGAGCTCCAGATAGCGAATCTCATCTGGCTCGAGCCAGCGCTTGGAGAGGGCCGGAGTGTCGATGAGGAGGAGGAAGCAAGCGACACCAATGGCTACGGTGGCGATGCCTTCCAGGATGAAAATCCATCGCCAACCCTCCACGCCGCCGATCCCGTCCATTTGCGCAATGGCTGCGGCAAGGAGACCTGAAAAGGCGCCTGATAGAGCACTCGCGCAGTAAAAGAAGGAAATTCTTGCCGCAAGATCCTTAGGCATGTACCAATATGAGCACAGATAGATTGCGCCAGGGAAGAATCCAGCCCTGAAATCAAGAGCGAACCGAGTCAGCGAGAATACGGCCATGGCAGATGCTGTGTGAACTCACTCAAAAATGCCGAGCAGAATTCGAACGACCATCAGCCCGGCGAAGTTCTGAACGACACCTGTTAACGTCATGACAATACCCCAGCAGGTGGCGAGGATGCCAATATACGTCGAAGGACGCTTGAATTTCTTGAGCAGAATGTTACTGGGGACTTCGAGCAGGACATAAGGAATGAAAACTGTAGGACTAGTCAGTAACGCTCTTCGCACCCTATTCATGAAAAAGTGCTGTGCGCGCACAAATAGATAGAACCGTGTTGTACTGCACGCCGGTCATGTTCAAGTCTTCGATCATGCCCTCGATCTTCGCATTGCCAATATTGGCGCGATCGATGTGACAGATCAAGTACAGCAATGACAACATTGGAATTAGTCGAACATCAACCTGCCATCACTACACATCAGCAAAGAGGTCCTACAGACTGTGGACGGCAAATCCAGCATAATAGTTTCTCACCTTTCGAAAGATCCTCTTCCGCTTCTCCTCAGGATACTCCTTGTAGAACTCGGCATCCTCATCACTGATGCCGACGACACGAAACGTGTCGATTTCAACAATCTTTGGTGAGACCTCAACATGTTCTGCCTTCTTGAGGTCGGCCACATCAATCTCTGACGACAAAGCCATCTTGACAACAACTGAATATCACTGAAAACAAATTGCTAGTAGCTACCAAGTAGTGAACTAAACACAACTTTGGGCAGCACCTGGTGATCATCGACGGGTAGTTCCCCGATGATATACTCGCGCCAATGCTTTCCAAATGACACGCTCGGATATATCCGCTTCCCCTAAACTAACAGGACTACTAAGTTGCAAGCTAGATCAAGCCGAACTTGAAGCTCAAGCATCATGTTATCCATTCTTGGATTCTATTGAGTAAGAGAGCTTGTTTACCCCGACCCTTGGCAGTCTCACTAAGCTTTCTTTGGATCTGCCAAGGATGGGGTAAGACCTGGAGAAGTGGAGGATCTGCAGTCTGCTTTTCCAGATCTCTGCTCCACGGTGGCTGGGTCGTGGGGGGCCGCAATATGCTGCGGAAAAGCAGTTCATATTTTCCGTTTGGGAGTGGATGCTTTTCCGACTGAATCTTATCCCGCGAATCCGAACTTGTTCATCGGATCAAGGTGAACGATGAGATTTGATCTGGAGTAATATCCTGTGAACAGAGTGTAGTGCGATCGAAGACCCGATGAATCGATTGCAATAAGTATGTTTATCTAGTAGAATGCCATACGTTCAAATCCTCTGAATCCAATCGTGCATCTCAATCTGATAATCACAGGCACAACGCACCATGGCTCAACATGCCACAATCAAAGACATCATCATCACGCCAGTGGCATTCCACGACATGCCCCTGCTAAACAGCGTCGGCGTGCATGAACCCTTTGCATTACGAACCATCATCGAAGTCATCACCGAGAATACCTACGGCCTGGGCGAATCCTACGGCGACACCGAACACTTGGCGCGGCTGCAACGAGCCGCGGACCTGATCAAAGGCCGATCAGTGTATGAACTGAATACAATCTACAGATTATGCGCCGAGTCCCTAGCCAGCGACACTTCTACCGGCGGCGACGGCATGGCCGGTATGGTCACGACTGCCTCCACAGTGGATAAAGTCTTCTCGCCGTTCGAGGTGGCATGCCTCGATATCCAGGGAAAATTGGCCGGCGTTCCCGTCAGTGAGTTACTCGGTGGACGCATCCGGGACAATGTCCAGTACTCGGCCTATCTCTTCTATAAATGGGGCCGGCACCCAGGCGACGACGCAGACGACGAGTATGGGCCGGCATTAGACCCAGAGGGTCTGGTGAAGCAGGCACGAAAGATCATTGACGAGTACGGCTTTAAGGCCATCAAACTCAAGGGTGGCGTGTTCCCACCCGAACAAGAAGTGCAGGCAATCAAGAAGCTGCACGAGGCGTTCCCAGGCTTCCCGCTGCGGTTAGACCCCAACGCAGCTTGGACCGTGGAGACCTCGAAATGGGTTGCAAAGGAGCTGGAGGGTATCGTAGAATACTTGGAGGATCCTGCGCCGGGCATCGATGGCATGGCAGAGGTGGCCAAGGAGGCGCCCATGCCGCTGGCGACAAACATGGCGGTCGTTGCGTTCAACCATCTCCCCGAGTCAACGCGCAAGAATGCAGTCAAAGTGGTTCTCTCCGATCATCACTTTTGGGGCGGCCTGCGCAAGTCACAGACGCTGGCTGCCATTTGTGCCACGTGGGGCATGCGTCTCTCGATGCATTCCAACAGCCATTTGGGAATTTCTCTCGCCGCTATGACGCATCTGGCTGCGGCGACGCCGAACTTGGACTACGCGTGCGACACACATTGGCCGTGGAAGCGCCGCGATGAAGATGTCATCGTGGATGGCGCGCTGAAGTGGGAGAACGGCGGCGTGGTCGTACCGACCAGCCCTGGCCTGGGGATCGAGCTTGATCGAGAAAGGTTGGCACAGCTGCATCAGCAGTACCTAGACTGTGGCATACGGAAGCGAGATGACACGACCTATATGAAGAAGTTCCATCCTGAGTTCTCTGCCAAAATTCCAAAGTGGTGAAACCAATCGAACACAAGAGCATCTGCCAGCTAGTAAATCTTGACGATTCAGAGGGGTGTTGAATTCAAATCCTAGCACATCTAAGCTGTATATACACTGGCATCGAGCAAACGCACCTATAAATCAAAAGATAGACCGAGCAATCATGATCAAACGCTAGACAAGATCAGAAACAAACGCGCAAGGGTATCCCAAAACGAACCGCTAAGACACCTTGTGGACTGGACATTCTTTCTTCCGCTCAAACCACTCAACGATGCACGATTTATGAAATTTGCACAGACACTCCAATCGAGCCAACGGAACGCCAACCTCGTACTCTTCCATGCAGATCGTGCACTCTTCTGGAGTGCCGTCTTCGTTGACACAGTCCTTTTCGGTTGCCTTGAATGACAACATCCGCATCATATAAGGAGGCTGTGTACTGGGGCTGGATGCCGAAGGTGGTGACCGCCCCCGAAGTGTATTATTCTCAATGCAAGTTCGGATATGATCCTCCCGAGCAGACTCGTCGCCTCCTTCACCTCGCGGCGGAAGTGGCCTGCCACAGACTGGGCAAATGTCACGCTCATCAATAGGAGCTCTACGAGCATGGTCCGAATGTCGAGGCCGATCCGAGCGAGTGACAGGAGATCTCGACCCAGAATAATCACTACGGGCCCGATGATGGCTTCCCCCCGGTGCAGGGTGATGACCGCCGAACTGCAGAGACGTTAGCTGTGGCTGGAAAAGGCAACAGGTGTGACTTACAAGTCCAGAAAGCGAAGAGTAGGGCGGTTGCGAGTCATACGGAAAGGCGTATCGCGACGAGAAGGCTGCAGCATTGGCCGGGGCCGTTCCGCTGCTGCCACCACCATACTGAACGGTACGTTAGAATGCAACGGAAGGAATGAAAGCTGCTCAGGGAAACAACTCACCCTTCGCATCATGCGATCATATCGTTCCCAGTCAGTTTCTCCCTCTCGCGGATCATATGATTGAGATCCTGATAGAGAGCGATGAGCGCGATGCCGGGAACTGCTTGATGGGAATGATCCTCCCCAACCGGATCCTGGCATCGGCTGAGGTCCAGACCTCGCATGTCCATACCCGGCCGGCGGGTCTAGGTTAGGGTCTGGCACACACGGATTGCACAATCTCACTTCTTCACCGCCTCCGAGAGCTGGGTTCCAGGCATAACCTGCAGAGCGCGGTGACCGCTGGGAAGCATTGCCCATCAAATCAATCGTCCGTGACGAGTCTTTTGAATCCGGAGGACGAACAATGAACTGTCGAGGAATGGTGATTCGGTGAGGGGAACACGACGCACATACTACTCGGCCACATTTCCGACAATGGTGTTTCCGATACCAGAGATTGAATTGAATTCCACAGATTGGACAATGAGTCACTTCGGAGTCCGGTTGCCATCGAGGTAAGGTGTATTCCATGAAGTTGTCTTGAGCGGTCGGCAAAGTTGGTGAGCTGCGGCTGTGTTGACGAGATAGTTCATGACGTGGTCGAGGACTCGTTGTTGGCGAGGACAAATCGATGGCATTTTCTCGAGAGGAGCCCGGTGCTGAGTCTCCACCACCGTTACCGTTGCCGTTGCCACCCGATGGGAGCTGGGGCAAAGGCCGATGAACACTGGCCGTGCTGCTACTCGGTCCAGGGTCGGCATCCATTCTCGATTGTCTTTGAGGAAACGAGCCTCCGTCTGTGGAGGTATTCGTCAACCGTCGTTTGCGGTCTATTGCAGAAGAACCAGCACCTCTTCCAGTCGATTCAGAAGGTGACTGGCTGTGGCTATCCGACGAACCCGACGAGGATCCAGCGATACTGTTGCCATATTCATTATCCGGCTGAGATGGCTCAAAAAGATAGGTCCCGAAGATGGTTGTAGAGGACGTGGGACCTTGTGCGTTCTGAGATGCAGAGCCGGGAGACGACATGAACGGTGGGTAAACGGCAAAGGGGCTGAAGAAATTCGGCGTTACCAGTGCGGGGAGTGTGGCGGATGGAAATGGTTCCTGATTGCCTACTGCCCTGGGAGAGGCTAGTCTTCTCCGCTTCGACGAGGCTTCATTGACAGGGCGGGCCGGGAAGTCCAGGGTTGTAGTCTTGTAGAAATCGACTAGTAACCGGTGTGTTCAGGTCACCGTTGGGTGGCGGCTCGGACGACCCCTGTGCTGGAGCTTTCGAGCCGTTTCTCTGCGTCCGTGAATGAGGCCCGATCTTCGTGTTGCCGTAATAGTTCGAGTTCCGTCGCCCTAGTCAATTGTAGCTGTTTGACGATGGTTGCTCTCCACGCTTCAGCTACGGCTGAGGAGGTGGAGTGCGGAATCAATGAGTGGGAGGTCGACGAACAGTTGTCGCGGGTAAAGATTCGTAGGAGCTGGAAAGGAATAATATCCCTCTTGCTAGATATATGAATTCGATTTGATAGACCGACGGAACGGAAGGACGGCCGTGGACGCAGAGTACTGAATGAGTCGATAGCGAAATGACCGCGACCCAGGAGCCTTAAGCAAAGCTTATCAGATCTCGTGATTTCAATCTCGGGTCACAAATCAACCGCCCACTCGAGTCTACGAAAAGTTTGAAGTCTCTAACTATGCCCAAATGATCACGCAGACGTAGAGCATGATCGCGTCAGCAACAAGTCAAGCAAGTTCTCAAGATCATCTGTGATCAATCTACTTCGTTAAGAGCACGAAGAGCTACATACAGGTGAAGACAAGATAGTACACGCTCGGACCAGGTACAGTAATTGTCTCGTTCTGCCGAAGAGTACACAAGCGGTAATGCCTCAAATTCTGAGTCATAAGCGAGTAGATCTTCATCACAACAAAAGCACAGCACTTGATTCTCAAACATGGCCCTCGGGTTCATTCTTCACTCTTATCGGTTCGTCCAAGTCGAACGGCATCGAACCTGTCAGGAGGGACGGAAAGCCAAGACTCTGCCAAGACCGATAACGTCTTACCCAGCGACTTTCACGTGATATACAAGTACGGAGTACGAGTAGATTATAGCCAAATGGCCAGTCAGCCTGGCTGGAGCAACAGCACATTCCCAAGCACTCTCACAGACGTGCTTACTAGCTTTAGCTCTTCGGCGAGAACGGATATCAGCGGCTAAAGCCAGTTTCATAATATATTAAATTCAACTGAAACTGATCAGTTCACCGACAAATCTTGGAGTGCCACGACTCCGATTTAGGGTTGCTAGAGATACGGCCTTAGTCCCTTGCGTTGAAGAGAGCTTTGTTTGGTAAATCGATCGTCGTGATCGTGGGCTAACAGAATGAGACAAATCATTGCTGCGGCTTTGCCCTGGAAGGCTTCTTTGGTTGGTTAGTTGAGTTTGGTGTTTGAATCGAAGAGTCTCCTGCCTAGACTCTGTCGATCGTCATGTCCCTGCCGAGAATACAGCCTCCATGCCTTATGGTAGACCAATTCTCCGAAATTACCAGGGAATCCCATTCCACCAGTAACGGATAGTCGCGACGTAAGGGTCTGACTGGACCTTGGAGCCTCTGCATTCCATGCTCTCCGGGCCGTGTCTTGTTCCTACATGCATCGTCTTTCCCAGTGTAGTATAGAGCATCTTTTGTTTGTTTGCTGACGCGTTGATGGTCCACAACATGTGATGGTGAGCCGACACTGAACCAAAATCAATTCAGACACCTTGTGGAAAGCTTGATGAACAATTAGTCCACTGTGAGCACCGAAGACAGTCACGAAGACCTTCGAATCCTGTCATTGAACATGTCGTCCGAGCAAATAGCCACGCCAACATCGCCTGACGGAAATATCATCTCCAATCCACGCCTCGCAACAGCAGACACACAAAGATCAGCGGAGCGAGAGTCCAGCGTTCCCGACGTCCAGTCGAATGCAATGTCACAAACATCACCTGCCAGCGACACGACCAGCTCAAGGCCGAAGAAAGAGACCACAATGCCTGTGGTTTCCGCTCCCTCGTTTCCCTCGCCCACTGTCACCGCCATCAGCAGTGAAGAGCTTCCACTAGCAAAACCCAAAGCTGCACAAAGCAAACGATCGACAGGATCCGTCCCATTGACACCAACGACCTCCAACGAGATAGGCGTGGTTGCAAACCCGGAGGAATTCTGGCGCCGTTTTTCCATGGCCGTGCATCGAGATGAGGAGTTATCTCGGATCCATCAGGCCGCAGGGACATCATCGTCTGTTTCTCCCATATGACATTACCCCGTTTCCAGCTGACTGTGTGGAAAGCAGAGAAACATGGCTGTCACGCCAACGCTGCAAAGCTCGAAGGACAAGAATCTGGGGTACGATTATCGTTCTCTCTATTATCCTTCTCGCAATCGGTGTGGGAGTCACAATCTGGTTCCTGAAAAAGAATAACTGGTATCAAACCTCCTAATTTTTTTTTTTCAAGGCCATATGGCTCTCTGCTTGACTGTACATGTTTCGTATTTAGACTGATCGGTGGGCGGACGCGTCTGCTACGATGTTTAGCATGTTCGGAATGGCTGTGTCGATATAGGGGGAAAGTTCAGAACGATGCCAAATGTACATACGTCGGTATACAGGCTCAGTATACGATGTTTTGATTCATGACTATCCGAGAAATTAGTCTTGACCGGACCCGAACCAAACGCCGTGCCTCATACCAAGCAAGTACGGAACAAATAGCCAGCCATAATAATGCATACATTAAATAGCGCATATCAAATTCAATATCTTCTTCTCGTCGGTTCCGGACTCGGACTTCGGCTCACGCTGCGCGCATCCCGGCCCCGCATCTTCAACCACTTCTTCGTCGACAATTCCAGCTCCCGCATGAGTTCCGGAGAGGGATCCTTGCGATGAATGAAATTGCAGAATCCACCGCGCACGCATCCATCGCCACTATTGAGTCGACAACAGGCCTCTCGAAAGTCCGTCACGGGCGACAGTTCGCAGTATACCGGCCGTGCGGCATACCAGCGAGAGTTGAGCGCATCACAAGCTGCCTGTGCATCCTCTTCGTACTTGAATCGCACGTAGACGTTGCCGATCAGATCTGCAACATTATGTTAGTACCATCTCCGTCCAAAGAGAGATGGGATATACATGATCAAGGGAAACATACGATCATTGTTGTTATCGCAAACCACCACCTCCTCGACTTCACCATATTTGCACATCTCGCACCAGATATCCTCGTAGAACGCATCGAAGTGATTCTGGATTTGCTGCGGGTTCATCTTGTTCTTCGGATCGAACGCCGGGTTCTGATACAGGTTCGGCATCAGAATCGTTTGCGAGTACGATGGTTTGACATGCTTGCGAGAGCAACGGTCGCCATGCCGGCAGGCGCCAATTTTGTAATAGAAAGAGCAGTTGACTTTATCCTGCTCCGTGCCGAAGATCGACGCCAGATAGTTCGCCATTTTGTCTCTCCTGGATTCCCGAGTGAAGGTCTGATGGGAGACAGCAAAGCTCAGGTCCGATTCCAGAAGTTGTGGCAATGGCAGGACTAAGCAATTGAAACAACCAATCATTTATCGCTTGATCTTGGCGCTAGCTGACTCAGCACTCGTTGCACCGTCACTGTGGCTGGAGATCACGTGCTTGGAACCGGCAATGATGCAATGCCGGGCCGGGGTTGTTCCGGTGTTGATTGGGACCTGCCAAGAAAGGCCCGGCAGTCGGGAATCTGGCCGCTTATCAACGGCGATATCAGCTTTCCCCGCATATTTGGCCGATAAGTACTTCCGATGTCCCTAGCTGAGTCCTTGCGTTCCTTGGTCAATCGTTATATTCTGTTTGTTGGATAGTTGTGAGAAATTGTCGTCAACGAGCAGAAACATGCTACCGCCATTCGATTATTTTCAGTATCTCCGTATCCGGTAAGCTTTCTCATCATTCTCCTGGTGAAGGTACCGGTAACCCTAACTCTCCGCAGCAAGCGGAAACAAGCCGACCGCGCACAGCGTGTGGCTAGGTTTGAGACCGAACACGGTTCCGTCTTGACAGAGAAAGACAAATCCATCATCAATCGGCCCATTGAAGAGCTCGTAAACGATGTACACAACGGAGTCATCTCACCAGTGGATGTTCTCCGCACATATGGTCGCGTCGCTGTTAGAGCTCAGCGCAAGACGAATTGCATAACTGAATTTCTTTGGCCCGAGGCTGAGCAGTGGGCAACCAAGGAAATAAACATCAAGGGACCGTTGGCTGGCATCCCAGTGTCCCTGAAGGATTCCATCAACGTTAGGGGATTCGACACGTCGGTGGGTTATGCGAGGAAATCGGAGAAACCATTGGAGGAAGATGGCGTCCTGACAAAGATCCTGAAAGATGCCGGTAAGTCCAAAAAATACCAGTTCTGCAACACTGCTGATTTAACCTTGCAAATAGGTGCTATTCCCTACGTCAAGACCGCATTGCCGATGACTCTTCTGAGCTTCGAATCGGCAAACGGACTCTGGGGAACCTGCGATAGCCCCCATGTATCTGGCTACTCTCCCGGTGGATCATCCGGTGGCGAAGGAGCTATTCTGGCCCTTGGTGGTAGAATCGGTGTTGGCAGCGATGTAGCAGGCTCTGTGCGAGTCCCTGCCGCGTGGAGTGGCGTTTACTCGCTGCGCTGCAGCACTGGCCGCTGGCCAAAGACTGGCATCGACACTAGCATGCCTGGACAGGAGGGCGTCCCAAGCGTATTCAGCCCCATGGCTCGGACCCTAAATGATCTCACCTATTTCACTCGTTCAATCATACAAATGCAACCGTGGAAATATGACTATACAGTACACCCCATCGCTTGGAGGGCGGACGAGGAGAAGGAAGCTGCAGAGAAGAAACTTCGCGTAGGGGTGCTGCGCTCGGATGGTCCGTTCTAGACCCAGCCCTGCACATGCTTAAGCTTTCTGACATGGTCAAATCACAGGAGTCGTCCCACCGACGCCGGCGATCGCTCGTGCTCTTGATACCACTGTTGATGCCCTAATCGCTGCGGGTCATACAGTGGTCGAGGTCATCCCTCCTGCATCGGCAGATCCGTTTACTGGTCTCCTCCTGGCGTCGCAATTGCTCAATTCCGACGGCTGCGTCACCTTCAACTCTCATCGGTTGTCGGGAGAGCCAAACGATCCGGGCGCTGCCCAACTAACGCGAATTGCTTACCTCCCACGACCGCTACGATTCCTCTACTACCTCTATGTGCGGTACATCAAGAGGGATGAAAAATGGGCAACCCTCATCCGTCATTTCGGTCCAAAGTCGTCAGCCGAGTTGTGGCGGCTCGTCCTCCAGCGCGAGGCATTCAGAAAGACCTGGCACACCTGGTGGGATTCTGAACCCCAGCAGTTCGATTTCATCCTCTGCCCCGGTAACGCGACGCCTGCGCTCCCTCACAGGGCAATGCATAATGCCGTTTCCTCGTGTGGATACACGTTTTTGTGGAACCTTCTTGACTATTCCGCTGGCATTATTCCCGTTGGCCACGTCGATCCCAAGCGCGACGCGTTGGCGGTTGGCGGTAAAAATGGATACAAGTCCGTCTTGAGAGAGTTGGGTTGCTACAATAGCATCGCTCGAGGAGCTTGGATGTACTACGACGCAGAGAAGATGGCCGGCCTCCCGACTGCTGTCCAGGTTGTTGGGCGTCGCTGGCAGGAGGAGAAGGTTCTTGGGTACATGAGAGCCGTGGAGGATGCGCTGGAGCGGGCCGGAGAGAAGTACAGTTTGCTTGAAGTGGACTAACTGCGCTGAAGGGTTTTGTGACATAGCACATATTTTCTGATGAAGACGTGTTACTCCCACGGCAATTAATCACTCATCCTTGGATAGTATGAATGCTTGGCCTACTATGGATGTCGGAACATAGTATATTCATCGTCAGCAATACCATCAGTACTATCTGCCGAACGTAGCCAGCAATTCAAGAATGATTTTAAAACAAAAAACATCATGTTCTGCCTTACGATGTTCCTGCAGCACGACTCGAGGCATTGTCATTTAGGCTCGTGTTTGGCGACTCGATGGTCTGACCTCAGGTCGTCACTCCGCTGGCGACAGCCCCGCGCCAACGTTAAGTTTTAAGGTGGATTCGTTAGACTGGCCTACCAACTGGCAAAGATTCCGTTCATATAAACTAGCCCAGTGCCATTACAGTCACAGCCACAGACCAGCATTTCTATATTGAGTGTCCGCCTTGTGATGTCCCGAATGTCATATGTTGTCGAGTCTTAATATGGATCGATTCTTCACTCATGAATATCGATTGTTGCCTCGCAGTTGACTCACATCTGACTCGATTTCTCCATATTTACACGACTCAATCAACAAAGCACAATGACGGCTTAGTACCATTCTCTCGGTTGCCTGAGATACTTGGCATGTGACATGGTGCCTGTACCTGAACGTGATTCTGCCTGCGGAGATCCAATCTAATGTCGCTCGTTCCCCTGTACGGTTCCATATATTTTTCTCTGCGTTGATTCAAGTTGATATGCTCACATATGTCCCTGAATCAGAAATTCACGCTCAAACTCCGCATCTTGCGAGATGGAGTCCCCGCAACCTCCACCAGAGGAAAACTACTGGAGTACCCTAATCAATCCCGACAAGAGTCCAACGCCATTACTTGAACAGCTGTGTCTTGGGATTGCGCATGTCATTGTGTGTGCATCATGGTTGTTCCCTACTTGAAGTGCCTGGCCTAACTCGGATATAGGCCACCAAGTTTGAACCATCGAACATAGGGCCCGACTTGACGCCAACAAAGCTGGCGGCGTTTTACCGGGAGGCGGGCCGTAACTACGACACCCTGTTCCTCGAGACGCCGTACTGGTCTCTGTCCTTCATCTATCAGAAACTCGGCTGCTTCCACAGTCTGCAGCCGACGTCAAACGCCTTTGAACCGCCCTGCATTCCATCATTGTTACCCATTGGTTTCGTGCGGTGGGAAACAATTCAAATCTTGCTCGACCCAGACGAACATCATCATTTGCTACAAACTGCGCTGGAGAAATGGGATATCATGGACGCGAAAGGGGTCGCTTTTCCGAAAGTGATTCCTCGGGAGGTGTTCCCAAAGGTTCCCGATCAGGATATGGTAGAATGGCACGAGAAACTGAGCAAGCAACTAAAGCATGATCATCAAGCCTGGAACACACCACCACGCCATTCGCCAGACGAGCCTGCTCGCGACTACTTTTCCTACTATCATAGATCTCCCCTCCATCGTGGATCCCGTGTTCGAAGGTCCCGACCTTCGTCGGTCGAAGATTTTCGGCCGCCTAGACGACCAAGAAGCCCGGATGACAAAAGGCCGCGGCCGTTTCGATTTGCTACTGACTTCGATCGCTTCCGAAGGGGCTCCCGCTCACAGAATGCGTCCCCACGCTCGTCACCACGCTCGCCGTCTCCACCTCCGAAACGAGGACGCTCAAACACCCGCCGATCTAGAACCGGCGAGACTTTTGATCGGCCATCGGCACGACTACAACGACAAGATAGCTACTCTAGTTCGTCTGAATCTTCCATGGACGAAGATTTTGTTCGGCCGCCTCCCCGTCGCAACTCAGTAGACCCACGCAGCCGTCTATCGTCTCGGTTATATGACGAGCCACGACATCGACGGCATTCTCACGACGAGACACTTGACAATGAGCGCCGTAGCCGTCCTTATTTCTCGAATGAAAACGCTGAGAAACGTTCCCGGCGATATCGTCCATCAAGCCTCCATTTTCGAGAGCGAGTATTCGACGATACAAGCGAATCCACGCCGTCACCCAAAACTGCAGATGTTCCCCGATTCTATGTCTATGTCGAGCCGCCGCCGCAAGAGGCTCGGCGGCGGAGCTTTGGAGAGGAATATATTAAGCCATTTCGTACAAAGTATCGGCCCCGGTCGTCCAGTAATGCTGGTACTTATGGTCCGTGGCCGTCCACAAGATGAGTGTGCTTTTTGATGACACATGTATATACCCTCTTCGCTATTAGTTCTCGATCTGTGTTCACCACTCGCCTACTGTATGCTCTCTGATAGTAAGTTTATGAATTTCCGGGTCCGGAAGCGGATCAGTCCCCACAAAGCCGAGCTGCCCCACGTGACCCGCTCTCTCCTGATCGATCTGATTGGCCAGGTATCGGCGAGGATTGTTCTCAATGACGTCGCGGTCCAACTTCATCTCCCAACTTGAAAAAAGCAGGAATCGTCCCCTGTTTGTAAATACGAATTATGCATTTGGACACTTGAGAATTGGCATTTCCCTTTTTCCTGAGCGGCTGGCAAATATCAGAAACAAAAGGAGTCTGAACTTTTTGTCGCTATTCTGCATCCAATCGCTCTCGATTGACTTCGGCTGCATGCTGAATAAACTAATCTTCATTGAGCCAGTCATCTGTGGCTAGCTGAGTATCAATGCATACATACATGTGCACTGGTTTGCCGCAGTAAACTATGTCTCTGAGTCGAGTCTCCTACCTGGAGTCGTGGGAGCATCAGCCACCCCCTTTTGTCCGCCGGCGGACCATCACTGAAGATGAAGAAAATGACGACGGACAGGCTACTCCTCGTGCGTCCCAGGCTCAGAATCATGATGAATGGGATACCGATACATTGTTCTTGTCCGCTTCCTATCCGTCGACGCTACCCTCACACACCATCAGACATAAACTGAGCTTTAACCCCTATGCGGGACGAGGGTGGGCCCATAGCAGCAGTGCGGCAGCAGCTCAAGCTGCGATCGATGAGGAGCGGAGGTCCCTTCTCCCCGCGGATGAAGTCTCCCCGGGCAGTGTTACCAATGGGAGGTCCAAAGGGGATGATCCTTTGGCGAGGGAGATAGGATTTCGGGATCCCAACTGGCATTTTGCCGAAACCACGGCGGCATTTGAAGTGAGTCGCAGCAAGAGAATCGGTATGTCGATGCCAGCAAATCTTTGATTAATCGTCAATACTAACACATAATTAGCCCAGGTTGTGGTCGCAGTGTTTTACTGCCTGTTTGCTGCGGGACCCGTGTTTGGCTTCGCCGCGCTGAAGCCCGTGTTGATCCGTGAGGGGGTCTACCGGGATCGATGCTCCCAGAATGAACTCGAGCGTGGTACCAACACATGCTACGGCCAAGAAACACGGTAGGCGATGCAGCCATGATGTCCCATGCTCCTGGTCTAACATCATCCCAGGTTGAACTTGATGTTCACCATCGCCGCCGTAGCAACCAACATCTGCGCTCTCCCCGTCGGCACCGTGCTCGATGTGTACGGTCCCAGAGTGAGCGGCGTCATTGGCAGTATATTTATCGCCATTGGTACTCTTCTCTTTGCCTTTGCCCGCCATCTTCCGTTTGATGGGTATATCCCGGGATACCTGTTCATCGCATTGGGCGGACCGTTCGTCTTTATCTCATCCTTTCAACTTTCCAACACCTTTCCCAGACGTTCTGGATTGATTCTCTCCCTACTTACCGGGGCGTTTGATGCTTCTAGCGCATTGTTCTTGGTCTTCCGGCTCATCAATGAGAGCACCGACGGCGCATTCTCTGTTCAAGCGTTCTTCACCTTATACTTGGTCGTACCTCTGTTCATTTTCGTTGTCGAGATCACGTTGATGCCGAAGACCTCGTACAAAACGGCGGGCGAGCTTGTGCTACAGGCGGAGCAGAACATCGTAGACGATGCCAATGACGCTGTGGATCCCAGCATCGCGGACCGCGAAGAAGGCGAGCGTCAGCGCCAGGATCGCCGTGAGCATCGGCAGAGTATCGTCAGCAGTATCCAAGAGCTGCTCGACGACAATATTGGCAATCGTCGGATCGATGACTTGATTTTCGACGAAAACAACCCAGAATTCGCCAGCCGCCGTCGGCGCGAGCAGGCTATGCAAAAACAGAAGATGGGGAAAGAAGCTCACACCAAGCCTGCCGCAAAACATGCAGCAGGTGGCGTTTGGGGTGTGATGCATGGTGCTTCGGCGCTCCAGCAGATCCGCTCCCCGTGGTTTATCCTCATCGCGCTATTTACTGCGCTGCAGATGCTACGGATCAACTACTTTGTCGCCACAATTCGGACACAATATGATTCGCTTTTGTCATCTCCAGAACGTTCCCGACGGCTGAACGAATTTTTTGACCTGGCTCTCCCCGTCGGCGGACTTCTCGCCATTCCTTTTATCGGCGGGATTCTCGACAACACCAGCACCCCGACCGTTCTTGCCGTCCTAGTCTCCGTGTCCACTACCATCGGTATCCTGGGCTGCATTCCGGGAAGCATTGCAATTGGATACCTCAACGTCGCGCTATTTGTACTCTACCGGCCCTTCTACTACACCGCGGTTTCCGACTACGTGGCAAAGGTGTTTGGGTTCCAGACTTTTGGCAAGGTCTACGGGCTGGTGATTGCGTTGGCGGGCATGTGTAACTTTGCGCAGGCAGGGCTGGATGCATTGACATTCAAACTGTTTGATCGTGACCCGATCCCTGTGAATGTGGCCTTGACCGTGCTGGTGGTTGTTGTGGGTGGATGTCTGGTGACGTACGTGTCCACCAAGGCCAGGGCGCTGGCACGCTCTGCGGGAAAGATTGAGGAGCGGAGGTCGTATGGGACAGTCTAAACGACATGATTGATGTATGCTGTCTGAGCCTCAAAAGACCAGTGTTATGATATCACTAGGACTAGTGAATTCTTTAGTGTTTCTACGCCGCCATAACTACTGTCTTTGAGTGCACGATAAAGGATCTAATCACAAATCCACCCCATTCTGAAAATTCGCCGCCCCAGCTTCCTGATCAATCTTTACCATCTCATCCAACCCACACACCCGAAAAATCTGCTGCGGCGAGAGGCCTGTCTTCGGCACACCCGTCTCCTTGAACTCCCTCAGTGCCTCCTTCATCGCACGATACGCGGGCGCCAACGCCGCAAACGGCACCACCATGACCCTAAACCCCATCTCTTTCGCTTCCTCGGCGGAGACCGTCGGCATGACGCCATGCTCCACCATATTCAGCAGCAACGGCCACGGCGCGAGATCTGCGACGATCCGCCTCGCTTCTTCTTCGGATCGCGGGCCTTCGAGGATCCCCATGTCAGCACCGACATCCCGCGCAGCGCGCAGGCGGGCCAGTGCCTCGTCGTAGCCGTGCTGCTGAAGGGCGTCGGTACGGGCGATCAAGATGATGTCGCTGTTGATGCGGCGACGGGCCTGCACCGCGGCGCAGATGCGTGCGATGTAGGTCTCGCGGTCCGCAACGGTTTTCCCCGCAAGGTGCCCGCAGCGCTTCGTCGTCTGGACCTGGTCCTCGATGTGCAGCGCGGCGACCCCGGCCCGCGCATACTGCTCCGTCGTCCGTGCTACCATGATGGGGCCGCCGTAGCCGGTGTCCGCGTCGGCAATCAAGGGGACCCGTGGGTCGAGGTTAGCGATCATCTCGGCGTTCTGCCGCATGTCGTTAAGGGTAGAGATACCGAGGTCGGCTTGTCCGTGCATCGAGGCGGTGGATCCTGCTCCGGTCTATAAATTGATTTTTTGAAGATCACCATTATCAACATTCCCAGCCCTCAGAACACATTAGAGACCCCTCACTGACAAGCAGAGAAGGTTGTTGATGTTGTGTCTGTACCATGTATAATGCATCAAATCCAACTTCCAGCGCAACTCGCGCGGAGAACCCATCGTACACTCCTGGCGCCAGAATGAACTCGCCGTTTGCGAGCTTCTGCCGGAATATGGTGGCTGCCGACACCGGCCGAGATTCAATTGTCATGACGAGGAGATCGTTATTCAGACAATATGATCGTACGTGCTCTTGTCAATAATACCTGAATGGAATCGCCCAAATGTTATACTGCTTCGAACCAGCGGGCCAGCCAAGCACGACGTTTATATCATCTGCCGGTTCGGCATGTTGTGACACATACTTGCATCGCCACATCAGCAAGGGCCGCAAGAGGCGTTTTGTGAGATGCATCAACCAAGATGGTCATCTTTGGCGGTCAGAATTTCAGACGCATAGATCGACAGAGGCTCGTGAACCTTAATCACAATGTCTGGCTCGCGGAGATTGGGCGCCTAACAGGTTTGCATGGGCTTGCCTTTGGGTCATCCCTGCTTGGCTCGCATTCCTTATTTACTTTTCTGGTCTCTGGCATTTAACTTCAACTGCTTTTCCAGGAGAGCTTCAGGGGTTCGAAAAACTGAGGAACAGGGCTGCTTGTGTCTCGATGTTCGGGTTTCCTAGGTTAGACTACGAACCGTTGGCATGATTAGCTCCCAATGGATGTCGAAAAGAGAATCAGTGGAGGAACGACCAAAGCTCTCGCATATGCATGGTTTCGCAATTCCCGGTTGAAAGAAGGTCTTCAGTGCGGGTTATATTTTCTTAAATCATCCACGTCCATTGAGATAAACGTCATTTCATCCGGGAATTCAGGGTTGATGTGAGGTTAGCTATGCCGAAGACCTCACGGTCGCCAAAGGTAGTAACGAAGGCAGTGCATCATTTGAAAATAGATACTTTTTGCACTCCTGTTCAGGAAATTGGAGCCGCAAACCCCGAAGAACATTGGCCTTTCGGATATCCAAGTGCCACGGACGGTGGATGCCCGTCACGGTGTCGACGTTGAGATGAAGAGCCATTCCAACCGGTCGTGCCAGTGGTAGCGCAAGGTGTATCATTGTCGTAAACTGTACCAGGGATCTATTCCATAGCATTCCGAAAGTCGAGAATGAGGCCGCTTTCCCCTTTCTTCTCACCCAAGGCCATGGTATTCAATGTACATATTAATCCGTATTGTCTTCTCGGCCCTGAAAACGCATGAAGGTGATTGTAGAGACAAGAGACATCATCACTCGCTGGTGGTAGCCTCTCCAGAGCCGGTCTCTCTCACAGCTGGGGTTCTGGGAAACAAGTGGTTCGTACGGGACCTGTGCGGTGTAGATGAAGAGCCTTCCCAGGCATTCGAGGTAATATTACAGCTTTCCGGCCCCTACATGTGTTCCCCAGTGGGTTGACGTGACCATTGATTTAGGAACGTTCAGAAATCCCTCCGATATGGTTGAATCGTAGGGCTCAACTGAAGGCATCGCTGCTCAACTAGTTCAAAATGTTTCGAAGACCAGCCACAAAGCTTCATTTAGGAGTCCGCCAGCACTGTGAACAAGGCGACGAAGCCCGTCGCCGGTTGCTTCTTCTCTTTTCTTTGTCGGCTTCGGAGTACTTATGAATTATTGGACTTGCAGAAAGCGTTATAGGCTTATATAAGCTTGCCACCACTCATCGGAAGTTCTGTGACATCCTTCAAATACTGTGTCCCGGTCGTCGGTTCCGCAGCTGCCGGTTTGGGTTTCCAGGGGAGCTCAGGAGAATTCATGGAAGGCGATCAGCATGGCGCCGTACTCCTCCCGACGATCTGTGGTTGAGTCAGTCTGGGGAACAGTGCCATTGCAAGTTGCATCAGATCCAACCATGGTATAACGTGGACGACGGCCAAATCCTAAGCCTGCTATGTTACTGTTCATCACGAAGTATTCCACCACGTGCAATGTGCTTTCCGTGAACTGCCTCTCCAATGCTGCACAGTTGATGTCGAAGATCAGATCGCATATACAATGATTTGACTGTCATCCACGTTATATCATGTTCGGATCGTATGCATCTTGCAGTGACGCTGTTCCAAGGACTGGCCCGCGCATGATTTCGTCGGGAGGCACACGGCACCGTCCTGATCGATTTCCACGGACTCTCTGGGTTCCCCTGGAAACCCAACCCGACAGTTGCGGAACGGACGACCGGAGCACAGTACTACTATTTTGAAGTCCTGAATGTCACTCTCGAGGCCATGCATCAGCGATGGTGTGCGAACGCTGAGTTTCTTGTCCAAGCAACAAGGACTTTGATCCGAGATGAGTTCTGTGCCAAGCGTGCGCGGATTGGATTCGGCTGCCAAGAGTTACCTACATCATCTTGCATCCCCTTGCATTCGTTTAAATTTATGGGCACCGAAGCTTCGGAGCTTGTCACACGACAGTCGACTCCTTCAGCACCAAGTACTCCAGGCCAGCAGTCAAGGATATTCGGCGAATTTGCATTGACAGCTTGCGATAACTACAATATAAAGCAAATGTATTATACACCAAGGAAATTCCTGGTGATGGGTTGTTCAAGCCTCTCGGATCAGAGGTGTCGAGCGATTTGTAGAATTCAACAACGGCAGTGCTCTTCTCACCGCTTCCGAAGTTCGATCACCCGACGGTATCATCACAGAGCTGTGACAACGACTAACGGAGACGCTTTTTGTGTCCACGACGTCATCGGCGTCAGATGTTTTCACGTGAGCCTACCAAATTTCCGTCCAGTTGCCTCGAAACATGGTACATCTACTCCATCCAAAAAGTCATCCGACTTAGATCCAACTTCTGTACTGGCTAGACCGTTGTCGCTATGGAGAAAGCCGAGGCTCCACGATAAAATCAGCCCCGTTATGCCGTCAATACGGCACGAAAATAGCCGATTGTGGGACTCGTACGATCGAGATTCAGTAGCTGAGAAAATTTTGTTCTAGGCAAAGTTATCATTTTTCCATCTCTGACGTGTATGTATCACGTACATAGAATCTTCATGCGGACGCCATGGCGTCCGTGTGGACTGACAGCCAGGAATTGAATATGAAATTGAGCATTCGCAATTTCTGAGCTACGAGTAGTACAGGTTGTTGAGTGTCCATCAACAGCATACTATATAGCTCTAGCAACAATGAATGATATAATCATCATCGGCGCCGGACTCACCGGTCTCTGCAGTGCGCTGACCCTCTCTTATCATCTCTCTCCTCTCAGACCAGATCTCCAAATTACCATTTACGAGCGGCATGCGGTGCCCTCGACGAGCGGTGGTGCAATCAGTCTTGGTCCCGTCGCTCTTCGTTATCTTGACAGGTTAGGTGTGCTCGATGAACTTGACCGCTTCGGCCCAGAGGCTGGCGTGGAAGTCGATGCGATTGAAATCTTTTCTACACGAACCGGGAAGGAATTGGGGATGATTGATTTCACCGGGAAAAATGGCACTGGTTATTCGGGCGATTGCGACAAGCGGTATAAAGGGCGACGGGTCCTACGGATCACCCTAACGCTAGCAATGATAGCAGCAGCGGAGAAGACAGGAAATGTACAGATTGTGTTTGGGAAAAAGCTCGTGGGCCGCACACATATAAACATCCCGAACCGAATTGCGGTGCTGTTCGAAGATGGAACAACGGCCGACGGTGATCTATTACTGGGCTGTGACGGAGTGAATTCGCCAACTCGCACGAAAATTGTCGATCCCGGATATACAGCACAGTACTCCGGATTCTCTCTTGTGCAGAGCACGATACCCACAAGCAGATTGAGAACATCGGCACATTTTCGGACGACGTCCCTGAATATCTCCCGCCACGGATCGTTCCTCATGAGCTTCTTTGACAAACAGCGCGAGGAACTGTTTCTGTCCGCAATGGTGGAATGTCGGGAGGAGGCAGTCGAAGATCATCGCGTTGAGAGCTACGCACAAGGGGATCCGCATCGACAGACATTGATCAGTGAGTCTCTTCGGCGAGAAATTTTCGAACGCTTCGGCGACTCCGCCATTCCCTGCGTCCGAGAAGTGGCTGCGGCCACCGATATCGAGTGGCTGTTGTATCCAATTCACGAGGTACCCCCCGGCGGAAGATGGCATGTTGACAAGGCCCTGCTGCTGGGGGACGCGGCGCATGCAGTAAGCCAAGTAACGGTTCGAATGTCCAAGAAAAAGAGAGTACTGATCATTCACACAGATGCTGCCACGCGACGAATCCGTCACTTATGCCCTTGACGATGCCATCCTCTTTTCGCGTATCCTAGCGCAGTACCTTGATTATCCCCTACAAACCACGTTCGAGATATACGAGTCGTTACGGAGACACGACGTCAACACAGCGTTCAAGGCATCCCGGAAGCTATGGGATGTGCGATACCGAGATGCAGGCGTCATAGAGTCCAGGTTCAAGGAGTGGTTATTGCCCTTGCGACTCAAGCAGAGCCGTTCCGATCGAGACGCGGCGTTCGAGTTCGACGCGGAGAAAATCGAAATTCCTACACCACAGGACAGTAGATCCTGCAGTTCAGGGTCAAGCGGCGTTTTCGATGAGAAAAAGTTTCTGTTCGATTAGAATACATCCGCGAGGAGATTCACACCAATTCTTTTTTCCTTTCTTTCTTAGATAGAGAAAATAATAGAGCCCGTAGAACCCGATATAATAAACAATTTCAACGAGCTTGTTTGACAGGATTGTGGAGTAACAAAGGGAAAAAAAAGAAATCAGCAACTGCTCAAATGGAGACTCGAACTCCAGACCTCTTGATTACTAGTCAAGCGCTCTACCAACTGAGCTATTCGAGCAGCTGTTGCCAACCAGGTCGGTTTAATTCTATATGAGTTAACTATAAGTGATGGATGAAAGATCGTTCCGTGTCAAAAGCCCCTGCAGCGGTCGTTCGTCCTCTCTCTCCCAGGGACACAATTTTGAGGATAAAATGACTTCAAACAATATTGGAGCGTGATCAGGTCTGACTGTTACTATAAACTCATCTATTTGATTTGGCCAGCCCAACCAATGGTGCTTAAACATCTCGACGCTACCTCCTTGTCGATCAGCCAGCAGGAAAATAAATAAAAGCACTGCTGCTATAGCCTAGTGTACGTCTGGCCAGATCAGCAACCATGTCGCCATTCAAATCTCGCAGTGTCATATTCACAGCTGCGGGTCTCCTACGACTCGTTCTGCTGTTCTATGGCCTCTACCAAGACAATCACTCGGCCGTGAAATATACGGACATTGATTACATGGTCTTCACTGATGCATCCCGGTTCGTGTCGCAGCATGACAGCCCTTACGCCCGGGAGACATACCGCTACACGCCGCTATTAGCATGGCTGCTCCTCCCCACGGCATGGCAGCCAGCATGGCTGTGGTTCTCGTTCGGGAAGGTCCTCTTCGCCGTTGCCGACCTTATCGCCGGCTGGCTGCTAGTCCAAGTATTGCAGACTGAGTACGGCCGCGGCGAGATGGCAGATGAGCGCGCCCTGCGCTTCGCTTCCATTTGGCTGCTGAATCCAATGGTGGCCACTATCAGCACGAGAGGCAGCTCGGAGGGCCTGTTGGGCGTCATTGTCATCGCGACGCTATGGGCGCTGCTCAAGCGCCGTATTGGCCTTGCTGGTTTCCTGCTGGGATTCGGCGTGCATTTCAAGATCTACCCGTTCATCTACGCCGTGAGCATGGCGTGGTGGTTGGAGGATGGCAGCATCAACCATCCTGGCCCCTGGATCGTCAACCAAATCCGCAAATTGATCACCCCGGCCCGCATCAAGCTCGCAGCATGGGCGCTGACCACTTTTGTCGGGCTCAATCTGCTCATGTACGCCCTCTATGGGCCGCCGTTTCTACAACACACTTTTCTTCATCATCTCACCCGCATCGACCACCGACATAACTTCTCTCCGTATAATACGCTCCTTTATCTGTCGGCCGCTGCGGCGGATAACAGGAGGCCGAGACCACTCCGCTTCGAGTCTCTCGCGTTCGTTCCGCAGCTCTTTCTCGCCGCTGTGGGCATCCCTCTTGCCCTTGCGAAGAAGAGCCTTCCGGGCGCGATGCTAGCGCAGACTTTTGCGTTTGTCACATTCAATAAAGTCTGCACGAGTCAGGTAATGTCCTCTACAACACACCCCATGACATTCAATGTGACTAACAGATGGGATACAAGTACTTCCTATGGTACCTCGTTCTCCTCCCGCTCTATCTCCCATCTTCATCGTTTCTTAAGAAGCCCCCCCTGGGAATCCTAGCGTTGCTACTTTGGGTCGCTGCGCAGGTGAGAAGCTATTCACTTCTTCCACACCGTTTACACAAGCTGACGACTCTCCCCAGGCCGCCTGGCTTCAACAAGGCTACCAAATCGAATTCCTCGGCCATTCGACATTCGTGCCGGGCCTATGGCTCGCATCCTTGGTGTTCTTCGCAGTTAATATTTGGATTCTGGGCATCATTATCAGCGACGTCGGCACCGGGAGTCGGTCCGCGAGTACTACCCCAACAAAGAAACATGCATGAGTTCCATCTCCGAACCCCATTGGTACCATCACTAGATAGAATTGTGGATTTATAGAACTGGAAATCTAAAACGGGGATATACTTGAATTTTGCAACGACTATCTGGAGCAAAACTGCCGCGCCGATACCATTACCCGCACGCACCGCAAAGAAAACCAGGTAACCTTGGTGCTCCCTTCAATTAAACCTCCGGCGCAATAAAAAAAAAAAAAGAACCATGCGGTACAAAACAGAACAGAGATCGGGGTATTATGATGTCACAGAACCAGCGAAATGCAAAAAGAAAAAGGAAGCAGAAAAGCTTTTGAGAAAGAGAGAGAAAAGTGTACTAAGATCGGCCAGCGATAGATGTTTAGAAGGGGGAAAATGCAGTCTCTACACCTTGGCGGCATCGGAGAGAATTTCGTAGGCGTTTGCGTGGATGCTTAGTGGTCTTGTACGAGGGAATGGGACGCCGCCAATCGTGTTGGTGTTGTGATTGTGATGGTGATGGTGGTGGTGGGTATTGTTGTGATCGTCGTAGTGTAGGTAAATGCCTTGGCGGAGTTCGACAAAGCTCGCCGACGGCCGGACCCGCGCAAGAGTCTCGACAATCTCCTCGCTCCAGAGGCCGGTGCACTGGTTGTTGGATAGTTGGAAGTACGGGTTGAGCAGCGCGCACGTCGAGTCTAGGTCAATGAACCGAATGCGGATGAATGTGAGCTCCGGGAAGACGTCCAGCGCCCCAACGGTGCTCAGGACAAGTTTCTCGAACGAACGGATGAACTTGAGGTTGGTGATGCCAGAAGGCTCTTCGAAGAATGGCGAGTCTGCGTCGTCCTGAGGCGACGACTGTCGGCAGCAATTCTTGACCACGAGGTCAAGCGACTTCAGGCGGGACTCTCGCGGGTTGTTGAGTAGGGATGCGCGCGCACAACGGAAGAGCTCCGCGCAGACGTTGCCGGTGAAGGTCAGATGCTCCAGTCGCGGCGCGACCTCGCCAAGAAGCCGGCACAGATGCTGCTGGCCGGGCCGCTCGTAGAACCAGTGTAGTTGCTCCTTGTTGTGGAAACCTTCCAAGCAGAGATTAAGGTGCACGATTCTCGGTGACAGAGTCGACAGTGCACGCGCAATGGTCTGATAACCTTCGAACCGCGGCTCGGCATAGGCGCAGTGCCATTCCCGCAGTGAAGGAAGTGCGTTAGACAGCGTTACCCAGTGGCGATAGTCCCGCATAATGTTCCAGGCGCCGCGCATGACAAATGTTTGGATCCCGGGCAGCACATCCAGACTGTTCATGCCCAGTAAACCAGACGGATCGTTTGCGAAATGCCGAATCAACGGCGGCTTTTTACAATGACCAGCTTCTAGCGTCAGGATTTTCGCCTCGGGGAAGTATATTCTCGCATGGCGGAAAATCTCCTCCAATGTCGCGTTTTGGCTGGCCATGAAGAAACTTGAATGGGTCGAGGGATGAGCGGCCCGCCCTACGTGGTCCCATCCCTGTGTTGTCGCCTGTAGTGCTGCTGCAACGTCTGTCAACCCGTTTTCCTCATTCATGAAGCGACGTGTCGGTAGGAGCTGCGGGATCTGGGCTCTGTTCGTTCTCTGGCCCCAAACAGGGACCCAGAACTCAATATGGCGGACGTGTTGGATCAGATGCGGGTGCTGTTCGAACCATCTCGCGCACTCGTCCAGGCCGTCCTTGGTTCCTTTGATCTTGACTGCATTAGGTTAGAATTGCGTTTAGATAGAGACTCATTCGGTATGGTAATGTCACATACTATGTCTATAGATCCGGCCTTGCACAAGCGGTCTCCAGATCGGTGAAATCAGAGCCAGATTCGAGAGTGCCTTTCGTCGCGGATGACGGAGCGCCTTGACCCAGCTTCGCTGCGCCGGACGGCCCGAGCTGGAGGCTGATGGTGATGTACGCTCCCCGAACAAATGGTCCAGTATAGCCTCGTGAATCTCGATCGGAAGATTTTCAAATTGTAGTTCTGGACGGCCGACTCGGTGATGCGGCTCTGGGAGGTTCACCGAATCCACCATCTCCGTATCAGACCCGTGCTGGAACTCCAGCGACGCGCTTAGCGACATCGTGACATCCGTATCATCATGGGGCCCGACCTCGGAACTCGTGCATCGGTTTCCCGCCGCCGCGGCCTTCTGCGATGACATGGACGACTGGATCGGAATTGGTGCTCGAGTCAACGAGTTGACGGAGACCGGACGCGGGGGAGGTATCGTAGTGATCATGACGGCTATCGACGGGAGTGTCACGCGAGGAGAAAGAAAAGGCGAAGAAGATAATGCTATCTAGACGTAAAAAAAGTTGAAATCACCAGGACCTGCGTCTGTTGCATTTTAGCAGCGGTTCCAGCATACTAGGCTCCATTCTGCGGACTGACCGATCGAGCGTTGTGCCGGTCAACCAACGACCCAGCGCAAGCGCCACGCGTCGAATCACCGGCCAGACGGCAAGTCGGAACTCTGATAATTCGCTAACCCAGCCAGCGTAGCCCAGCGCGGGGCTGCCGGAGGGTTTGTGCTGTGCTGGAGCGACTGGGCTTTCGAGGGGTTACCGGCGCGGGCTTGGGCGTCAAAGGTGGCTGGCGTTGGGTGAGGACACGGAGGATTCGGCAGTAAGGCTGGTGAGCGATAGAAATATGAGGAATACAATCAACCGGTAACCGAAGTTCGATTTTTATGATTTATTATCCTCCTCTTGTCACGGATGAGCAATGGGTGAATTCGTGAAACCAATAACGGATCAGAGTAGAGCAACCGGAGTAATAAACCAAAGGGCGACACTGATTCACTAGAAACGAAGACAGCGATGAGATCGAGGCCGCAATCGTGCACCTCGAAGAGAATTAATAGTACCAACAGTTTGGAGGGAAGAACCGCTAGCAAGGGTCCTTTGATCGAAATAACCCCCGGCCGATGTCTGGATTTGTCGCAGGATCAACTGGCGTGGCCTGACTTAAGTTTCAGCCTCAACAATCTTCGTATCACCCCAGCGAGTTGTTTCAACAACTTCTACAACTCCTATCTGGCGAAGAAAAATTCAGGCCCACTTCGGGATAGCTACGGAATGATTCAGCATCGACTCTCTTGTCTGAGTACTTATTGTACATAGATGGCTGACGATGATAGTGACCTTCATGAGTAGCCGCATTTATCTCTTCCTCCTAAATCTGAACCGCAACTCCTCGTCATCGCTGTCGTCGCGGATTTCGCGGGGTCGTTTTTGGGTCGGACGGACAGTGGATTGTGGCGTCGGTTCGCGGGACTCGGCCTGTGAGACCGAGATCAAGCGGCCGCTTTCGGTCTGGCTGGCTTCACGCGGATTTTGCTGAGTTGACCGCCTGGAACTGGTCGCACCGCTCACCTCCGGGTCTTCCGTCGTCCAGTAGCGGTCCCCAATACCAAAGTGCTTGCGTTGGACTTCCTCCAGGGGAACAATGACCGTTTGCACCCGAGCTCGCGACGTCCGCGGTTCGCCTTTGCGGCGGAACTTTTTGAAGTTCTTCCGCCCGTTCCATCGCTCATCCCACCTTTCAGTTTCCTCCATAGTGGGGGATGGTCTCCTGCGCACAGGAATGTCCATCTCCTCTACAACAACCAGCTTTTTCATCTCATCTAGCGTCATGCCCTCGATCGCCACTTGAAGAGACGAGGACTCGTCGACACTGTGGCCGCGGGCTGCTGCCTCGACCTCTTCACGGCGTCGACGTGCCGCTTCCAATACATCAAGTTTCTGCCGCTTGGGTTTCCGTATTTCTTCTTTGGGCTGTGATGTTTCCTCCGAGTGTACCCGTATGCCCATTTCTTCTCTGCGACGCTTCATTGCGTTTGCACCTGGTAGAAGATCCGCCATTCCATCATCATTTTCCTCCATATGAGAGCAGCTTGCGGGTGCAGCGTTTGCCTGCGATTGTGCCTGAGACAAGTTAGGAAACGAGCTAGAGATATGGCATTGTCTACGTACTAGATTGCTCTCGGCAGCCCCGTCTCCCTTTTCCAAGGTGTACTCTGGTATTGAATTGATGTCGAAGCCATCGTCGAAAGTTTTGACTTTGCTGACAAAAGGCCGCGACCTCGATCGTCTGCTGGCTTGCGTCGGGGCAGGCTGGGACGATGCCTCATCCGACTGCGCTGCAGGCGGCGGTGAGGTAATTCGTTCCGAGGTTTGTCGGCGTGTTGGTGCAACTTCTGTAATTTGCTCGACCTGCGAGGTCACTTCTTCGCGAGGTAAAGGACGACAGAGTAGCGAAGCATCATTATTCAGAATAGCATCGAGAAATTCACTCTGCTCGATGACGCGTTGGTCCGTCATGAGAGCAACTTGGTTTCCAAGTTCGATGGACCATTCTTCGAATTCACCTTTGGCTCGAAACCGGACCAAAACCACACCACCATTGCCCTGGCGTCCGCTACCGGGCCCTTTTTCTCCGGCAGCATTTCTCATAAACTGTACCAGTTCCTCCGGTTTGGTTTTACCATATTCTAACTGGAATAACAGTGCCTTGCCATGTCCGTTGTTGATAGGTGGTTGCAGGTTTTCGAATTGAGAAGGATCGCAGAACACAAATGTATATCCCTCAAAGACATTAGCTCTGTTTGGGTTTGGAGCAAACGCTTTTGCTGGACGATGGACCGGCTCTTTACCCGGAGGCGGAAGATGCTGGGCGGGATCCGGCCAGGCGGCGTCAAAATCCTCCTCCAGCGGGGAAAGAGACTCCACGGCCTCCAAGTCACTGGGTGTAGCCGCGTAGACGAGCGCATCGATGTACGAATCCTGAACAATGTATTTTCCATTGATCAAGGCCTGCAAACCCTTTGCTGTATTACGCTTGTTCTGTACCACATGCGTAGTCTTCCCAACGACGTAGGGAATAACTGTCTTGATATCGAGATCTTCCAGACGGGACCGGTATGTGGCCAGAGGGTCCTTGGCCTTGAGTTCTTTGGATGAAAAGGAAAAGCTAAGAACGGTGGGAGTCCACTTGACCCTGAAGACGTTAGCATCCGCATCCCCGATGATCGTTTCGGGAACCTTACCTCAGCGCATGTTGATATCGGCCAAGTTGGATTCTATGTTCATCTCCCGTCAGAGTTCTACTGCTACCCTTGATCTGAACACCATCCACAATCGTTCCGCATTTCGAGTTTTGATCAAAGACTGTCAGTTTAGACTTGGTGTGTATATGGGTCTAAGACATGTCAGCTTGGGAGCTCGTGGCTCGCGGAGACGCTGCTCGTACACCATCGCCTGGTTTGACAGGTGACACTTCGATGACCAAGTGCTTTCTCGAGATTGATGAATGCTGAATCGCATGGCGGACTAAACGCGACGGCTCTCACGTTGGCTCTGAACAGTGATATATTCGATACTAAGGGCTAGATAATACCTCCATCTTGCTTGATCCGGCCAAACAAGTATTTCTTCCCTGGCTTCAGCCAGATCCGTTTTCCTGCGCACAGTCAATATCATCCTCACTGATGTCAAGCGAACATACCATTCAATAAATCCCCGTCCGTGTCGAGGATCCACATGATGCGGAAGCCATTCGGCGTGTCTTTGTTGGTCCCTCCGCCACGAGCGCCATCGGCAACATCATGACCTGGATCAGGCAGAAACGCGTGATCACGTGACTTGGCGTCACTCATATTGGTGTTTCGATCTGCGTGTCCTCGAGAGGCGTAGCGATTCGAGGCGGTGGCGGCCATGGATGCACCAGGGAACAACGGATTGAACGGAACGGCAACTGAGGAAGCTCCGCAGGCGTCCCAGGATCACAAGAGCTTGAAATATTCATTGCTGGGGCCTTCTCTGCTGAAGGCCGGCCAGGACGCGGTTGACCAGCGCAAAGTATGTAGGATTGTTTACGCGATGATGGCTCTCTTTGTCCGCAGCTCAAACGCTAATGGTGATATCAGGTATCCGAGATCATATACGAAGTCTCTAAAGGATCCAAGTTCTTCAACCATGAAGAGAACCGAGACAAGGTTCTCACAGAGAAGATCAAACAGATCGTAGCGCACAAGGAGCGTCTCGAGCGGCTGGACCTCTCCGCGGAAACGCGTCGAGTTGACGACTACATCGCTGAACTGGAATCGAGTCGTGATTTGACGCAGATCGTGGTGCATATAGATTGCGATGCCTTCTTTGCTGCGGTCGAGGAGCTCGACCGCCCGGAGCTTAGGGAGAAGCCCATGGCCGTCGGCAAAGGTGTTCTTACGACATGTAACTACGTGGCCCGCAAATATGGATGTCGCAGTGGGATGGCTGCCTTCGTAGCGAAAAGGCTCTGTCCGGATTTGATCGTGATCCCCCAAAACTACGAGAAGTACACCGCCAAAGCGCGTGAGATCCGTGCGATCCTGGCCGAGTACGACCCTTGCTTCGAGAGCGCCAGCATTGATGAAGCTTATCTAAACATTACGGCCTTCTGCGATGAGAACCGAATGGATCCGCAGGAAGCCGTGCAGCAGATGCGGGCGCGGATCTTAGAAGAAACCAAGATTTCCGTGTCGGCTGGCATTGCGCCCAACGCCAAACTCGCCAAGGTTGCGTCCAACAAAAACAAGCCCAACGGGCAGTACTTCATCCCCAACGACCGCGAGGCGGTGATGGACTTTGTGAAGGACCTACCCGTGCGCAAGATCAACGGGATCGGACGGGTTTTTGAGCGACAGCTGAACTCCATCGGGATTCACACCTGCGGCGACATCTACCCTCAGCGTGCTTATCTCAGCCAACTTTTCGGTGATAAGGCCTACCGTTTTCTTATCCAATGCTACCTCGGCCTCGGCCGGACCAAGATCCAGCCTGCCGAAGAACATGAGCGTAAGAGTGTGGGAACCGAGAGCACGTTTGCGGAGATGAGCGACCCGGCCGCCCTCCGCGCGAAGCTACGCTGGACTGCCGAGGAGCTGGAGAAGGACCTCGCACGGGCCCAGGTCAAGGGGCGCACGCTCGTGCTCAAAGTCAAGCTGCACACTTTTGAGGTCCTCACGCGACAAACGGTACCTCCTAAGGCGGTCCATCTCGCTCAGGACTTGTATAATTATGCGCTTCCGATGCTGGCAAAGCTCGAGAAGGAGATCCCGAACTTTCGATTGCGGCTGCTCGGCCTGCGGTGCACGCACTTGGTTAGCACGAAGAAGGTCGGGCTCACAGAGTTCTTTGGCATCACCACGCGGAAAGCGAGCCCCAATCCAACGCCAGTCGAGGATCCCGGATCTGCCGATATACAACTCAACGACGATAATGAAAATAGCGAACCTTTTATCACCAGCGAGCAGCCGTCTCGCGACATATCGCCGAAGCCAATAGACAACGATCTCGATGATCGAATTCCCCCAAATCCTGCTGATGCAAATCTAGCTCAGGACAGCCACGAACCCAGCAAACCAGACTTCTGGGACTGTCCAATCTGCAACCGCCCGCAAGCAGCCGACGACCGCACCTTCAACGCGCACGTGGACTCCTGTCTCTCTAGACAAGCCATCTTCGACGTGCTCCGGGAATCAGGTGAGGACTCTACTAATAATAACAGCCCCAATCCAAATGAGAGTAGGAGTGCGCAGAGAAAGGCGTCATCTTCTTCTCCTGTGGTAGCAGCGACGCGGAAACGCAAGCTCGGCGCCAAAGGAACTTCCGAAGATCATGATCCTAGACAGAGGAAGTTGTTTTTTACATGATAATAAATATTATTCTGGGTCATATGGGTTTCGCTAAGAGTAGCTGTAGCGATGTAGAGGTGCCTAGTTGATAAGATTGCTGTGAAGCTCGGGACTCTGCAATGGGTATCATACACACAAGCATGTAGTAGGGGCGTTTTACAAAGGAGCAAATTCGAAGACAGACCAGGGTTTCGTTCGGTTCGGCGCAAAAACAGACCACACAGGGAGTGAAGCACTTATAACAACAACAATAATGACGACGACTGGTAAAACAATAGCGATGAACGATCGGGTATCGAGAGATCGGACAACGAGTACAGTAGCAACCCCATCATTATCAATCAAACACAATCCCACAAACTCCGACTGTCAACTGCTAACAAAACCCGAAGCAGATAATTGAGTTCTAGCCCCATAACCGGATCGGATCGAGATGGAAGGATCATCGCATCCAAAGCAAATAAACCAAAAGCACAGGTCCTGCCAATGGAATAGTAGTAATAGGAGTACAGGCGTTCTAAGGAGATTCATTCCTGAGACTCGACATCGACATCTTCGGTGGTAATATATTCCGGCGCAAGTTCTTCGATGTTCGCCGCGGGGCTCAAGAGGCCCCGGCTACCAGATATTTCATGGTCGACCTCATCTGGTGCAAGGACACGTCCGCCGATCTCTACATCGCTGACGCGCACATTGTATTCAAGCGCCTTCTTGCCCTCGCGTATGAGCTCTTCGGTCCACCCGAGGCATCGCTTTATACTCTGGTTGAGCTTCTGGCTGTCAATCAGTAGTTGCTGATGTTTCGCAAGGTCAAGCATGAATCGCTTTTCGTCGTTCGCCCGGTGACGCTCGTCATGCTCGGCTATGGTGTTCGGGCTAGAAGTGCCATCATCGGGGAAAGAATCGCTGTCGCTGTCTTCAGACAACTCTTCAGGGGAAGGAACAGACACTTCGCTGGTTATATCCTCCGTTTCGGCAAGGGACGACAACCCTCCAGATGCCGATCGAACAGAGCTGGCCATGGATAGCCGGCCGGAGCGACTGAGACGACGGTACCTTCGTAATTCCGCATTCTGCTTTCGGAGCTCGCGCTCGAGCGTGCGGTTGATCGCCAGAAGTGAGGAGTTGCTGATCTCGAGATCAAGGATTTTTCGTTCTGTGCGTGCACTTATTGCCTGCCCATCGCCGAGGTGACTTGAAAAGTCTAGTTTTATTGGGCTATGGGGGAGAGGATGCGACAACTCTCGTGACTCTGCCTGGTTTGGAGATGTTGTGCCAGCTAGTCGCGGAGTCAATGGCTGCGATTGTTCCTGCAGGGTGCCAAGAGCTGCAGAGGGCAAGCGTGGAGAGCCTGACGGTGTGAAGCGACGTGCCCCTATGTCCTGGGAGGGGCGTTGCGGTGTCGAATCAATGCTACTCGCCTTTCGATGTGACGAGTACTGCACAGAGAGTGACGTATCGGTTGATAATGCAAGCGTTTGTGCGGAGCGCTCTGATGGCTTATTCTCTTCAATATCTGGGCTTGGCTGCAGACCGCTGTCACTGGATAGGCGCGCTTCAACGGATAGCGGCCGCGTAGTCCTGACTCGCGGCGAAAGGGTGGACGAGTTCCTGCCCGAGCCTTGTTGCAAAGTAGACCCTGCGGACCGGCGCCGGGTGGATTCTATAGACTCATCCGTCGGTGTATTCGTATCCTGTGTACCATCTGCATATATGAAGGTCGGGCCGGTATGCTTAGAGTGAGGTCGAGATTTGGAATCGGTATCGTGTGAGGAGACCGATGAGCGAGCGTCATCAGCGTGGAAAAACATTGGCGAGGTACCCGAACTATCATTGGGCCTTGAGGAACGCATTGCTAGCACATCACTCTTGGCCCTAGAAGGCCTTGCTGATTCTTTGTTTCCGCCTGCACGAACTGGACTCCGCTCGGAACGGCGGTAACTCGCTGTCACGGCAAGAGTGGAACGCACCACCGGCGCGTCCGGTTGACACCCGGCAGGATTATTCTCCGACGACACTACCCCATCACGTCTGGAGTTTCGACTGCCCGACCGAGGAGTGACATTGGCACTTAAATACCCCGAGCTGGGTGTGCTTGTCTCATCCCTATGTGCCGAATGTCCCGAGACCGCGTCGGACCGGTCTTGCCTCTTGGGAGTCACGTAAGCGTTCGCCGCGAGGCGAGGCGTCAATGGGGTGGCAGACTTGTTCGTCGTTCGAAAGGCGGGACTGAGAGTCGGGGTGAATGGTTTGCCTGGGAGGCCATTGTTTTGCTTGTCCGAATGCATCAGGTCGGGACGGTCAGGAGAGCGGCGGAATTGATCGCGCATTTCTATGACATGGCGGGGGGTGGGCGACGTTATGAAGCATTGCCACCCTGATAGGGTCAGCGATATGCTCGATTGATGTTGGCGGCCCGGGCAGTTCTCGCAATCGAACGGAGGCGCAAGATTCGCGGGATCGAAAAATCGGTTCAATTAGTTTACGGTGAGGCCTCCGGATAGGGCTATTGACGTTGGTCTTGCGAAAACAACACTCCTGAATCGGTCTAGCGGCGGATCGACACCGACTCCCCTGGATCCCTGCACGTGGGGGGTCACATGACTCTATCATTACGCCAGTTGTCCACCTCCTGCACCGCGTGATTTAGCCTTCGTGGGGTGATTTGAGGCCTCGTCAACTATTCAGTGGTCATGACCTGTATGGACCCATTATACTTGAAAGCAGTTCATGGTATGATGTCGACAGTCGAGTCCTAAGCTCTGATCACATCTCCAGGCATCAACGTTGCCCAGGCCAACTGGCCAGATTGCATTTTTCTCCAGGAGTACGATCAAAAACTAGGCCTTGGTAATGTACGCTGTCCTTCAGCCTCTGACTCTACAGCCTGAATTAAACCTGCCGGTGCTAGTTCTGCTTTAAACTTTGCTATTGACAGCTAATGGTAAGGAGGAACATCATCACGTGATTAGGGTAACAGCCAGTCCGCCTGTGTTGCGTGAAGTTGGGGATTATCAACAAGCATTTCTCATGAGGGTATGGTGTGTTCTATATCAACAGTAATGGGACATAAGTACAGCAGATCTCAGCGAGCACCAGGCGTTGCTGAATTCTGGGTAACACACAAGGGTATCATAGCCCGAATCGAGGTATTACGTTCACGACTCAGTGCCTCGCTCCTCACCGCCGCCGCCGAAGAAGCTCTTCTTTTTCTCTTCTTTCTTCTTCTTCTTCTCTTCTTTTCTCTTCTTCGTGGCTGCCTCGGCCATGAGCTGCTCAAACGCCATATAGTCTCCTTCTTCCTCAGGATCTCGCTCAGCCTGTACAACGATAGCGGTCAGGTAATAATGCCTCCAGAAAAATCCACGGCATTCCATACCTTTTGGTAGATAGTGCCCGCAATAACCAAAGCGTGCGCACGCTCAATCCTCTTTTCAAGCTTGACAGATTTATCTCCGAGCACCTGATCGCAGACATCTCGAAGCACACTCTGAATTTCGAACTTGCTTCCTCGCCACGCGGCCGCCAGGATTTTTCCCGTGACGAGCTTCTCGTATTCCGCCTTCTTTTCATCTGTCCAGTCTTCACCACCACGTTCTTCTAGCCTGGCCATTTCTTCCATTGTCATTTGCGCATCAATCGCGGTAGAAATGGTAGTCCATGTCTCCTTCGCCAGAGTACCTTTATCTTTCAAACGTGAGAAGAATCCAGAGATACCCAGGAACTTCTGCGATTTCAAGAATGAAGTGGCTTTCTGAACGTAGGTAGCACCAATTGCGTGTAGAATCTCAATGCCAAAGGACTCCATTTTGAGATTCTCAACTTCGAGGCGGATCTTCTCCTCGAATGCACGCGTCATCTCTGGAGTCTTATCCGTTTCTGTCCAAACACTGATTCGATCGATCAGCTTTCGTGCAAGGGTGTCGACTCTCTCCTGACGAGCTCTGCGACGTTCCGCCTCATATGCAGCAAGTTTTTCTTGCTGCTCTTTGGACAACCCTCCCTTTTTCTTCTGCTTCTTGCGCAACTCCTTCTCTTCTTGAGAAACACCCGCAGCCTCTAGTCTCGCTTCCTCCTCGGACTTGTCCATGATCGCTTGCCGGGCAAAATTTGGTCTAGGAGTGCTGGTGCCGGAGCTGGCGCCTGCCGGCGTGGAAGTGCCTGCGGCCGTCTCCGAAGCTCCAGTAGTATCGCCGCCGGTGGACGTTGTCTTCTCATCATGAACATGGAGCTTCTCCTCTGTCGCCTTGGCCAGCTCCTCGTCCTCCTCTTCCTGCTCCATGGTGATCTCCATGGTTGCAGTCAGATCCTTCATGAGAGAAATTTCTCCGATCAAGTCGACGAACGCTTCTCCTCCAAATATCATGCTAAAGAACTGCGCCGGGTCCTCTGCGCCTCCGAGTTAACAGGCTGCTCGTTATGTTTCTGATATCCTCGAACGTACCGAACCCGCTGCTAGGAACAGCTTGATCCTTGCCATATTTGTCGTACTGTTTTCGAAGTTCTGGGTCACTGAGAACTTGATACGCTTCACCAATCTATGCGCGCTGCTTAGTCTCGTGTTATATGATGCTGCTTGGGACATTGTGCAACATCACTGCGGGGAAATTTGTATTGCGTACCGCTTGAAATCTAGCATGAGCCGTTTCGTCACCAGGGTTCTTGTCTGCACGCAAGAGTTCAGCAACATCGGCCGCAATCAAGTCGCGCTTTCAAGACATACCAGGGTGCGTAGTGATGGCGAGCTTTCTGTAGGCTTTCTTGATTTCCAGCTCGGTGGCCGTGGGCGGGACACCCAAGGTGTCGTAGTAAGTCGTGTCCACAACCATGGCAGATTATTCTATAGCAACGAGCGAACACAAAATTCAAAGATCCTGACTCCGAACACACAAAGACAGCTAGAAAAATCAGCGACACTGGGAGTTTGGCCTTATCGAATGACTTTTCTGTCGCCTAGGTTTATGCCGTCCGACTTCGCCGCCGCCTAGCCTCAGTGCCTCAGGCTAGCCGCCGCCCGCCGGAAACCTAGGATTACGTAACCGGTGGGTAGGTGTTTGCATTGTTTGCTCCGGGTAAATTCCTTCATCCTTGCTCCGTGCTCAGGTTAAGTTCATTCAGCTCAGCACGGCCCCCTACTTTAACTTCATTTTCCGCCATGCTGTTGAGTTCCCCCATGGCCATTTTCAATTTCTGATCGCCAGTTTTGTATCTTGATCGGCTTCTGGTTTGCCTTCTCAGTACATATAATCAATTGCTTTCGTTGCTCCCAATTCGCCGCGGCTTCTTTTAGTTGTACTGAGTCTTTTCGGGCCAGACTGGCCATCTTTCAGCAGCCATGGGTTTGCTGTGGGACATCGTCTACTACTCATTCCATCCTCGCCAATTGAGGTCAATTGTTCAATGGTTCGTTTAGTTTACTTGATTGCGTATCGTCGTGGCCTGACTGTTGCACTCTATGTAGGAAAGTTTGGCACAACCCACCTCATGAGCGGGATCCATCCAAAGATCCCGAGACGCGGAAAAGATGCCTCTATTTCCTGCAAAAGACAAGTCGGAGCTTTGCGGCAGTCATTATGGAGCTCCATCCTGAGCTCTTGGTTGCCGTGGCCGTATTCTACCTGGTGCTTCGTGGCTTGGACACCATCGAGGATGACACGTCCATTCCACTGTCGGTTAAAGAGCCGATGCTGCGCGACTTCAAGAATTTCATCGAAATTGATGGCTGGACTTGGGATGGCAATCGTCCCGAAGAGAAGGATCGTCAGCTCTTGGTTGAGTTCCACAATGTGGTCACGGAATACAAGAACTTGAAACCTGCCTACAGAGCTATCATCAAAGACATGACCGACAAGATGGGCAATGGTATGGCGGATTTCTGCCGAAAGGCTGAGACCGAGGGGATCAGCGTCCAGACCAACGAGGAATTTGATCTGTACTGTTTCTACGTCGCCGGGCTTGTTGGCGAAGGGCTCACTAGGTTGTTTGTTGAAGCCAACCTTGCAAATCCCGCTCTGAAAAAACGTACAGAGCTCTACAAGTCGATGGGTCTTTTCTTGCAAAAGACGAACATCATCCGTGATGTCCGGGAGGACTATGATGACGGCCGCATATTCTGGCCCAAGGAGATTTGGTCAAAGCATGTGGAAAAGTTTGAAGACCTGTTCAAGCCTGAATACAAAGAAGCGGCTCTCAACTGCAGCTCTGAAATGGTGCTGAACGCCTTGGGCCACGTCGAAGAATGTCTCTTCTATCTTGCAGGAATTCGAGAACAGAGCGTTTTCAACTTTTGCGCCATTCCGCAATCCATGGCAATTGCGACACTGGAGTTGTGCTTCCGGAATCCAGACATCTTCAAGCGGAACATCAAGATCACAAAGGGCGATGCTTGCCAATTGATGCTCGAATCAACGCAAAATTTGCGTGTTCTTTCTGGAGCGTTCCGCCGATATGTGCGCAGGATTCATCAGAAGAACACTCCAAAGGATCCGAACTTTGTGAAAATCAGTGTACTTTGTGGCTCGGTTAGTATATGCAGCTTTTATGCCATTGCTCTGGGACTGACCGGATTATAAGATTGAAAAGTTTATCGAGTCAATCTTCCCGTCCCAAACGGCGGAGGATGCCCACCGAAAGATCAGCGGCCAGGCCTCAGAGGAGGAGGAGAAGAGGAACCAAGAGGTTTCGGAGATGCGGGAAGATGCGCTGATGATGTTGCTTGTCATGGGTGTAGTGGTGGTCGTTATCACATCGATTATGGTATGTGCCGTAATAACTCTGGATTATGTTACGCAAACTGACCGAGACGTGCAGTTTTTCGTTGCTTGGTTGTTTGGCGCACGCTTCGATCTAGCTTTCAAGTCCCTCAAGGAGGGCAACTTCCGACCACCGAACCGGATCCGACACGACGAATTGTAAAATTATACGAGCGATCTGTTCCCTTGTTCGTTTATAATTCTCTTGTCCCGCTACAACATTGTTGTATCATGCTTCGCCTCTTGTTTATCACGGGATATACGGATGGATACGTATTTAATATCGAAGGCTCCGATCGGAGACCATGACGAGCTGTCGTCCAAATGTGTTACCATTAATTAGTGGTTTGTTTCAACGAACCGAATCTGTGTGGTCAATCGAGCATATTGACGTTCCAGCATTCCTCATTTTACATCTTATTCAACGCCATCGATATGATATCTTGATAGCACGGATGTCAAATTACAATTCAGCCTCTCTCGTGGCTGCAGTTGTGCCGAGAAGTGCTTATATCAATACTCAAAACCCTGGCTTACTAGATTTGTGTCCAGTCTGCTTTGTGGACAATGGCACAGGTCACTGATGGCCTGGGACATGACAATCCAATGTAAAGACACAATACCACTCTGACTGTCCGTTGATTCCACTAGAAGCATGCAAATTGCTTCGCCGGCATTATGATTAGGATAGCTAGGAAAAGACGATGAATTACAATGAGGTCCAGTTGCTTTTGCCAACCATTCGTACATTCATTCATTTTTGGGCCGACAAGTCATTCATCAAACTTATATGGTGAGCAGAGATACATGTGTCTCTACTGGGGAGACTATCCATATACTGCTCTTCCGAGGATTTCTTGTTCGTAGGATGGAGTTGCCTGGCGGGGGGCTCCGATGTTATAGCTAAAGCCACAGGATTTGCTAACTCGAAGACTGAGGATTGCCAGAGTGAACTTTGTTCCGGGTTGTGTAGTGCTCTTTCGTGAATTTGAGCTGTCAGTGCCTCGAATCTTCAAGTCCTCCGATTCACTACGAGCAGAACGAGAATTACGACGACTCTACAGGACTGCTCGTTCCCGCTGTTAGCTGAATTAATAGGGGTAACATCATCCAAGTTACCTCCTGCTGTATAACTGTTGCGGCCAATCGTTGTTTTTAGTTCACGGCGAGCTGAACTGCTTGTCTCGACAGTTGACACTGTTTCTAAGGGATCAGAAATTGACAATTGCTTCATAAATTCTGAAATTTTCACTCCTTCGGAGCCAGGACTAGGCTCCCTTCCAATCGCAGCGATGAATTCCAGCGTGGAGCGCCCTGGCGAACCAGCACGCTTACGCCAGACTCGGCCCGACTGTAGTTATGGTGATTTTATCGGGTCTTTGCCGCTCGAGCTTCTGCTCCAGATCGTGGAGTATCTAGATCCAAGAGACATTGTCCGATGCCAAAGAATGCGCAATTGGCTCGTCGGGCTTCACAGGTTGATCCTAACTGGAGCTGTCCTAGGTCTCGAAACGATGGCGCGCGCTATTCACGCGTGAGGCTGTCATAATGCGTGCTTTGCATCGTACACTAGCAATCCTGGGCCTAGATAGCAAGGAGGTAGGGGTTGACGACGCGATGACCTATTTCCGATGGCGACATAGTTTGCAGCATGCTCGGCCGGTGAAGATGTTTATTTCCACGACAAGGCCACTGGGGCCCAGAGAATGCGTATATCATTCACGCCGGCTTTGCTATACTACAAATAAATCCAACAGAGTCGAAATCTTGGATCTCGAAACTGGACAGAAATCGAAATGGATTGGCGAAAAACTCCACGATGCTGGAGGAGGAACTCTATTCTGGAACTACTTTCTGTCGGATAGGTATCTCGTTATACAGTGCGAGTGTTCGCAAGGGCAAGTGTGAAATACGAGGCCACCTTTAGGAAGGATTGTCTAACAGGTTGCGCTAGCAGCAATCGTCTGACGGTCTGGGATATACACACATCACAGCGATGGGTCAGAGAGTTATCTCATGACATTCAACATATTTGGATTGAAAGGGACAAATTGGTCATGTTCTGCCCGGACTCAGAGTTCCCTGCCCCATACTACGTTTTGGATTTGAGTGTGGATGAGGTCCAAAAGATTGGCGATTTCGGCGATGTGTGGTTGTGGCACATGGACGCGGAAGAGGACATGCTCGTGGCAATCGAGATCGACTGGGACAAACATCCGCCGGAGGTGCAGCAGACCAAATTGACATTTACAGGGCAGCTTCTCGACAAGAAGCATTTCTCCCTGTTGCCTTCGGGTCGTGGTCCGGAGGAGACAAGGTTCCGAGCAGATCCATGGCGGTTTGGTCGCACTTTTGGACATAAAACAGTAACCCGGCTGCATTCGGTGGATGACGATGTCATGATGGATCTTATTTATGATCACGCTGTCGACAAGCTAAGCCTCCTACGGATCAATCACTCCGTACCTCCCAAGGCAACGCTCTTCATCCAAACTTTCGCGTTGCTCACCCCCTACATATCCTACCAATTGAACCTCCGTCGTGAACGATTCCACATCTGCAACACCGCCAACAGCACCTCCGCCTTGCACCGGTACCAGCCTGATTGCCGAGAGTTCATTTCTGACGAGATAACGCCCATCGGCGACCGCGAGGTCCTTGGCCTGGTTAGCGATTATGGCATTCAGCTCTGGTTCTTCAATCCAAACTTCGTCCCCGAGTTGCCGGATGAATATTCTTTTCGTGCGAAGAGAATGTGATTGAATTATGATGCATGAAACCCGTGATTCGGTATGCAATTTTGAACGAAATCCAATACATGAATAGCTTGCTCATCCTTCAATTAGAAATTCTCTCTTCCGTTGACACTATACAATGTGGTGGATCACGAAGCAAGAGAAGTCACTGCCGCTGCCAACAAACTCACATCTTGAAAGGCAGCACCGAAGCAGGACGATTTCTCGATGAATCAACCATGCTTATCAGTCATATACTGCACCACGGACTCAATCGGAGGACCGCTCATCCTAGCTATCATCAAGATAATCGTGATACTTCACTGGTAGTTCCAGCAGCTCATAAAACTATGGGAAGACAGCGTCCCGACTCCGCTGGTTTCATTACAGAGGAAGTCCAAAGCCATAAGAACCTAATGATAATGTCATAATCCGAGCGTCCACGACAGTCACAGGCAAAGGCGGGTCAGCACTTTCATCGGCGTGCTCCAGCGTAGTGCAAGACTGAGCGTTGCGGGTATGTCGAGATTGTAAAATTACTGTAAAGTTACAACACCCGTTACTTTGCTAGCCAGGTTACACCAGGTTATCCCGAGCGAGATAACCTATTCAAACTGGCAATGGAAACTTGGACAACGTTGAGCCGAACACGTCTCCAATCGACAATCAATATTACGTACTGTTCCAAAGAGGACCGGAGGTTGGCAGTCTGCGATGAGTCCTTTTGTCAGAGCATTTTTCCCTCGAAATAGACAGTTGCTCTCTTCCGATAGAGATGATGAACTCCTCCGTCGTCAGCCCTGCTGAAGGCTCACAATTGCGTCAGATTCAGCCTAAATATGATGATGATCTCATCGGCTCTTTGCCCCTCGAGCTTCTGCTCCAGATTGTGGAGTATCTAGATCCAGCGGACATTTTCCGAAGCCAAAGGGTGCGCAGTTGACTTGTCGAACCTTACTGTTTGAATTTGATTCCTAACTGGAGCTGCCGTAGGTCTCAAGACGATGGCATACGATATTCTCATCTGAGACAGTCATAATGTGTGCGTTGCACCAGACACTTGGAATCCTGGGCCTGGACAGCAAGCATGTAAGGGCCGACGATGCGATGACCTATTTTCGATGGCGACATGGCTTAGAGTGCGCTCGGCCGGTGAAGAAGGCGTTTATTCTCTACTCAGAATCGATGAAAGGGCGCGGCCAATTTGTATACAATTCGCGACGGTTATGCTATGGCACATTCGACTCTAACGGAGTAGGAATAATTGATCTTGAGACCGGAGAAATTTCAGAGTGGATAGACGAGATGAACGAGGATGAGGCAGAGGAATTTCATTACTGGGACTTCTTTCTGTCTGAGAGTTACCTTGTTATGATGCGTCAGGGTAGGTATGATGCCGAGCTTCAACCGTTCTTTTCTTTGTCGGCATTGTCTAATAAGAACCCTTACAGACACCCACCGGCATTGTGGACGGCGTGGAATATACAAACATCACAGAGACTCGTTAGAGAGCTTCCTTGTTTCCCTGAAAGACTTTGGATCGTGAAGGACAAAATGGTTTTCTTTGGTTCGACTGTAGAGCCACCTTTCCCCATATACATTTGGGACCTGAGCGTGGATCAGGTCAGGAAAATAGGCGACTTTGGAGATGTGTGGTTGTGGCACATGGACGCCGATGAGAACGTGCTGGTGACATTTGAGATGAACCGGAGCAAGCGTCCGCTGGAGGTGCAACAAACCAAGTTGACGTTGACCGGGCAGCTTCTTGAAAAGAAGCAGTTTTCCCTGTCGGTGTCTGGTCCTGGCCTGGATGATCCGAAGCTCATAAAGGATATACGTCCCTTTGGCCGTAAAACGGTAACCCGACTGGCATCAATGAACGAGGATGTCACGATGGTGCTCATGTACGACCACGCTATTGACGAGTTGAGCCTCCGATGGATCGACCACCTCCTGCCCCCTAAGACTACCGAGTTATCGAGGCTTTGCGAAATGCTCACACCTCACATATTCTACCAGTGGAACAGCGATCTTAACCGGGTCCACGTCTCCAATACCGCTACCGGAACCTCAAGCATGCGCTCGTACCAGGCAGATGTCCGGGAGGTCACCCCTAGCGAGAAGCAACCTTTCGGCGATCGTGAAGTCCTTGGTCTCGTTAGTCCCGATGGCATTCAGCTCTGGTTCTTCAATCCAAACTTTGCTCCCGACTTTCCGAAACAATTTGCATTCCGTGCTATGGAGGAAAGTGATTGAATTCACAAATAGAAGTCATTCGAACTAGTACGTGGTTCTCTTGAACGAATCATTGCACGAAGGGCTTTCCCTTCTTCTACTAATCTACTTTCGTCTCCCGTTGGTCATTCACTGGAGGATGCCATGGAGCAAAAAGCGGAGTCACTGCCGCAGTTGACAACTCAAAAATTGGTGGACAGAGTTTGAAAAAATAAGAATCCTTGATGAACCCTCCGCACTTTACATATACTACACGGAACGGATTCCGCTGGAAAGCCCAATAAGAGATCTCAACTACTGGTTCATCGCGATACATGATCAGCTCAAACAGCTGGACAATTGGGCTCACTAAACACGTAAAGATAGTACATCCAGCTCCGATTATTCTGTCACAGAAACGTCGACTAAACCATGAGAAGCCCATGTGAACATCAAGATCTGAGCACCCATGCCAGTCATGGGCAACGGAGACTAATAGGTCCATCAGCGTAGTGCGAAACAACATGTACAGTACGCCGTACTTATCGATGTTGAATTGCATTTGACCAAATCTAAATGAGCGAGCCATTCGTTTATTCGCGCTTATTGTACTTAGGTCTGCAATTGGGACGCCCAAATTGTCTTGCGCACCAAAGAGCTAACCAATCACCATTACCCTAACCCTAAGCTCCTCGCTGCGATGAGATAGCCCAACTTTGTTTGGTTAGTGTTGGGTTGATTCAAATACGAATCGAACAAGTTTAGGCCATCTCCTGCAAGAAGTGTTTGCCGCTACTGAGAGTAATGTGACAATGTCCGAAAAGGACCTGAAATTATTACAATACTTGGCAATATCCCGTATATCATGGCGCCTTGTCTTTGCCAGGCTGTCTCCCTTCAGAACCGAGAGAGGAAGTTCTACTGTGACGAATCCCCTTGTCGACCACCCCGCTGAAGCCGGGAACTTGCTCGAATACAATTGTGATCTTATCGGCTCTTTGCCCCTTGAGCTTCTGCTCCAGGTCGTGGAATATCTTGGCTCAGCAGACATTGTCCGAAGCCGAAGAGTGCGTAATTGCCTCGTCAATCCACAAATGTTTAAATCCTAATAGAGGCCGCCCAAGGTTTCGAAGCGATGGCGTACACTATTCTCATGCAATACAGTTGTAACGAGTGCATTACACCAAACACTTGAATTCCTGGGCCAGGACGCGAGGATGTGGCGGCCGACGATGTGATGGCCTATTTCCGATGGCGTCATAGTTTAGAATATGCGAAGCCGGTGAAGAGGGTCTTTCTTCCCTTTGATGAGTCAAGGAAAGGACGCACAGATATTTTGTACGATTCTCGGCAGCTCTGCTTTGGTTCACTTTACGCGAACACACTGGAAACACTGAATCTCGAGACCAGACGCAGATCGAGATTCAACGGTAACGGAATGGGGCCAATAGCGTCATCTTGGAGTTATTTTCTGACAAACGGCTATCTTGTTTTTATGCAGAGTACTAGGCAAGAGTAGGTAGGGCCTTTAGCCGATTCTTTCTGAGATCATGGAAGTGTCTAATAGGATCTCTGGCAGGCATCTCCTGACAGTGTGGGATATACATACCTCACAGCGGTGGGTGCGAGAATTCCCTTGGCCCGCCAGCGTGGTTTGGGCCAAGAGGAACAAAATAATCACGTTCCTTTCGACCTCGGAATTGGCCCCCATGCACGTTTGGGATTTGAGAGAAGGCGAAGTTCGAGAAATTGGCAGCTTCGGCAATGTTTGGTTGTGACACATGGATGAAGACGACCTGGTGGCAATTGAGATCGACTGGGACAAGCGTCCGCTGGAGGTGCAACAGACCAGGTTGGCGTTTACGGGGGAGCTTCTTGACAAGAAGCATTTCTCCCTGTCACTGTCTGGTCGTAGCCTGGACAACACAAAGTTAGGCCTCATCGGTCGAACCTTTGGCCACAAGGCAATAATCAGGGTAACGGATGAAAATGCCATGTTGGACCTCGTTTATGACCGCGCTGTTGACAAACTGAGCCTACGATTGATTGACTGGCCCTCCCCTCCGAAGGCCAAACAAAGACGGCTGCTTAGATTTTTGTGCGCTGCTCACAGCCTACGTTTCTTACACATGGTGCCCTTTACTGGGCCAGATCCGTGTTTTAAACACCGCCAGCAGCACCTCAACCATGCACTCGTACGAGCCAGATGACTGAGAGGGTTCACCTTGTGAGATGTTTCCGATTGGCGACCGTGAGGTTCTTTGTCTGATTAGCCATGAGGGCATTCGGCTCTGGTTTTTCAATCCAAGCGTTGTACCTGATTTTCTAGATGACTTCACTGCTACTGTAATGGATTATTGAGTTCGTAAAACGGAGATCAATTTTGTTTTAGACCCTAGGTGCTTCTGAACGAATCCTTTTAATGAATGGCTTGGTCCTCTTTCATCATTCTCATTGGCCTCCCATCCGGCAACAGGCCATACAATATTTCGCTCTTATCCGTCTATGGATTGTGCCGTGACACTAAAATTCTGAATGGCCCGTAGTGGGGGAAGAGTAGGAACCTTGACAGTCATCCATATAGTTCCATTTCCGTACCTACTCTTTTCTCACATAGGGCTCCTAGCCTCGCAAGTATGTTTGCTGCGCAGGATGACGGGAACATTCTCAGTCCGCAACACCCATGAATTTGTGACCTTCCACTCCTGATCCGGCCTCGCGAGTTCCATCTAAAGGCTCGATCGTCAGCCACATCTATGGCGACGGAAGAGAGAGAACATCAGAAAGCTTACATGGAATTTTGCAAACAAACTTGCAGCGGATTTGTAAATCTCCATCATCGCGATATGCCGCCCTAGACAAACTCGCGGACCCATGCCAAACGAAAACAGTGTATTGGTCATGCGCTTGCGCCGAGACTCAAACTCCTCATCGGACTCCAATGGCCGCTGCAGCCAGCGGCTTGGGTCGAACGATTCGACATCCGAGCCAAACACTGCTTCGTCCCGATTGACCACCCACGGATTCATCCCGATGACGGTTCCCGCGGGAACGGTACGGCCGTCAGGGAGACGGAATCCTCCCTCGGGCACCACACGTTCCAGCATGAGGGCGAAGGCTGGGTGAACTCGCAGCGTTTCGTGAACAACAGCAGTCAGGTACGGAAGGCATCGCGCGTCCCTCCAGCTAACCGGGACCGTGAGCTGCGCTTTGCCCAGCTCTTCCTGCAGTGTCCGGTAAATATTCGGAGCATTGAGGACATAGTAAACCATGGCCGTCAGGGTGTACGCGGTAGGGTCGCTGCCGGCGACGGTGTTTGTCAGAAGGTAAGAAATCATTTGATTGTCATCGACTAGATCCGGATGCTTCTTTTGCACCTCGAGGTATTTGCCCAAGAGATCCACCGGTTGGCCAGAGGGCTTCGTCTCTTGCGTCAACTGCCGTTTCTTGTAGTGCTCGAAGCTCATCTGGACGGCCCATTCCAGCTGTGGAGGACGCAGCCGAGGGATTGGGTTGCGCTTGAACAGGTAGCCAATCTGAGGTAACTGAGAGACCTGCGTAAAGATGTTAGCTTTCAGCGAACTATATGGAAGATATTAGTGGTAGGTATTTTGGTTCTGACCGCAGCAAAGTAGTCAAAATCATTATCCACACATTTCAGCACCTTGCGCGTGCGCGGGCAGGGATCTCGAGTAAAGCCGAGAGGTTCTCCAAACGTCATGTAGCCCATTGAGTCCCATGCGACTATATGCCGTTGGTAAGAACCCCATCCATATTGAACAGGCGAATCACTCACAGAACATAATGTATTCCGCCATGTCGCACGGGATCTTCTTGTCTGCAAAACGATCAGTCAAGATCTGGATGAAGTCGTTGACCGAGCGATCCAGCAGTTCCTCCAGGCTGAGGATGCTGCTCGCTGAGAAAAACGATCCGATTGGCTTCAGCACCGACGAATGCCATTTCTCGTCCGCCGTTGAGAATAGATTCGGCTGAAACTTCCCGTCCGGAGTTGAAGACTCCTGGACTTGATACATGGGACTCTGTGATGTGCCCTAATTAGTGTTCATTCCATTGAAACCACCATTGCGATAATCGGAGCAATCTCAGAGGCAAATTGAAGTGATTGAATCTTACCTTGATCCAGGGTTTGGTCGAGTTGTAGACAGTCTTGATGACCGATGAATCGGACACACTGAGAGTGTTCGGCCCCATCCTCACAACAGGGCCGTACTTGCGATGAAGCTTCATCTGGGTAAGATGAACGTCGCCATTAGTCGTCTTCAGGAACCGCCAGAGGTTAGTAAACTTGGTCGTTGTAGGTCCAGGAAACGATTTCAGAGGGGATTTGATGTAGTTGTAGAGAAACACTGAGAGAATCACACAGAGACAGCTATCTTTAACGACACAAAACAGTATGATCCCCCATGGGAGCCGGTCGTATGGGACGAGGGTTTTATAAAACGTCGCAGCCATGTTTACACTCTCGAACATCCTCGAAACTAGCAGGCTGGAAAACTTTCTTCTGCCCGAGCAAGATGTAGGGAAAAGAAGAGAGTAGACAACGAGGGAGAACTATAAGTACTGAAAGCAGATTGCCAGATTTGGCAATTGTGAGATTTTCGATTCCCTGTTCACATAACCGCCAGCCTACAACCGGGATCCAGACCCGACACCATTTGAGTACCGCGCGTGGGATAAGCTTCCTCTTTGTCTCGCCTGTTTACCTCCAAAGAATTCCGGAAACAGTTTGATGCCGATCCCGACGTGTTGGTTGAAGTTGAATGGTCTGGTCAATCCTATTCATGGGTACATGTTCGCATGGAAATATTTGCAAATGCCGGACATCAATTTCCGATCAATAAAGTCAAATAGTGCATTGAATATGACATGTTTGATATTGCAATCGGCTTCGATAGATTCTAGGCCAGTAAGTTGGCCTACTATTTCCTCCGTACTTCTCCATGGGGAGCCTTTGGACTTGCCCTTCCCAGGCCTGGTGTACTTAGAACACCACAGACCTTGGGAATGGAATATATTGACCTCCACAAATTTGATACCGGCAGTGCGGCACAGAGCTCAAAGAAAGTAAAATACCCTGCGTCATGGCGCTATGGATTCCGCGATCAACCACCATGCATGTTGAAACGGAGGCTTGGTCAATAATGAAGCCCTAAAAGTGGACCCCGATCAGGGTCAAAGAGATTGATATCACGTGAAAACTTTATCAGCTGCCTCTAGCCAGTTCAGGCTTAGCGCACTGCATATCAATTCCCCGGCCTAGCATCAGAAAGTCAGAGCTCCACCAGAATCAACAGACCATTTGACACCGAGGAGGGACAAGAACGGTTCATCTAGCCGCTGGGAACCGATCAATAATCCAGAAACCCCATGTAGCTCGCGTACATGGCCTGTCCCGCAAAACGAACCTGGGAAGGACAGCCGATTACTACCACCAGTCGTGTCCAGTCAACCACCATGGCCGCTTCCTCGACAGAGTCTGAGGGACAATTCGCCTCCATATTCGAGACGTTTCGCAGTGAATTGGATGAGCATTATGATCGGCGGGAGAAGATCGTCAAAGCGTCGAGGGATATCACTGCATTGAGCAAAAAAATGTATGTTTAGCCCGTGCTAAGTCGAATGAATATGGCATCGCTGATGGAATGAACTGTTTGCCTCAAGCATCTTTTCCTTGCAACGGTAAGCTTCTTCTCTTACAGGATTCCCCTGCGACCAGGATTAGCCGAGCATTAACTCCCCTCGCCTTTGTCCTAGAACTCGGGACGTCAATGCCCCGATTCCCCCTCGCATCGTGAAAGAAAACGAGCCTCGCTTCCAACAGATCCGAGAACTGTTCGAATCCATCCTGCCCGACATCACCGGCCTAAATGCCTGGCGCTACCAATGGCAGATCAGCCCTGGCATCCAGGAGTTCGTCGAGGCGGTCTCTTTCCAGCATTACCTCGAACATCAAACGCTGATCTCGCGGGACGAGGTCGCGGCTAAATTGCCAGAGGGAGTCTTACTGACGGAGGAAGATTACCTGATGGGTATTCTAGACATGACGGGCGAGCTGATGCGCTTTGCCGTTACGACGTTGTCCACGGCTACTGCAGCAGCGGATAGTGCTAGTAAGGGCGGTACGTCATCCGAAGAGGGTGGTGGGACAGCATCAAAGGTCCTCACGTTGCCACCGAAGAAGGCTGGCATCGTGGTTGATCTTCGAGAACTCCGCTCGCTGCTGGAGCTGCTCACCGTGCCGCGTCGACATGGACATTTCGTGATGAGGGACTTGGGCAACAAGTTGGAGGTGATGCAGACGAGCGTTCACAAAGTGGAGAGAGCGGCGTACGGGATCATGGTTCGGGGTAGTGAGCGCCCAAGCGGCTGGACGCCGGATCTGTCGTCGAATATGGTTGACGTTGAGGGATACTAATATAATCTACCTCGACAACGGACTACGGATAAGACTGGCATTGCACGTCAATCTGAATCCTAATCACCCAACTCGTCGATCAATCCAAAAGGACTAACCGGCGGAGGAGTGAATCACTGATAAGAATGGAGAATTTGTCAAAAAAGGATATCCATCCCAAACCATAATCAAAGAGCCGAATGGCTGCCAAGCCATCACAGGTCTCTCTCCTCGAGAATCCCCTTCTCAATCAGCTGCTCCGGACTCGGCCGTGAGGCAATCTTCTGGTCCAGGTTATCCGCCAGCATATTCTTCTCTAGCTCTCTGGCATTTGCGTGCAGGGCAGGTGCAGTGTTGAGGTTTGCAGGAAGAATGTTCTCTATACAACAGAAAATCAATCAGCAACTTTCTAGAGAGAAAGAATAGGAGAGAAATCCATACTCTCAACAAGCTCCTCCCTTCCCGGCCTATGCTCAAGACTCTTCTTCAAACTATCCGAGATCTTCTGCCGTGCGAGTTCTCGTCGTGCAGATTGGATCGATCTATACATCAACCCCACCGTGACAGAAGCCACGCAGTAAAGTCGTTAGTAAATCGTGCCCATCCTCACACCCGATATTCCAATCCCTAATCCTATCCCCTTCCCCCTCCCTCCGAGCTACACTTATGCGGGGTATTGTTTATTTTTGTCCATTGATGGGAGCTAAGGGGGAATAAACATACGGTGCAATACCCGGATCGACCAGAATCGCTCGATTCTGAAGATCCTGCATCTCCGGACGGGTCTGCAGGTGTTTCTCAAGCGAGTCGCGGCGCTGTGGCAGCGCACTCGCGATGGAGGTTTCGTCGATGGTGGGAGTGTCGGCCATGACGTAAATACTATTTTCTTCTGATAGTTAAATCGATCCGACTGATAACACAAGCTGGGGGCTAATGGGAAAGGTAACTTGACGCTTTGTACGAAACTCTGAACTTAGAACCAGAGGTAGGCAGCTGAGAAATATATATACGACGGAAGGGAATATAAGGGAGTGGCTACTGATGATCCATGCATTAATCGTCTCAGGTGGATGGTCCGGTTGGCCGCCCTTCCCTTTTCCGGACGCCACTGGGGATTCCCTCCTCCGCTCCTTCTCCTCCCTCCAAGGCAAGGCACGTGGTGTTACTGGAAAAGGAATCATTCAGACACGTGATTCAAGTCATATGATTCCGATCGGATCATGGGAGCTGGGACTACAGTAGTTACTCACGGAACCCCGGTCCATTCGTTTAAAGATAGCCGGGTCAGAGGATACAGTCTTATATAGATGGTTCTCAATCTGGGAGTACTTAGTAGTAGTCATCTGGAACATGGAAGTAAACTGCATAACATCAGAGGTCAATGGAGAAGAAAAAAAAAAAAAATCGAATCAGCAGAGACAAAATCCCAGTCAGATAGGACATAATGACGGCCATGACCGTGGACATCAGAGGAAGCCGGAGCTCTTGACATGCACAGACCCCGGGCAAGCATGATCCCGACACTCAGATCGTAACTCGTGGCGCTGGCACCGCCAGCCTTGGATGGCATCACTCCAATCGTTCTCACGACGTGAGGCGGCAACAACCAGCATCAGCCCGCCATGACGATCCTCGCATGGCCAAAAGATATACGTATGCTCCTGTCAGAGAAACAAGAAAAAAGAGCGAGTCACCTCCCTTGACCCTCCAAACTCGAGAAAGCTCGCGTAGGGTAAGATGAAGACTCGTGGCCGCGCGGTTCCAGTCCGTGTCTTTCACCCCGGAACTTGCACTTGCAGGATTTTGTCGAAACCAAACCGAGGGTATGGTGTCCGAACCGCAAAGAACATCAATTTTTTACAACAGAGGTTCTGCAATCGCGTCCAAACTCGAAGGCAGAACCCAGCGTTGCGCTCAAGGAACCCACAGCTTACCCCGTCCACGGCTGCCTCCGTTTCCTCCGCGACCACGAGGGCCGCCCCCCCGTCGACCGCCGCCCGATCGCCGAGTGGAGCCTCCACGAGAGCCACCTTGCGTGCCGGATTCAACACCCGGCTGCTTAACGGTGGTTGTGGGACCAAGAGAACGGCTGAATGAGTTGGGGTCGATCGGTTCAGACGGAATTTCAATCACCGACTCAATCGGCGGTGCAGAGGTACTGGGAACTCGGGCGGCGCCCTTGCGACCATTGCCTCCACGGCTGCTGGATCCTCGGCTGCCGCCCTTTCCGCGACCCCCCCGGGGCACAAACACAAGCTCATCTTCATCGCTTTCATTGTCGTATTGAAACAGAGGTCTTGCTTGCTCCGTCGACGCTTGCAGCTTCTCGGCGTACTTGCAGCGGTTTTTGTACTCACGTTCTTCGTACTGGATGGCCGTTCGGAGCTGATGAATGTTCTTGGCCATGATTCCGAACTTCTGAGCCCATTCCTGAATGCTGCGATCGTTTGTCACAAGCATCAGATTCTTTACTGGACTCGCGTTGGCCTTGTTCGCATGGAGACGCCACAACAGCGCGCTGAGTAGTGGGCGAATCTCCATCGGAGCTGCTGGCACGCAACCGGTCGAAGTTGTGCGTGGGCGGCGAATCGGTCCGTCCCCGTTGACGACGGTAACGTCAACGTACTCCGGGCTGCTGCGCGAGCTCCGGGATGAGGATCGTGACGCCTGATCGCTGCGCGTTCCGGTCGACGGAATCGACACGGACGACTTGACCTCTTTCGGGCCGGGAGCCAAGTCCTGCGGAGGTGCCTTGAAATTGAGCTTGCTCAGCAGCATCTGGGACAAGTCACTGGGGAGGCCGGGTAAACCACGACCATCGTTCGTCGAGGTCTTAACATGGCCGTTGGTCTTTGGTTCCTCGGCCTTGGGAGTGGGCGCGGTGCGATCACCGACGTCGGGAGCTTCGCCTGCTTCCTCCTCGTACTCCGGCAGGAAAAATGCCTCGGCCTCGGCCCAGTCTTCATACTGCTCCATTGGCCCCTGCAAAACGATGCGCTCCGGCGGAATGCTATCCTTGCCCGAGGTCACGCGATCGAGGAATCGAACAGCTTCGCGCGCGTTGATGGCCAACTGCGATCCGCCGCGCTTGGGGGGCTGAAGGCGTTCGAGAGCTGTGTGTACCGAAAATATCAGCGACCGCCCTGTCGTCACCCCAGAAAAAACCGCACCAAAGCGACCACATACTGTACAGAGGCACGAAGAGAGTGATAGCACCGTTGGCGGTCCATCTTCTGATTTCGCTGATATTGGTGGTGAGGACGGTATCGTCCACTGCGCAGTGAAACACCTTGCGGACGGCAGCCATGGTGGTTGGTGCCAGAGACTGGCGGAGGTGCGGAAATCACAAAAGGGAACGATGCCTATATAAAAGGATGATACTTTTCAGGAACAGCAACTATTGAGGACCATGCCTCGGTCAGTTATGCTGGAACTTGCAGATCGATCATTGACAGGCGCCGGGGAAGTGTGGGGAGGCGATGCCGGGCGAAATTCGGCGATGATGCTAGAGAGTAAGAAGGAACTGACTCACGATCGACACTGGACTGACTGGAATAGGCGTCCTGCAGCATTGTAGCTTGACATGACCCATTCATCGCCTGGATTGCAGGATGGATCAAGGGAAAATGAACGGAATGGAACGATGGAGACTGCTTTGGACGGTGGACTGCGCCGAATGAGATTGATCGGAATCGAGGCATGCCTTGATGACTAAGCAACATCTTGACTCGCTCTGATTGGTCGACTGTGACTACTGGACCTTGCATAGATCGATCTTGCATCAAGACTTCTTTCTCATGACACTCGAGCACTCAGCATGTTAGAATTTACAACTGCTTGATCATTCGCAGTGCAGTGGTTCCTAGCTTGAATCATAAAGGAGTTCCATAACGAGGGGTATTCTATGACGATACTGTACATCTACAAGGAACTGAACATCAATGCCCTCATCCACTCACTCATCGATACAACTGAAGTTCCATCAACAATGGCCCACATTTCGTAGTTTGCAAGAGATCGTCGGATCAATATCAGATCGCTCAGGACTCGCGGAGACAAGCAGTTGCCATAAAAGCGCCCATCGGACCGACTATTTGGCCTTCTCGATTAGCCCGCTATCCGCGGGCACCCGTTGCGCCCATTCCCTGTCCTAGGTTAATAGTGAGTCAAAAAATTACCGGGAATTGTACTCACGTCCAGCTGCCATCATAAACACGCCTCTCTTGTGGCTCTCCATAGTCGGCAACCAAGAGGGCCGTTTCAACGATCGCCGCGGTTACCCCGGTGCCGCAAGAAGTGACGATAGTCTTGGACGGATTCACGCCCTTCTCCTCGAAGATCTTCCGGAGCTGATCGGGCGGAAGAAATGTTCGGGTCTTTGGATCAAGGAGCTCTTGGAAGGGCAGACTCTTTGAGCCAGGCATGTGGCCTGAGGGGAGGCCGGGGCGCGGCTCGGGGTCTGTTCCGGCCCAGCGGCCATAAGGGCGTGCATCTAAGACCTCAACAGCCTGAGAGCCTTTCTTGTTTTCCTTTACAATTTCTTTCATTTCCGGAAAGTGAACCACGTGGTCCGTCTCATATGACGGCACTGGGTACTCAGTCTTCTCGACGGGCTCCGGGTCCCCAGACTCCGTGGGGAAGCCCTGCTCGACCCAAAGTTTGTAGTTATCCAGAACGTGAACCCCAGGATGGCCAAAGACTCGCAGCGTCCATCCCACACGAGGCGCACTGAAGATTCCCAGCTCGGCACTGTCGTAGACGACGACCTTGTCATCCCGGCGAATGCCCAATTCGCTCATTGCCTGGGCGAAACGCTCATTCGTCGGCAGCATGTGCGGATAGGGAGAATCCTCATCTTTGATAGCGTCGAGGTCAAAGAACCGGGCATGGGGAATGTGGCTCTTTCGGAAGACCTGGATACCAGTCCGGCCTTCGGGATCATTAGGCAAGAACCATGATGCGCACAGGGGAATCACACGGGGCCCGGTCGGTGGATTTGTCGGAGGCAGCTTTTTCAGAGCTTCATTGAGCTCTTGCGGCGTGACGAGATAAGAATTGAACATGGTACGTCGCTGATGAGTGGTCACAGTACGGAGACGACCGAGCGGAGAAGGGGATATGGAGGGTCGGAGGAGCGAGCGAACAGCAACCGACGTCATCTTAAATCAATTGAGGGCACGACTACATATAGAAATGTGTATCCCGTACGCGAGCCATCAAAGAGCGGGTCGAGTGGAACGATACCGTGATTCAAAGGCTGAATTGCAACAGAAGCCGATGAGTCCCGAGATCAATCAAGCCAATGCATGAAGCCGATAAGCCAATCAAATGGCAGATATGTACATACTCGCGAACAATCCCATTCAGATCTGAAGAAGAGCGATTCAACAGTCGGTTAGTCATGAACTTATCAGTAACCTCGATGTTCGAGCCAATCTTCAATTGTTCCTCTTTGTTGAAGAGCTTCCGAGTGTCCATCGCGATTTCTGCCTAAGGCCAGCAATTGAGCTTGATATCCACTATTTCTAAAACAGCTTAGCGCGGTTATTTCTTGGCATACGAGGCTCATTCCTCCATTGCACGGCATGGATAGACCTCATACTTCGTCGACCTCGTCATGAAGGTCAGGATCAAAGAATGGAACGCGGTTGCGTACTGGCGTTGGGACCGGCCCGAGGACGAGGTGTGTGGCATCTGCCGTGTGCAGTTTGACGGGACGTGTCCCAAATGCAAATTCCCTGGCGATGATTGCCCAATCTGTAGGCCAGAACAACGTTCATGATTGCGATGACATGGAATTGACATGGGCAATAGTGCTTGGAAAATGCGGTCATTCATTCCACATGGTGCTTCCCTTCTCCTAAAGCCGTCTGCCAGTTTGGACTTGATATCTAACAAGATGCCACTACAGCATTGCCTCTTGACCTGGATTCAACAGGTGACTTCGAGAGGCCTATGCCCAATGTGCAGACAGAGTTCGTGTTTCCTTTATGACCTCGAAAATGATCAGCATTTGGCTGACTGCTTTGCGCAGAGTTTGAATGGGACCAGTGATGAATCAGTCTCATGCTCTTTCGTCGGACGTGAAACAGCCCAGCGCATGATCGGCTCTATCGGCATGTACATTTATAGCTCCATTTGATACCCTGGCATGCATTCGGCCTGTTGTCCATCTCGATTCAAGACGCGTTCAGCAGCTTTGTTGACGAGCTGCTTTCAGCCATCTCGTAAATCACGTGACGAAGTAGCTCAAGTCTGGACCAGCTCTCAATGCTTCTCCGCATCTGAATTCACGCCTCCAGGATCAAGAAATAAGCACTGTACTACATGGGCCAACGTCCCAACCATGTAGGAGGTCATAGCAATCAGAAATGTCTTTACCGAAACGCCATCCCCCGGGCCTGTCGTCGTCAATATCGTCCAAACACTCCGCAGGCACTAACGCTCCAATCCAACAATCCCGACCCAACGAAACCGACCAACCCCGACAACCGCAACACCAAGGGACGACGACAGAGTCCGCAGCCCATGCGGATCATTATCAAGCAGAGGATGTCTCTGAGGAGCAGCCGGAACATGCCGTGCCCACCGGCAGCGGCAGAGCAGAGCCCAACCTCTTCCGCCCATTCTTCACGCTGATCGAAGATGCGCATTCGTCCGATTACCATCATCCGACAGTGCACTACATCTTCTCGGATGACGATCCGGAGATTCTGACCGAAGCGTCCATGCGCGCGCTGGGAATCGGGGACGCTGCTCCCTTGCCGCCACGGGGAGAACCAGGAGACTCCGAAGGAGGCAACAAGCAGCCCGCGACTTTCCTCCCACCGCCCGTCCCCGGCGTCAAGGAACGCTACATCATTCTCGATGTGGAACCTACTAGTACTGGCGTTCCGGAGGGCCAATTCGCCACGTCGGCCGGCACCGGCACAACGCAAATGTCGAGTTCCCCGGCCCAGCAGAAACAACAGCAAGCAAATCTAGGATATCGAATCATGTCCGCGCATAGTCTTTCGTCAGATTGGCAAGTCCTCGACGCCCATCTCAGCCCTGCCCCAACATTCGACACCCCGCAGAACGCCGACGACGCGTCCGGTGGCACGCTCATGCTGCGCATCGAGGGTACATCATGCTTCCCGCGCGACATCCACACCACGGCCAAAGATAACAATGATCCAAGTCAGACATTGGAGGAAATGATGGAGCAATTTGAGAAACGCATGGGAGAGCTGCGCCGGGTGATTGAGGCTGGTGGACAAGATTTCCTGTCGTCCCAGGAGACGGCGGAAACGAGGGAGGAAGCGCAGGCGCAGGAGGGTCACCGTATAGGCTCAGAATCTAGGCATGAGAAGCAGCAAGAAGAGTAACTTGAGTGTCTCTGCCATAGATATAGGGCTACGATGTCATAACAACTGATGATTTATGGTAACGAATCTTCGTCATCCTTGACTTTTCGAAATCTGTAACTTGTCCGCCTTTTTGAACCCATTCGATGCCATGTTCAGATAGACTATACACCAGGCAACGAACAACAATGAATTAGAATGACAGAACACCAGAGCAGAAACAAATACAGAGGGGTATAGAGAATCAGCCCATACACAACCCAACCTCTTTCCCTCCATGACTGTACAATACACGAATAACCCAACTCACACAGACCCAAAAGAGAACAACCAAAGAATGCCACTCCATGCGCCAAAAACACACAATGTATACCGAGCCAACAAAACCATGATTAGGGGTATCACCCAGAAGCAGGATGACTCCGTAGTCTTCGCCCTCCTGGAATGCCAGTTGTAGAAATCACTGGATCATTTTCCCTCCCTTCGAGTGGGAGAATCCCGCTTGTCGCCATGCGTCGTGTGGTTTTCTTTTGTGGCAACTTGCTTTCGAAAGATGATGGGGTTTGTTTTTGTTTCTTTGCCGGAGGGGGTTCCAGCTCGTCGATCATGTTCTCGTCCTTGTCGGGAATGTCTTCCTCATCTTCGTGATAGGGAAGTTTGTGCTTTGTCAGAGTTTCATCCGTGGAAATCAGCTTCGCGATTGAGTTCCCGCTGCCGTCAGCGCTAGAGCTTGTTGGCCTACTCGCGGCGACGTTTACGTCGACCTCCCTAAGTCCCGTGTTGGATGATGATGCCAAGGGTGCGAGTTGGGTAGTGGTAGAAGATACCTCGTCCTCTGTGTGATCATGATAGACCTGAGTCTTTGACGGGGCTCCCAAGGGGTGATTGTTTGGGCTCGATTCTTCGCCATCCAATGACTCCAGGGCCTCTGGGTTTCGTGCTTGCTTGAACTTTGCGAGCAGGCTCCTGTGTGACTCCGTCCGTGGGAGATTGGTCGGGTATTCGTAAGTCATCCGAGGAGGGGTCGTTCCGGTGGGTTCGTATTCAGCCATGGGAGCGGCTTGGATGTTGTTCCTCAGATCGTCCAGGGATTGCCGAACTTCTGTGGAGAACGGAGTGACGACTTCATCGATGGCTTTCCGCGTCTGGCCAACTTCGGCTCCGATGCTGCGCATCCGCCCACTGAAGCTGGCTGAGTCGGCATCAAAGGCCTCGTAAGACCCTCGAACTGCCCCGGTCAGCTCTCGAAGATTGTCCATGTGCGCCTCGTAGTGGTTGTCATTCTGAGATCGTGCTCGCGTTACAAAGTCGTCCAACGCTTCCATCTGCGTCGCCATGCCCTGCATCTGAGCATCCACGATCCTGATTGTCTCCTCATGGACGGCTTCTGTCGCTTTCTGAATAGATTCGTTGCGTTGTTCAAAGCTCTGAGTGTCATCAATACGGGGTTCCTACAAAACAAGCCATGATGACTTACCGTCCAGTCACTCTGCATGCGGTTCTTGATGGTATCCCGCGTTGTAGTAACCTCCTTGACCAAGTCGTCCTCTCTCTGAACCCAACCATTCATACCTTCTCGGTATGTTCGACTTGCGGCCTCGAGATTCTTCCCAGAAGATGTAATGTTCGATGTTATTCGGCTCACTCTGTTCCTCAGCCGGTTCCTTTGGGCCTGGGCTGACTCTTCAACGAGCTCTTTAATCTGAGAGAGCAACTTGGCCTGATCCAACGCCGCCTGCTCCCGCTCTTCCTCCAATGCTCTCTGCAGCTCACTTGAAGCTGTGCGATTAGCCTCAATGGTTTGCTGATTCGCTTTCAGAAGGGCATCTCGCAGTTCATCGAGCTCCGTTTTCTGAGACTTGATATGCTCAACCAACTTTTCAAACATCGCCTTGAGCTCATTTCCGAGGGAGCTATACGACGCGTGCAGCTACTGAAATCAGTATTCAAACCCAACCAAGATTTTTCTGGCACATACCTGAGTATGAAAGTCAACAAGTTCACCGATTACCTCTTTCGATATCCGCTCTGCGGCCGTAGACAACCCGTTCAGACCCTCGCCGACTTTCCGCTTGACATCTTCCCTCAAGACTTTTATCTCTTCGAGCACCTCATTCATTTCATCCCGCGCCTGGGAAGCTTGCTGCGTAAAGCGATTCTCCGTTTCGCCGAGTAGGGAGTTGTATTCTGCCAACTTGGATCGACTACGGTCCACGTTCTGCAGTTCCGACGCAACAAAACTCGTGATTCTCTGCGACAAGTTTTCGATCAAAGCCGAGTGCTGAGTGTGAAAAGCATCGAACTTGTTGTCCACCAGCCTCGTCACATCAACTACATCGGCAGTTGATGCCTCCCATGTTTCTCGATTGAGCCTTGAGAGGTCCGATTTTCGTCGCAATTTGTTATGCAGGCCGTTGACGTGTTCCACGGTTTTTTCCAGTTTGGACAACAACTCTGACCCGATGCCATGCAGCTGCTCTTCAGTCTCTTGATGAGCTTTGCGCAGCATCTCCTCCTGCTCCAGCTGATTTCGGGTATCTTGAAGGATAATTTCCGTCCTCTCCAGGAGGTCATTCGTTTGTTCGAGCTTCTCCCGTGTTTCCTTGTTTTCCTGTTTCAGATTGTTGAAATTGCTCGTCAAGGTGAAGAGTTCTTGAAGTTTATGCTTGAGACTGGCCTCCATGCTTTCAATCTTGGCCCTCTGCTCCTCATTGATTATCCGCCGTGATTCGCTCTCCACCTTCAGCTCCTCATAGGTCTCTGTGGGAAGATAGACGCCGTTTCGATGTCTGGTCGCGATGAGCTCGCTCTTCAGCTTCTCAATCTCAACGGTCAACTCGTTGAGCACCGTCTTCTTCGGCAATGTCGAGTTTATTTGAGGCTTATTGCGGATGTTCTTGGCCCGGAAAGCATAATCCAAGGTCGAGATGGTCTCTTCCAGATTCGACCTTGCCGGCGACACCGTGGCAATGATGCAGGTTTTCGTCTGACCACCGAGAGAGTCTTGAAGGAGTCGCGTGAGCTTAGACTCTCTGTAGGGAATGTGAGGGCTCTTGTCGACAAGAGCGTTGATGACGCGGCCCAATGTAAGCAGGCTCTTGTTGATCAAACCAGCCTCCGCCGCACGCTTGCTGTCGGCACCGCTTCGTTGAATGTTCTCACTCCCAGCGAGATCAACCAAGTTTAGCTTGCCCTGGCAGATGTACTCCTCGCCAGTATCCGTTGTTCGCTTCACTTGTGTTGTGATAGTGAAAATAGTATGACTTCGCGAGCTCAGGTCATTGCATTTTGTTGCGGCTACCTGGCGTCGATGACTGCCCTTCTGAAGCAATTTGATTCCTGCCGACGCGGAATCGATGTACGTTTCCTCCATTCCCTGGACCATGGTGCTGTTCGCTTGGCCCTTCTTGTTCTCATTGTCGTAGATCTTGAGGTTTGATTTCTCGTCGTACGCTAGAAGATCCCGCAGCTCCTCATTGTATAGCTCAATGAACGAGCACTTGACGGTATGTTCGGTATCTTCGAGCTTCTGGAAAAGTCTATACAACACGCGGGGGATTATACCGGCATTGTCCGACAAGATCCCCAAGGTGTCCGTCATGTCGCCAGACATCGTGTATGTCTTGCCCGTGCCAGTCTGCCCATAGGCGAAGATCGTGCAGTTGTAACCGGACAACATCTGGCATGCGTCAGTCAAATCCGCATCTCGGCGAAAAGCGCGCGCCTGGATTTACCTCGTTCAACATTGGCGCAACGACCTCCTCAAAAATGGTCGCCTGGTCCGCGGCCGGGGAAAAGACCCGGTCAAAGTGGTATGTTTTATTGCTGAGCGCATTGGGGCCCATGGACACCTCAATTGTTTTCCCTTTGACACCGTCCACCGACACCACGACGGCGCTGTTCTCTTTCGTCTCCCGCTCGTTGCGCCCGCGCGAACGAACTACCACGTGGATGCTCGTGTCTTCGCCCATCGACGGCTCGAAGTCGCGTTCTTTTCGCTTCGCTCCGGCGACCGACTGCGAGGTCGGGGACTTGATCGCGCGCACAGCATTGGCGTTTGTCGGTTTCAATGGATTCGCGGGCGACTGCACACGTTCCGTCACTGCCGGTCCTACTCGCCGTGGTGCTTGTCGCGTGGCAGGCTTCTTCGCCGCAAGCCCGCTGCCGGGCCGTTGCTGCGGCGGCATATTGCTGTAGCTGTAAGGTATTTGACTGGGCGTAGTAGATATGCTCCGTAAACTGCTATCAAGATAGAACGGAAAATGAAAGTTCCAATGACAGGGGTGGACCCTCCGTTGATGCAGCAATCAATGGTCTGTTCTTGGTGCGTGTTTTGTTGCCGATGAACCAAGTTAGGGAATCTGTAAACAAATAAAACAGGGTTAGCGCAGACGCTAGGACCATCGCGTGCAGTAAAGGCGGTGAAATAAATCCGGCAGTAAGCGGGCGGTGTCCTTAAGTCACAAGGGCCCCTCACATGATCGACGGTTGATCCCATGTCGGGTTGACTCGAGAAGTCGGATCGACGAGAATATATCTGGATTTTGTAACTCAACGCTGGTATCAGAGAGCTGGAACGATACGTTCTTCACTTGTCAACCCCTCTGTTCGCATTGCGTCATGTACCGATAACTCGCCCACCATGTCCACCGCAAGGACGGCCACGCCGATGCAGGTGATCCCAGGCAAGGGGCTGGGCTTCTTAAGCAAGTATACGTTCCAAGCTAGTAGCGTGCATCATCTAACATTGTGAACTTTACAGCCCTGGGAAGCTCACTGCATAGCGTCCTAAGTCGGCTGAAGTCGCACCCTCAGACATATCCCTCGATTGATGTCGCATACTCTCCGACGAGGCCGTTGGCTGAGCCAGTGGTCTTGACTCTGCCGCCAAATGGTCTGCGGTTGCGCTTTGATGGCCCGGATCAACGACTACGTTTGATCGAGGTGCTGGATTTCCACAAAACGCCGCTGGTATATAAGAACAATGAAGTAGTCAAAACGTCCAAGTCGCAGGATCGACAAAGCGCGTCTTCGGGTCCGACGTTTCGCCATGTGTATAACCGCCTGTTCGGACCTTCTTATCCTGGAGAATATATCCCGCCAGCGGACGGTTCACCGTACGGAACCTACGTGCTCTCGTACCCTGGTGTTGCGTTCTCCTTCCCACTACAACATTCCGCATGGTCCGAACAGTGCGACTTCGTAGCACTGTTGTCTTCATCCGCTGCTTCGCCGGCAACGTCTATGGCCATCTTTCAAGGCACCTCATGGGCTGAAGCCCGGACACAGTTATTTACAGTCGCCCCGCAATATCCCAGGTCACCGTCTCTGATTGGGAAGGCTAAAGAAGGGGTTCCAGACGAAGTTGAGGAGATCAAGATTTACGGAGGGGGACATATCGAAGTTGTTCGACGGTCGAGCCCGCCATTCAAGATTACCCTTTCTGAAACCACACCGCAGGATCTCATTGCAGAGCTAGGTCCACCTGATGCGATATACCGCAGGAGCGACCGTCGGATCTCAATCCACGGCACTCCTGGTGCTGTGCGCTCGCATCCGATGAGTCCACCACCAGGCCAAACACTGGATACGGCGGACACCGATCAATCATCGAATAACAGCGTCACCGATGACTCGGATGATGACATGTCTCCGCCAAATGCCGATCCGTCTTCACTCCCTACTGAATGCTTCTTCAATTACTTCCACCACGGTTTCGACGCGTTCATTTCGTATCCAACCGCTTCAGGGCAACCTTTCCCAGGATCCGATATTCCCGATCGGCCACCACCACCCCCTTCGAACAACTTAACCGTCACCAAATTGATACTGCATGGGAATGTTCCCGGCTCATATCCATTCAACCGCCACCGACGGAGCCGCTGGAAGATCATTCTCAACTCTAGCAACGACGTCATCACATCAGAATCACATTACGATGATGTCTCCAGGCGATTAAAGGAAGTATGGAGAGGGTCATACGCGAATCCAGCTGATGAGGAGGCCCTCAATCGAGGGATGGTCTTAAACCGAGGCTGGGGCGACAGCCCTGAGAGCAGCGTCGAGTTCCTTGGTGGATGGGAGGAAAGCGCCGGAGGGAGACAGCGATCCGTGCAACCAGGTCAAGACGGAGCCCATGGGCTCGGCAATACGGAATTGTATGGATTTCCCGGTTTGCTATTCGAGGTGTTGAAGAATGGGGCCATCAGTTGCCTGACCATTTATTGAGCATGATATCCGACTTCCCAGAGAGACGTGGGCGTTGGGCGCAGGGGTTCTCTTGCAATTACAGTAGAGATCATTTGACCGATCTGCTGTTCTCTATGCAACTCACTGCAAGTGATGAATCATATAAAGGCCGTGAATCATTCACCAGTTAAACGTTACTGCTTAATTACAAATCGTGACATAGTTACGGTACAACTCTCCGCTTATATGTACAATTTTATCGTATCGCCATGTAATATTACCATTTCTAGATCTCTGCGCTATGACCCGAGGAGACAAACTTGAACGATAAGACGAAGCGCCTATGCGCTCAAATCAACACGCTCCTTCATAATTCAGAGATAATGATAGAATGACGGAACGCGCCGCGACTACCGCGTCTTCCACTCTGGCGCGCTCCTGGTCGTCCACTCTCAAACTACCACGCTCAACCTTTCCCGCTCGAGTCTCCGCAGCCGATCAAGCAAAGTATTTGCGCCGATGCACGGACGAGCTCTACGCGTGGCAGCGCCAGACACGACCGGCCAATGACACTTTTGTCCTTCACGATGGCCCGCCGTACGCCAATGGCGAGCTGCATGTCGGCCACGCGCTGAACAAGATTCTCAAGGACATTATCAACCGGACGCAACTCGCGCGAGGTCGAAGGATACACTATGTTCCCGGTTGGGATTGCCATGGACTGCCAATTGAGTTGAAGGCTCTGCAACCATGGAATGGACAGCGGGATGGACGCGCGGAGACGAAGACGCCAACCGCGGCGGAAATTCGGAGAGCAGCACGCGAGTTGGCTGAGAAGACGGTTGCCGAGCAGATGGAAGGGTTCAAGTCATGGGGTATAATGGCAGACTGGGAGGGTCACTGGAAAACGATGGACAAGGGGTTTGAAATGAAGCAGCTAAGCGTGTTCCGTGAAATGGTAGATCGAGGGTTGATCTATCGGCGCTTCAAGCCCGTGTACTGGTCGCCATCAACGCGGACGGCGCTGGCCGAAGCTGAGCTGGAATATAAAGAAGACCACGTCTCCAGGGCAGCGTTGGTGCGGTTTCCGCTTGTGCAGATGCCGCATCGGCTGAGGCAGAGCTCTGTGGTTGATCCTTCCCAGTTGAGCGCCGTGATCTGGACCACAACGCCATGGACGCTACCTGCGAATGCGGCGATTGCTGTTGGTGAAGATCTCGAGTACGTTGTCGTGCAGTCTGCCAAGCATGGACAGCTCCTTGTTGCCAATTCGCGCGTGGATTACCTGCGTGAAATGCTGCAGGAGGATCTCCCGATTCTGGAAGTCGGTGCTATCTCTGGTTCGGAGCTCTCTGAACGGACGACTTATCGGCCTCTCTTTGAACGTCCTGGGATCGACCAGCAACCGATTATCACGGCGGATTTCGTGGCCGCAGATTCGGGATCTGGCCTTGTTCACTGCGCTCCCGGCCATGGTATGGAAGACTACGAGGCTTGCCTTGCCCGGAACATTCAGGCATACGCACCTGTGGACGACCAAGGGTGCTTCACTTCCCAGGCGATGCCCAGTGATCCTGCTCGGCTCGCGGGGAAGAGCGTGCTCGATGAAGGGAACTCCGCAGTGCTAGAGTACATCGCCTCTCAGCAGCTGCTCCTCAACTCGTATGACTACAAGCATAAATACCCCTACGACTGGCGATCAAAGCGTCCCGTGATTGTTCGCGCTACGGAGCAATGGTTTGCTAACGTTGCGGACATTCGCGATGCCGCGGTAGCCTCGCTGTCGGATGTCAACTTCATACCGGAATCGGGACAGAATCGTCTGGAGAACTTTGTTAAGAACCGAACAGAGTGGTGTATCTCGCGACAGCGGGCGTGGGGCGTTCCCATTCCAACCCTGTACGACAGCGAGACGGGCGAGGCTGTGCTTACCAAGGAGAGCGTGCAGCACATCATGAAGGTCATTGATGAGCGCGGCATTGATGCGTGGTGGACCGATGCACCGGACGATGCTGCCTGGATTCCTCCATCCCTTCGGGGCAAGGCTTACCGTCGTGGCATGGATACAATGGACGTTTGGTTCGATAGTGGTACCAGCTGGACGCAAGTTGAGAACGCAGTGCCGGGCAAAGATCGGCCTGCGGACATCTACCTGGAGGGCAGTGACCAGCACCGCGGATGGTTCCAATCTGGGCTGCTGACGTATATTGCTCACCAGCTCTCCTCGGGTGCAGCACCGACTGCCGCGAAAGCTCCTTTCAAGAACCTCATCACGCACGGCTTCACGCTAGATCAGGATGCGCGCAAAATGAGCAAGTCAGTTGGGAACGTGATTGCTCCCAGCGAGATCGTCAACGGCACACTACTTCCCCCTCTGAAGCAAAAGAAGAGGAACAAGAACAAATCTCAACAAGCTGAAAGTCAAGGTCCAGTGTATGACGCTCTGGGTCCAGATGCCCTCCGACTCTGGGTCGCCAGTAGCGACTACACTCGGGACGTGATGATCGGGCAACAAGTCTTGCAGACGGTGCACACCAGCCTGCACAAGTACCGCGTGACGTTCAAGGTTCTCCTCGGCGCGTTGGCCGACTTTGATCCCAGCAAACATACGAAGCCGTACGCCGAACTGCACAAGACGGATCATCTGGCCCTGATGCACCTCGCGAGCCTGGTCGAGACGTGCCGCGCCGCGAGCGATAAATTCGAATTCTACCGCGCGATCAACGCCCTGAATCGTTGGGCAAACATGGACTTCTCTGCGTTCTACATGGAAACAATCAAGGACCGCTTGTACACCGAGGCTGAGGATAGTCGTAGCCGGCGCGCCGCGCAAACGACCCTGTTCCACATCTACACGTATCTGCAAGAGCTCTTGGGACCCATTACGCCACTTCTCGTGGAGGAGTCGTGGGAGCACAGTTCAGACTATGTTAAATCGCAGTGGGAGCACCCGCTGCGACGCGTCGCACGCACTCCGCCGGCAGAATGGTACAACGAGGCTCTCGAAAAGGACTACGTCAACCTGATGGCCATCAACGCAGCCATCAAGGCGGTGCAAGAGAACGCCCGGTCTCTGAAGCAGATGGGCTCCTCGCTGCAATCGTTTGTGCACATCCAGGTCTCCGCTGACTCCGCCGTGGGCACTGCCGTGCTACAGCGATATCGGGAGGAACTCCCTGATTTCTTTGTCGTGTCTTCCGTCACCCTCGGTACGGATGGTGAGAAGCTGCCTGAGGGAATCTCCACGGCAGAATGGAGCTACTCGCGGGAGTTTGAGCTATCTGATGGCCGAAAGGGGACGGTGCACGTGTATGCTCCATTGGAGGGTAAATGCCCTCGGTGCTGGCGGTACCTGGTGCCGCAGCCCGCGACGGAGGATGCGCTGTGTGGGCGGTGTGAAGATGTTATCCGCCACCTCGATGCGGAAGCAGCAGCATGAAATCGGAGTTGGTGATGATCTACATGTATACTAACTAAATTGTACAATACCCTCAATGCAATGCATAGATTGGTCGGACCGGGGAATTACTGCTATTTAATATCGCGTAGGCTAAAGATCCCCGCCTTGTTCCCATAGCAGAATGCTGTTGTTTGGTGTGGACGTCTGCTGGTCTGCCCTCACCGAGTACGTAATGATGACGATGGTGGTTGCCCCCCAAACAAGTCACGCGCATCAACAAGAAATATAACGCGATTGGAAATCGGCAATTAAATTATACTCTTTGTCTTTAATTCAATGGGCAAGAAACAAAAGCGGACACCTTTATAGCGCGCAAGATTGGATGGCGTTTCCGCAGGAGAGTAGTTTATTTGATGGTAGCAGATCTAAAACCCTAATTTATTTACCCGGCACGTCAGGTGCAGCAGATCATTCCACCATACACAAAAACAGAAATGTAGTACAAATCAAGAGCTCTTCCCTTCGAAACCGGGTTCCATGGACGGAAGCTATTGGTCCCTTGCTTGACACGGTGTCGTCATCAATCGAGAACGGCAAAAAGAATGTGTGGCTGTATATAGTACTTAACTATTGCGTAGGGAAGGTATCCTGATCCCTCCTCAACAACCATCACCAAACAAAAAATCTTAAGCCAAAATTCAGATCATTGATAGTGATCAAAGGAGTGAAGCAGTAATGTTGCAAATTCACGACAGCATGTTCAAACATACCATCACTGTGCCGGTCCCGACGCAGACGTCGCCGGTTGGTCCGGTGCCCACGGTGACGCCTACCGATGCGCCGGTGTTGCAGCATATTCATGCTACTGGGCAGCGGACGCTATGGTGGGTTTCATTTCGCATTTAGAACCGGCTTAGATTTGGACTTGGGATATATTGCTAACCTGGTTTACGGCTGTGATGTAGGGTTGTAACGGTCCTTATGGGGATTTCTTCCCTCTGTTTCTACTCGCTGGCTGCGAGAGTAGCTAAGGTTCCGTTTCAAAACCAAGGCTCATAATTTGCTGCTAGAGGAGAGCTGACAGCGACACACAGGAAAAACGCCTCCTCCATGTCTTTGTCGCAACCATCACCACCATTTCCTTCCTCGTCTACCTGGCCATGTCCACCGGCCAAGGCATCACCTGGCGAGACATTTTCATCCACGAGAAACACAAGCACGTCCCGGACACGTACCAGCAAATCTCGCGGCAGATCTTCTGGGCGCAGTACCTGAAATGGATCCTCACTACTCCACTGCAAGTCCTTAACATTGCGTTTATCGGCAGTCTGCCCGGCGCAAACTTGTTCGTGGCAATCGTCGCGGATTTGATCCTTTATGTGGCTGCGTACGTCGGTATCTTTGCCATTCATGGGCGCCGCTGGGTGTGGTACGCGATTAGTTGTGTCGCGTTCCTGGTCTTGGTCTATCAAATTGGGTTTAATGGCAACCGAGCTGTGCGCAGACGCAGTAATCAGACGCAGACGTTTTACAGTGCGTTTGTGACGGCAAAGTTGTTGGCAGTGGTGCTGTTGTTGATGTATGTGCTACCACTATCTTCCACGATACTCGAGGTTGCGACTAATGGGTTACCTTCGCAGTGCTGTGGCGTCGTCACCGCTGGCTCGCAAGATCAGCGTCGATGCGGAAATCATTCTCTTTGCGATTGTGGATGTCCTGACTCAGGGTGTTATGGGCTTCTGGTTGATCGTCGGTCATGATAGCTCAGAAGCGTAAGTCGACCGTTGTCTCTGGACGACGAAGTGTGCTAATGAGCCTTTCTCTTTAGGCAAATCTCCATTGATGGATTCTGGGCCAATGGATATAGCCCGGAGGGAACCATTCGTGTTGGCGACAGTGAGGGTGCCTAAAACAGTGAAGTCGACTGGTTGTTCCAGCCATAGCCTCAATCTCAGCAACCCAGCGCCAATGTCGATCACACTCACTATGGACGAAAGCAAGAGGATGGAAGCTGATGACTTTGGTATAATCTTGGTGCGGAAAGAAAAAGGGATATTATGACTTTCATTGCGCAGATTGCTCACCTGCATGATTTCATCTTGATTATGTATACCTCGAGAGGTGTTGAAAATGTACTGTACCCAAACGAATAGTACTGCTCATCAAGTCGTTGCTATGAAGCGAGATGCGTCACCTTGCCATCAAGAATTGTAACCGGGTATGCAGATTTCTCTTTTCAGAGATGGCAAACCTGCGGCCAGTCCGCGTCCAACTACAGTTGTTGAGCACGAGTTCAAGGAAAATGTCAGGCCAACGGAAATTTTATTGAACCGATCACATATTCATACTCCGGCCATTAAATAAACAACATGCATTTCGTCCACACATCCATCGCTTAGAACCGCTTGCCCTCGCGCAGAACATCGCTGAACTCCTCCAGCGGGCTGCGAGTGAGCTTGGTCTCCTTCCACAAGTTCGGAGTCAGGAAACCGTAAGTGTTGGCGACAGCCATGAAGGTGGCCTTGAGGGTGTTCTCGAGGGTCTTTGTCGAGCCGGACGACGAGGTGTAAGCATCTTGGATACCGGCGAGCTGCAGCAGACGCTTGACAGCCGGGGAGGCAACCAGGCCGGTGCCGCGGGGAGCAGGGATGAGCTACACATGTTAGCGAACAACTTAACGATGCATCTAAAATCGGACCGGGACACATACTCGGACAGTGACCGAACCGCACTTGCCGCTCTGCTTCGTGGCCAGCGAGTGAGGCTCACCCAGGTTGTTGCCCCAGTATCCTCTCCGGACGGGCAGAACGCTGAGCTTGGCGAGAATGATAGCCGCGCGAATGGCGGTAGCAACCTCCTTGGAGGTCTTGATTCCGAGACCGACGTGGCCCTCCGAGTCGCCAATGATGACAATGGCCTTGAAACGGGTCCGTTGACCGGCACGGGTCTGCTTCTGGACGGGTTTGATCTGTAGAATTATATTTTAGCATTCGCTCCCATATAATCGTCCTGCAAGCGCCATCCGCATAATCTTCCAATTTGTAACCCTCCTCTTGCGCGCTTCAACCCGGCACAATGATCCAATTGATATCGTAGAACCGTACCTTCATAACCTCATCCTTCAGCTTCGGCAGGAACCAGTCGACAATCTGGTACTCCTTGACCGGCAACGAGTGCAGATAGATCTGCTCCATCGACTGGATCTTGCCGGCCTTGACGAGACGGCCCAGCTTGGTGACGGGCTGCCATTCCTTCTCCTCGCTCTTGCCGCCACCGCGACGGCCACGACGACCACGGCCGCGGCCACGATCACCGCGCGAACCGAATCCTCCACGTCCACGAGCAGCGTCAGCCATGATTGATATGTATGGCGGTTCGAAGGGGGCGAGGGAACGTCCTAAACTCGGATGGTTGTCGTCGACTGACCGAGGTCACTTTTACTGTTCGCGCGGTTTGGCACTAAGAAATTTCCCATAGCTTGGGGTGGGCTAAGCGAGCAAATCAACCCTAACAAGCCAGCCCTAAACCCTAAAACCTAATGTTCCGCCAGGGGAACAAGTGAGACCCGGTCACATGACTATCGTTTATCCCCGCCTTGGAAGAGCTGTGGAAATTTGGAAATCGGATTTTCCACCGAGGCGAATCTCTGATTGGACGATAAAGCTTACTGCATCTTGCTTGGCAGATCCGCTCAGCTGCATCTCTGCGTGGTCAGTTCGGCCGCGAATGCGAAGGTGTTTTTAAGAAGTCAATTCAGAATCCCGATGTACTGAGAGTTAAAGATTTTTCACCATTGCTGCTCTCCGGTAGACGTAGTCTTTGTTAGTCACAATCAAACCGCTTGTCAAGTTTTTATTGCGTACTTTTACCATCAGCGTTGCGTGTTGATTCAAAGCTTTCAAAATGTTACGATGGTTCGTGTTCCTGCATACAAACCTTTATTGAGATGCATCAACGCTAATGACGGCCTTCCAGGTACTCTGCGAAGATGGCCAGTCGGCCATTGCTGACGTCCAGTATCACTACTGCTGTATGAGTTCTCTGACGCGGATAAACAGAGCCAAGTAGACGCTTTTCTAACCTCGACAGGGGCTGTTCGGTGCCGGAGACGTGTTAGCACAACAACTGGTCGATCGAAAAGGGCTGGATAAACACGATTACGGAAGAACTGGACGCATGATACTGTACGGCGGAGGTACGAACAATCACTCATTCAGCTGACCCATAATCATCGACATGCTAATGGAGCTCGCAGCTGTTTTCGGCCCCGCTGCCTCGGCTTGGTACGGAGTCTTGCAACGCCACATCGCGTTCAGAAGCTATGCCGCTACAATCGCGACCCGTGTCGCCGCCGATCAGGTCCTTTTCACCCCTAGCCATCTTTTCTGCTTCCTGACCTCGATGTCCATCATGGAAGGCAGCGATCCGTGGGAGAAGCTCCGAAACGGTTTCTGGCCAACGTTCAAAACCAACGTCGGCGTCTGGTCGACCGTACAAGCGATCAATTTTTCCGTGGTTCCTCTTGAGTACCGTGTCTTGGTGGTCAATGTCGTTAGCTTAGGTGGGTTTGGCGTTCGTGTTTTGCCTCAGATATGGCTGGCTGACAATGATTCCTAGGCTGGAACTGCTATCTGAGTTATATGAACAGCAGATCATGAACATTGCATTATCGTGTTTCTTAGATGGTTTGGCTGGTTTGGGTTCTGCATGGTAGATACATACACGGTCGGCTCTAAAATTTGGGTTTGCATGCTGTCTTCTCATTAGAACCAGGGAATCGGGCGGATTATCTTTTCATTCTTCAAGCTACTTTTGTTCAAGCATGTTTGATTATATTCTTCATCTGTACAGGAAGATAAATACTCATCATAGAAGAATGATCGAAGCATCAGGCGACTGAGGCCATGGAACTTTTCAGAACTCGAATGTGATTGGACCGAAGCGGAGGGACCAGACCAATCAGGTCGATCAACCACCCATCCGCCTTTTCGTGGCCAATGACAAAAAAGTCCACCCAACCTCAGGAAAATCTCCAAAGCGACAAAATATCCATTCCACATCGCCGTCTGATCTGCCTGGTGCAGGATTTCATTCGATTAATCGTCCTTTTTCCTTGCGTGCATACACTTGCTTTCGGATATTACTCCCCGAACCGCGTGGCCGGCCTTTTTCCGCACCTCGCTACCGAGTGAAAATCTGATCTCGTTTCTGTGCGCCTGCAAGTGAAAGACATCCCGAACGCGTTAGAGTCGCTTCGATCTTCATCTAGCATCAAGATGGCGGAGGATACTGAGAACAAGCCCGCACCCGCCGAAAACGAGGTCCAGAACGGAGAAGAGGAGGAGAAGAAGGAAGAGCAGAAGGAAGAGGAAAAGAAGGAGGAACCCAACGGGGGAGAGATCGTTACCGTGTTCCATGACCCCGAGAACTTCAACGTCAAGCACCCACTGATGCATGAGTGGACACTTTGGTTTACGAAGCCGCCAAGTGGCAAAGTCAGTGCTGTTCCCTAGTCTTTCCTGCTGCATGATGATGCTGATGGATGGATAGGGCGATAGCTGGAATGATCTGCTCAAAGAGATTGTCACGATCAGCTCAGTCGAAGAGTTCTGGGGCGTCCACGTAAGTCTACCGATGCGTTGCTCTTACAGCGGTGGCTGACGGGCATCCTCCATAGAACAACATCACACCAACGTCGGAACTGGGTTTGAAAGCCGACTACCATCTCTTCAAGAAAGGCGTTCGTCCTGAGTGGGAAGATGCGCAAAACAAGCACGGCGGAAAGTGGTCGTATCAGTTCAAGGACAAGCGGTCAGTCCCCATCGATGAGTTGTGGCTGCATGCGCAACTAGCGGCCATCGGCGAGACGCTCGAGAATGAGGGTGACAACGAGGTCATGGGTGTCGTGGTCAATGTCCGCAAGGGATTCTATCGAATTGGTCTGTGGACACGGACTACCGGCAAGAGCATCCCTGGTGACCCGCTCACCGAGGGCCGGAGTCCTGCTAAGAGCAGGGAGATTCTTGAGAACATCGGTCGCCGATTCAAGGAGGTCCTCCGAGTAGAGGATCAGATCGAGTTCTCCGGTCACACGGAGAGCGCACACGCCGGTACTTCTCGGGCAAAGGCCAAGTTTGTTGTCTAATTTGGGTGGGGAGATCATGCTCGGCAACGGCTGGGTTCCATGGTCCTGGCGACGACACATGGGCATATCTTGGCATTGAAAAAAATGTTAGTTTACGCATGTTCTGTCAACGCATGAATCAATGATGGCGATGTCTGTCGGCACGGTTAAGGCGGCATGGCTTTCTCACGATCATCCCATTGACTCGATGGAGTCATGACCAACAATTACGAACGGCTATTTCACCAACTCTGCAATTTGATCGCCCTTGCTCATGTTGCAGTGTTGCTGATCACCTCATGTATCGGATATGAGGAGTATTCATAGCTATGAGTTCTGGACTCAATAGCAATTATCTGGTACCATAATACTGTAGTCTCACGAGTGTGCAAATATACCCGATTTCAGTCGTACGATTCTGTCTGCAGTATTCTATCGAGTGGTGCATCCAGGCGAGAGTTATTTCTTGTTATCTGTACTCCGTACTCAGTTGGACAGAGGACTTTGGCTGACAGTTCAGGCAATCCTTCATTGTTTCTACCTTGCAGAATGCTCGTGTTTTGCGGCCGGATGAAATTTGTATGCGTTGCTTCTCGTATTTTGTTGACCTTCCGTTCTTCATAGCCGAAAGTTTATATACCAACGCAGGCTTGGATGAGGCGCAGGCTGTGCTTCTTTAGTCGATGGCCTAACGTTGAACTGCTTTATTCAGAATGTCTGCGTAGACGTCAACCTATCATTCCAGCGTCAACTGTTGGTAATGCCGCACTTTAATTGCTTTCAATGGTCGTTTATACCAACCGCCATTCCATCTGGCACTGAGAGGTATTTAAGTACCCTACTCCCATAGCTACCATCCGTAATTGCTCTCATCTCACCATACTCAACTCCAGTTCGAGGATATCTGGGCAAAAGGACTCACCGCTAAGCCTGAAGTTCTAACTACCGAGTACACATCGCCCGGCAACCAGCGAGTCGGCGGTTTCAGCCGCTTGGGCTGATGCTTCTGTAGCCATGGCGGAGTTTGCCGCCATAGTGGAACTCCTCTCCACAGTCTCCTGATTCTCCCCGCACAGACTCCGGAGTGATTCTTGAAACAAAATCTCTCAGAGGCGTCTTCGGATGCAGGCAGGACTGGGGAAGGAGTATGGAGTTACTCAGTTAGGTAAATCGCGGGATTTGTCTGGGTTACGACCGCCGTTAACCGATATCCCAAGGTTATTAAAGCTAAACCGGATTGAGTTTGGCATCCACCAGGGGTGACTTCCTCTTGGCAGGTCTTGTTGCGGCTTGACTCTGCCGCGGCGCGCGCCTGCCTGACTTGGCATCTTGGCAGATCTGCGAGGATCGGAATCAATCAAAAAACTTCAGTCCACCTCATGCATCAATTCTACGCTCCATTCATGCTTTGAAATACAGATATAATCCTTGTTGTGATTGTTGCAAAATACGAAGAGGTGTTATGTCATGACTTCTTGCCCCCCTCGGAGTCTCCCCACTAGCGGCACGAGTTGTTCGCCCAGGAACCCGCTTTCTGCCAATCATCACTTGAAAAATTCCTTCTCCAGCCGACGGATGGGACCCCCTACTGTCTGTCCTCTCAATCTTCCATGCAAGTCGAGTGCAACGGAGATAAGAAAACCCTTTCTCGAACAGTCCAACAAGTCCAGGTTCCGCAAGGGTTGCATTTGGTGGACCCCGTTGACTTTCGGCCGATCCGCAAGGTCGCTTGCAGCCGCATCCAATGCCAATGCCGAAAGATCCGGCAAGATCTCAATTGACTTTACAGAGGAGGAAGCTTATCGCGTGGCGAACAAATTTCGATTTCAGTCACCATTTCATTTCACATCATCGTACGGAGTAGAGACGTCTGTGTGTGGGGGGGTGTGTACGAGTGATTCCGAAGTAGAAATAAAACCGAATAGATTCCACTTCTCCCAGCCCTTCTCTCCCAGCAAACCCCCCCTTTTTACCTCCCTCTTCCTCTTTTTTCCTTACCCCTTCCCCTGGAAAGCCGGGTTCCCGCCATCATGTCGGCTGGAAATCAGGATGTCGTAGAGGTGTCTCAACACCAGGAGTCGCGGTCCATCAAGGGCGTGGAGACCCTCGACGAGAAGCTCGACCGCGTGCCAACCCCCTCGGTCGTGGACGAGAAAGCTCTGCCGATTACGCCTGATGGCGAGGAGCCCACGGAAGAAGAGAAGCAAACGCTCAAGCATGTCGCGGAGCGTCTGCCGCTGTCGGCATGGCTGGTCGCCATCGTAGAACTGAGCGAACGGTTCACGTACTATGGCATGTCTGGTCTGTTCCAGAACTATGTCCAGCGTCCGTATGACGGCTCTCAGGGTCGCGGCGCTCTGGGCCTTGGCCATCAGGGTGCCACGGGTCTGACGACGTTCTTCCAGTTCTGGTGCTATGGTAAATACTCTGTCAAGCCTGATTTCTTGAATAAGACTGATGATTGCAACAGTTACCCCCATTATCGGTGCCGTCATTGCAGACCAGTATCTCGGCAAATACAAGACTATTGTCCTCTTCTGTGCTGTTTACATCATTGGTCTTTTGATCCTGCTGTTGACGTCTTTGCCCGTGTCTCTGGAGCATGGCGCCGGTCTCGGCGGTTTTATTGTCTCGTTGATCGTCATCGGATTGGGCACCGGAGGTATCAAGAGTAACGTCGCTCCCCTGATCGCCGAACAGTACCGGCGCCGGAAGATGGCCATCCAGACCAAGGCCGACGGCACGCGCGTCATCATCGATCCGGCGATCACCGTGCAGCGCATCTACATGATCTTCTACGGCTGCATCAACCTCGGCTCGCTGTCCCTGCTGGCCACGCCCTACATGGAGCGCGACGTTGGCTTCTGGTCTGCCTTCCTGCTTTGCCTGGGAATTTTCTGCGTCGGAACTGCCGTCGTGCTCCTCGGCCGAAAGTTCTACATTGTCCGGCCCCCGCAAGGATCCATCGTCACCGACGCCTTCCGCGTCATCGGCATTATGCTTCGCAACCGCAACATGGATTCCCCCAAGCCCAGCTGGCAGACCGCGAACGGCCGCGACACTTCCAAGATCCGCTGGGACGACCAGTTTGTGGAGGAAGTCAAGCGGGCGTTGGTCGCTTGCAAGGTGTTCGCCTTCTACCCAATCTACTGGGTTGTCTACGGCCAGTTCTCGAGCAACTTCGTGTCGCAGGCCGGCCAGATGGAGGGCCACGGTATTCCCAACGACCTGATGCAGAACTTTGACCCCATCGCCATTATCGTCTTCATCCCCATCCTGGAATACGGCGTGTACCCGATCCTGCGCAAGCTGCACATCCCCTTCAAGCCCATCAGCCGAATTTCTCTTGGCTTCATCGTGGCGTCTCTGGCGATGATGTACGCCGCCATCGTGCAGCATCTCATCTACTCGAGCGGACCCTGCTACGAACACCCACTTTGCAAGGCGTCGGAAATCGACGGCGTCGCCCAGGGCAACCACATCCACATCGCCGTCCAGGCGCCCGCGTACATCCTCATCGGTATCTCCGAAATCTTCACCTCCGTCTCCGGTCTCGAGTACGCCTACACCAAGGCCCCGCCGTCGATGAAGTCCTTTGTGCAGTCCATGTACCTGCTCACCAACTCGTTCGGCTCCGCCATCGGTATCGCCCTCTCGACCGTCGCCTACGACCCGGCTATCCTGTGGATGTTCGTCGGCTTGGCGGTGGCGTCCTTCACGACCGGTATCGTCTTTTACGCCCTGTTCTGGCGCCTCAATGCCAAGGAAGAGGAGATGAACGCGCTAGATGCGGATCAGTACGAGAATTAGTGACTCTGATTTAAATGAGTTATGCTGTATTAGTAGTTATTAACAATTAACGAATCTATACTACGTATATTGTTGTTCATACTTTATTTCCTACCTCTAGGTTATCAAATGTCGATCTTTTGGATCGTCGCCTTCTAGCTTCTTTCCAGATCATTGTACTCATCACCGACGAGTAGTAGTAGTACAGTACAGTAGTTCGCCGCTGAGAGCTATTACTTATCGAAGAGATTCGCCCCAGACAAGAGACCGGAGTAAACAAAGTTCTCCGCACGTCGCCACCACATCGTTCATCTATAATCCTCGGCCGGGATTGAAGGATTAAGATGCAGCCATGAAAGCTATCACTTCCGACGGATTCCGGGTTTTTTTTTTTTTTTTTTTTTGCCTTTGCCGGATATACAGTAAGTTTGCTAGTTATGCGTAGAAAGTATAATAAATAACCTAGATGTTTGCTGTGTCCGAGTCTTATCGTCTCGGACGAGTATAAAGTACAAGGTAGGTAGTTATAGTAGTAGGAATTGCCACCTCCGTATTTCAAATCCGGGATCCCGAATGTTTGGGTGTTGTCTCAAATGCCGTGAAATGCGGCGAAATGATCTGCACGATGGAGCTGACGGAGAACTTGCTACGCTCTACCTAATTAATTCGTTACCGTATGGACGGAGTACTCCGTACCGTAGGCCAATTAGGGTAAATCGAACCCCTTGGCCCTTGCCGAGCCTCGGCTCGCTTAAGCGAGCTGAACCATGTGGCCCGCGGGTTTCGTTCCAGACTTTTTCTTTTCCTCTCCGTACAGACTTTTGTGGTTTTGGAGAAAATCTACGCAGAACCGTTCAACCCCTCTATAACCGAATCACGACCTCGTGATAAAATGACTGGGGGTTGAAACGAAGAGTCTCGTCTCCTTGCACGCTTCAGACTGATCCAGAATTAAATATCTCCAATGCCAGTTTCGTACCTCTTCTGCTACGTCCCTAACTCTGTGTGTGTGTGTGTGTGTGTGTGAATGGTCAGTGTGTTCTCCGAAAACCTGGTCGATGACGTCCTTCAATTCTGCACATTAGTTCACGATCGACGCTGCATTCCTGAACAATGTGGCACCATCTATGCTTGACGTGCGGTGGGTTGACAGGGTTGACATGAGAGTTCTCATCTGCAGGTTAAATATTCGTTGAGACGGTCAATATCAAACCATTTATCATCATCACCGCACAAATTCACTAGGTCGTTAGCGAGGATTGCACGTTGCAGTTCCTCATCAGTAGCATTAGTGATAGCCAGGTCATGTACAATGACAGATTGGCATATTTAAGCTTCTTGCATCCGAAAAAAAAAAAAAAAAAAAAAGAATGCAGCACTGGGCAATGCTTCCCGCGGATGAGACCAAATGTCGGCGCGCCTGATAGCGAGTTTCAGAGTTACATACACCTCCATCATCTGGGGAAATTAGCATGGGCGAAATGTTCAACGTTTAGCGGGGCTTCGTCTGTGTCGTCCACGTCTCCAGAGTTGGGCTGGTCCCATTGTTCGGAAGAATCGAACACGGACGTCCGTATCCTTTCTACAATTCCAGAAAGCTCTCCTCGCCTAGTTGACTGATATACCCATCGACCTGATCTTGAAACTGACATTGGACTTCATTTGGAAGATGCTGATAAAAGACAGCAGTCACCCTGGCCCTAAACGCATGTATTGCAGTCTCCTCTCTGAAATGGAATGGGCTCTTATGGCCCTGCGCGTGGTTCAAGAAGTCCCTGTTGTACCGCAGCGACGAAGGCACACCAGCGCTTTTCCAGGCTGGAATATAGGTCATGAATCATATCAATAAAATTCATGCGCCAGTGAAATAAGCCTGGAATCGCCAAGTATCCAGTCGAACCGATTGAATTGGTCTCTGAATCCTCACATAGTTTTTGCCGCCAGAATCAACGACGCGGTCTTTTGATCGCCATATACGAGACGTAACACATGGCGGAAGTCGCTAGACGTATCGTACCCTAGTTATTCCCCGAATACTTGCTCGATCACCTCGTACGTGCCGTCGATCGAGCCTTCGTTCTCGAGGATGGCCCGAGACTATGATGGACCGTTTTCTGCGGTCGCAAACGGTTTACCCGTGAAAACACCGGTCGACTCGCAGAACCATCAGGGAATAATCCAGAGACCGCGCGAGGATGGGTGTACTGAATTGCTTCTGTTATACAGTAACGTTGACTTTGGCGCAGTGTTTCACCCACTTTAACTCCAGGCGAGAGAAAAACGTCCCCAGGGTCCAAAAGAAACTACGGATGGAAAATGGACCTTCTTATGCCACCGACTAGCATGTTCTGACCGACACAAACCTTTCCTGTAGTCGCGCATATATGCTGCGAAGAGTCACGGAGACTTTGATGCCGTACGGACTCGTTATAATCGAGTTTATCCCAACAAACGATCAACTCTTGTCTGAGTCGTTGAGCTCGTCGATGATGACCCGCTGGGCGACCAAGACGATCCGCTCAAAGAGCCGGTACACTTCCTCAATCAGCAGGCCGCGATCCGCCGCGCTCGAATCCAACAGCGCTCGCAGCTCGGAGCGACTTTGCCCGAGCAGATGATTGGCTCAGCCCGTGCGGTCAAGCTACCTGCTCGTCTCGCGGTGGTCCGGACGGCGGATGTTATCCTGGGCGTCTGCGGATGGCTTCGTCACGTCGGTAACGGCTTTCTGCATGCGGTGCATCAACACCTCCTGGCTGCTGTCCTTCTCAATGTCGGACTCGGCGCCGTCATCAGTCGGGGGGTTCAGAGGGCGAAGTCTGTGTCACACGGGTTCCAGACGAAGAGCTTCTTCCCTTCGACTGGTCGACCGCTGCAGGGTTGTCCGCAAGATACTCATCTCGACCGAATGACCCTTGGCGTCGGTAGATAACTTCCGTCAGGCACAATTGCCTCGGGCAGAGGATGAGATGCTACACCGGCGACTATTCGCCAAAGTGAAGAGGCAAAAGGAACTGAATTGATTCAAACAAGCCCTGGCGGTTTTTTCAGAAAGTCGCAACGCAAATCTGTCGAAGCTCTCCAGTTCAAAGGAGCAACACGTTGAGAAGTGCCGTAAACGCGATTACAGTGCGACAATAACAGAGGAAAAACCCTAATATTGGTTCGGATTCAACCCCGCTCCTGTCCACGACATGATCACGTGACTAATGATTAGTCATTTATGTTATTACTAATCAGCGCACTGACCGGGAGGCCTGAGCCAAGACTCGAGAGCTGGAGAGCTGGCGGCTGGCTGGAAGATCTACGATTTCGCGGGATTTCGGGATCCTTGCGAGATTTGCGAGGTCATTCAGATTGGCTTTGCCAGTTTGCACTTTGCAGTGCGTCAATTCAATACAGTAAGTAGATCGTTCTCCGTAGGACTTTTATAACACATTGTGCTCATCGAGGTTCCAAACTCTTTTCTTTTTGACTCGTGCCAATCCAGCTACCGTGCTGCCCCTGTTGCGTGACCAGGAAGAGATTCCTCCGCAGGACCGGACTCGTCCGAGTAGGTTTCGGGCAATTGGACGCGTTCCTTGTTTTTGGATTTCGCAGTGGCCCGCTATCACTTGGCACTCGTACTCATCCTGCATGATGGAGACCTGAAAGTCAATTTCCAACTACTTGTTTGCTGAGCCGTCTGCACGTCTGAAGCTCCAGCTCGATGTTGATCATGCCCGATCGTGCCAGGTGAATGGATGATCGTCGCGCTAGCTCATCGCTATCGTGTGCGATCGGATCGACCGAGCTAAGAATAGGCTTTCCGCTACTGCATGTTGAGGATATGAAATTCCACGCCAATTTACGCGACCGAGGTTATCTGGCCGGAATGTTTGGAACCTTTCAATAGCCGTTAGTTCACCGGAAAAAAAAGTGGTACTTCGATTCCGGATCTGGTTAGACCCTGTATTCCAACTCAACCCCTCCCCACTGGCGTACGTCACCGGGCATCTTTTGCCCTTGCCGTCTTTCCAGGATGTCGGCACAAGCTGGCGTCGTTCTCGTGGACAATTGACAACCGAAAGCCCTCTGGAGGCCACCGGAAAGGGCCCCGTACCAGTACGAGCATGGGAGAGTGACTTGTCTTTCGATCCAAGGTCAGTTCCAATCGAGTTCGGGAGGTCCCTCTTTCCGTCTTTCCTTCTTTCAGAGCTCTCTGCACAGCCACAGCCACGTTAGCCACAGTGCCAAGTAAGCTATTAGCCACATCGCCTCCCCTCCAGACCCACCCCCGACCCAATCTTTCAGATCATCCGTGGCCGATTTGCGAACACCCCCGAGGCAGAGCAGGATTGAGAATGCTCCTGGGAAGCTCCTTCCTCCCCCCGTCTTGATTTTCTTTCCTTCCCATTTTTTCCCCTGTTTTTGTTTTTCCCTTTTTTTGCTCTCCTTCACTGCCATCACGTGCTCCATGACATTCCCTCTCTCTTGGTCCTCAGGCACCCGCTGTCCCTGAGCGATCCCTGTGAAGGCCATTCCTGGACCAGGTCCAGTTGCTACGGCTATCGTTTCCGCACCGGCCCGACCGCTGTCCACGGGCGCGGTATCCGTCCATTGCCAATTCAAAAGATTCAGTGTAGTGCGCAATCGTTCCAATGTCGACAGACGACGCGTCGACACACAAGCCGGAAGACCAGGGCGTCAACGGCAACCAGCCCAACGGTCAGCCCGAGCAGGCTGAGGAGGCCCTCGTCAAGGAGAGTATTAAGGCGGGGGTGCCCGCATTTCAATTTGACCCGGCCTCGCCTCCACAAGAAAAGGCACGTGTCGCTAGGGAGGTACGTGCGGAATTCCCAGCTATTGGGATGGGAGCTTGGGCTTTGGTATGCTGACTGCGGTCCCTAGGCCATTCCCTCGGAGGCTCGGTTAAAGCGACCCAAGGCCTTGACTCTGACAGCGGACCGGGTAGGTGTCGAATAGATAGAGATTGGTTGTGTAACCTCAATTAACTCGTCGAATCGCGCATAGGATGCCACCGGCCCCGATCAGTATGACCTCCCTTCGACGACCAAGGCTACCGAGATGGCGGTGAAGTCGCCGACACCCACCGAAAAATCGACGACGCAACCAAACGGTACAGACGAGGAGTTGACGGAAGAACAGCGTTGGGCTGCGGACCGCACGGGTTGGGCCCCGCAGTTCGCGCAGCCAGAGCCAGAAGAGGCTGCCGAGGACGAGACGTTGTTGGATCATCGAACGTTTCTGGAAGGAAAGCTGGATGACAAATTCTTCGGCGGTAAGTGGCAGCGTTCTCGGAAGCGTTGCGGTAGCCTCCGCTAATGTGGCCACTCTAGACTGGTACCACAATGCCGGCGTCATCATCTTCGCATGCCTTGCATCCTGGAGCATCGCCGTGCTCGGAGGCGGGATTGGATGGGTTTTCATAGTGATGGCTGCTTGTGGCACATACTATAGAACCTCCATACGTCGGGTCCGTCGCAATTTTCGGGATGACATCCAACGTGAACTTGCGAAGCAGCGCCTGGAAACCGATACGGAAACCTTGGAATGGATCAACAGCTTCCTCGTCAAATTCTGGCCCATCTACGCCCCGGTCCTCTGCGACAGCATTATTGCCTCTGTCGACCAAGTTCTCAGCACCGCGACTCCCGCCTTCCTCGAGAGTCTGCGACTGAAGACCTTCATCCTCGGCTCCAAGCCGCCGCGCCTGGAACATGTCAAGACCTATCCGAAAACGGAGGTAGATACCGTCATCATGGATTGGAAATTCAGTTTCACTCCAAACGACATCATGGATTTGACTGCCCGCCAGCTCAAGAACAAAATCAACCCGAAGGTCGTTCTGGAGGTTCGGGTCGGCAAGGGTCTCGTTAGTAAAGGCCTCGATGTTATTGTCGAAGACTTTGCCTGCTCCGGCCTGATGCGGGTCAAGGTCAAGCTTCAGGTAGCGTTCCCTCATATCGAACGAGTCGACATCAGCTTCCTCGGGCGTCCCGAAATCGACTACGTGTGCAAACCACTTGGCGGCGACACTTTGGGCTTCGACATCAATTTCATTCCCGGCTTGGAGTCCTTCATCAAAGAGCAGATCCATGGAAACCTTGGGCCTATGATGTACGAACCCAACGTGTTTCCCATCGAGGTCGCCAAGATGCTGGCGGGAAGCCCCGTTGACCGTGCAATTGGTGTCTTGGCCGTGACCCTCCACGGAGCTGCCAACCTGAGAGGCTCGAGCAGTGGCACCGACCCGTATGCAGTGCTTTCTCTTAATAACCGCAATGAGCTTGCTCGCACCAAGACGGTGCACGATACATGCGACCCCCGGTGGAATGAAACTTTGTACATTGTCATCACCTCCTTTTCCGACACACTCACCATCCATCTGTGGGACTACAATGATTTCCGCAAGGACAAGGAACTCGGTGTGGCCACGTTCCCCCTGGATCGGCTCGAGGAAGAGCCCGAGCATGAGAACTTGAGCTTGGAGGTTACTTACAGTGGACGGAAACGGGGTGTCGTGCATGCGGACGTTCGCTTCTTCCCTGTTCTGGAGGGCCGAAAGCTCGAAAACGGCGAAATCGAACCCCCGCCAGAGCTGAACACTGGTATCGCTCGGTTCACCGTGGAGCAGGCCAAGGAGCTGGACGGCTCTAAGAGCTTGGTCGGCGCCCTGAATCCGTACGCTGTCCTTTTGCTCAACGGGAAGGAGGTCCACGTCTCGAAGAAGCTGAAGCGGACCAACAATCCCATCTTCCAGAACAGCTCCAAGGAACTTCTCATCACCGACCGCAAGACTGCCCGCTTGGGTCTGGTCATCAAGGATGATCGCGACCTCGTCGCCGATCCGATTATCGGCAAGTACCAGATCAAGGTTAATGACATGCTCAAGTTGATGGAGAAGGGCCAGCAGTGGTTTCACCTGCATGGAGTTAAAACCGGTCGGGTCAAGATGACGCTGGATTGGAAGCCCGTCGCATTGCGCGGAATGGCCGGCGGGTCTGGCTACATCAATCCCATCGGTGTCGTACGCCTTCATCTCCAGAGTGCCAATGATCTGCGCAACCTGGAGACTATGGGCAAGTCGGACCCTTACGTCCGGGTATTGCTGTCCGGCATTACCAAAGGGCGCACCGTCACGTTCAAGAACAATCTTAATCCAATCTGGGATGAGATTCTCTACGTGCCTGTGCATAGCGCTCGTGAGAAACTGACGTTAGAGGTTATGGATGAAGAGAATTTGGGCAAGGACCGCAGCCTCGGTGAGGTGGAGGTGTCGTTGTCGGACTACATCCATGAAAACGAGAACGGGGAGTACGAGGTCGATGATGAGAAGCAGCTGCTGCGCAGCGGCCTGCGATTGAACGGTCGGGGGCAAGTCAAAGGCTACCTTAACTACACGATTGCCTTCTATCCGACCTACAACGTTGTCGATCCAGATGAAGAAACGGAGGAAGATGAGGATTCTGAGGGAGGCGCGGCCATGTTGTCTCCGCGGTCTCCGCGGGTCGATTCTTCGCGGAAGAGTAACGATCTCCCTCGGAAGAGCAATGACCTTCCTCGCACGAGCACCGACGCGTCAGCCCAGCCGACCAGCAGTGGGCGGCCTAGTCTTGAGACCACTGTTTCGAAGCCGCTCAGCAATGGCGAAACTGCGTCGATATCGTCGCAACTCTCAAAGGAACAGCCGAAGATCTACATTGGAACGGATGACCTTACGAAATACGGTGAGTGTTCCCGGTCTGTATCCCCGAACCGCTTTGTGTTTGCTCTAACAAGCGACAGAATCTGGGCTTGTGGTCTTCAAGCTCTTGGATGCTCAATTGTCTCACTCGGACGTTTATCTCGAGGTTGTTGTGGATGACCATTTGTTCCCGTCATACACCTCGATGAAACTGAAGAGCAAAGAAGTCACTCTTCAAGATGGTTCGTCCCCCTTCGTGTGCCCTTGAGATCGGACGGTGCTGATGTATTGAGCAGTCGGCGATGCCTTTATCCGTGAACTGGAAATGTCTCAACTTACTCTTCGGCTTGTCAGCGAGCCACACCAGGACAAAGACGCGGAAGTTATTTCCCAGTTGAGCGGACCTACACTGGCCACTCTCCAGCGTAGTTTGTATACCCCTGTCGAGCTCACCCTCCGCTCAGAGAATGGCAGTGTGAGCAAGGTCAAAGTTAGCACCCGTTACATTCCTGTCCACATGAAGCTGGACCCCAGAGAAAGCATCAACAACTCCGGCACCCTTCGCGTTGACGTTCTCGACGCTGCGGATCTGCCGTCCGCAGACCGTAACGGGTACAGCGACCCTTACTGCAAGTTCCGGTTGGCGGGCGAGGAAGTGTACAAGACCAAGGTGCAGAAGAAGACCTTACACCCGGCCTGGAATGAATTCTTTGAGACCAACATCAAGTCTCGCATCGGTGCCGATTTCCGCGTTGATGTCTACGACTGGGACTTTGGTGACAAAGCGGACTTCCTCGGCGGATCAGCTATCGATCTCGAGGCTCTGGAGCCGTTCCGCCCGAAGGAAGTCTCGCTGCCCCTGGATGGCAAGTCGGGCGCTATCCGGTTGAAGCTCCTGTTCAAGCCCTCGTACGTGACACGATCAAAGATGGGTACGTCGACGTTCTCGGGAACCTTTGCAACTCCAGGGAAGATAGTTGGAGCGCCAGTCAGGACTGTTGGCATAGTCGGTGGTGGAGTGATCAAAGGCGCGTCGTTCCTCGGCCGCGGGATCATCAATAAAATCCGCGGCGACAAGGATGACGAAGAGGCCGAAACCGAAACGCCTCCTCGCGAGGAGTCACCTCCTCGGACGCCGCCCCAGAACAGCAGCCATGGACGAGCACCCGCGCTCGTGGTCGACGGGCCGTCCGCCGGTACTGCCACTCCTGACAGTTCCAAGCGCCGACACAGCCGCGCGCGTAGCGTACGGAGCGTGAATTCCCAGATTATCGGCGACCGAGGAGAGTTGGGCACAGCCATGTTCACAATCTCTGCTGCGCATGACTATCCGACGGGGAAGAACATTCGGGTTGTTGCGCGCTTGATTGGGCCGAAGGGACCTAAGGACGTGCACAAGACCAAGTCGATCAAGAATAACAGCGGCTCGGTGCAATTCGATGCCAGCCACGAGTCTTTCCGTGTGCCGAATGTCAGCGCCGACGCGCAGTTCCAGCTGCGAGTCCTCGATCATTCAACTTTTGGCTCCGATGACGTTCTGGGAGAGGCGCTCTTCTTTGTCGATGACCAGGGCTCGCTCGCCGGTCGAGAGCGGACCATTGCCGTTGGCGACGGGAAAGTTGTGTTGCGGAGCAACTTTGTGGCCAACGAGCAGTCTGGCGGGCGACCCAGCACGGCCGTGTCCATCAATGGCGACGGAGCGGACGGGGGTACGCCGCCGCCTACCGACACGCCCGATTCGAAGAAATCGCGGCGTCATATCCTCTTGAGACGCAGTGTGAGTGGCGCGCACAGTTGATCTCTTTCCGGCCGGCACTATTCTATATACAATCTCTGGGAGTCTGGGTGGGTGAGGCACTGTTTGTTGCCTCCTTAATGGGTAATGGGTTGGGTAATATTTCCATGAGTATGACATTGTTCGTATCACAGCGAAGGTTCCTTTTCTATTAGAGACGGTCTAATACTATTGCCGTAGTGTGTCCAAGGGATTATATGGAGTACTCTGTAGGAATCCGAGTCCTTTAGGTGTATCTTTCATCGCACTCGTATACTCTGTCTTCTACCTCACATAAAATAGGTAACAGCTAGTAGTCCTGCTACTGGACTCTCTTCCTGCCCCTTTCCTACTTCTAGTCCATTGCGCTTTCCACTTCTCGGCATGCCTGCCGTCCCTCCTTCCTGAGGACGACCTCTACCCTCCTGAATGGACTGGCTGCCTAGGGCATCCATCTCAGGTGACTCTCTGGTCAGGTGACCTCCGCCGCCACGGCGGTGGGACGCCTGCTAGCGGGCGCCCAATGGGACTGGCGGAGGGTGACAGTTGGGGTGGAGCCGTGGCTGTGAGATCATCGGCCTCCATTGCCGCGGTTTCTGCCATGGTTGACATCCCTGTCGCCGAAGATCATGGAATCGTCATTGGGCTTGAATCTTCGGGCATCATAAGAAGGTTCGAACTATGCGTGATTTTGGTCATATTGTATAAGGCTCTTGATGAGGGCTTTGTGAAAGGGGGGGGTTTTGGCCGGGAAAATACTGTACACAAGCGTCCCAGGGACCTGCAGAGGGTACTTGCAGATGATACACATTTCCCACTGATTGGCTGCCATTTGTCCAGGAGCACGCCCTGACAAGTGGACATGATTAAGCTCCCAACGGGCCATTGCTTGTTGTTTTAGATTCCGATTCCCTTGGCTGGGATCTCATCTTTTCTCGAACCTCGAAATCCCCTCCCATCCCTCCGTCCTCTGTTTGATGCGCAGAGGCGCAAACTCCATCGTAGACTCCATTATGCTCCTGACCACTTTTGAGAATGGGGAAGGAACCGACAAAAATAGTAACATACCGTGCTCCTTCCCGTTCCATTTTCCAGTCCTGCGTCTGAGGCAAGTCCATGTTCTGGAGTCTTGGCCCACGCCTTCCCTTGCCAGGCCTAAGCTTCCAGTCCACCGCCCCAAAAACGGAAGGCAGCCCCCTAGGGGAGCTTCCCTCCACCTCCTCGTCTCCCTGATTTCTCTTGCTCTCTTTTAATTCTTTCTCTCTCCTCTTTCTGCATCTCTTTTGCTTCCTTCCAATCACCAAGGAACCGGCTTGGGTTTGCATTGATCCAGGTATGTTACCCTCCATGCTTCCTCCCCCGCGCGTAGAGAATGGCCTCCGGGCCTTGGCATTTTGCCGCCCCGTGCAAGCTCAAGCAGCAAGTTGAGCTGGCGTGGCAATTGGCAAAATTCGGCCCCTCCGAGTCTCACAATGCTGTCATGTCCCACCCCCGTGCTCTGCGGATGACTGATCCCTCCCCTCTCTCGCGCTGATTTTTGCATCCGATGGCAAAAAGCGTTTCACCCGTCAGGACTCCGTGTGGCTGTCATTGACTACTGCTGACGTTTAACTTTTGATTGCAAAGTGCTCCCCCTCCTCCGACCCACCCCTTGAATTCCCCTACTTCTTTACCTCGAAATCCTCAAAGATTCTGCCTGAATTGCGTTGCTACTGTCGATCGTGAGAAATTCGAGTCACAATGTCGGCGAAGGCTATTCCGACCCATCTGAGAGCGCAGGCGGACGCGCTCTCGGAGCCTGCTTTCGAGCGCAAGCACCATGGAAAGTCTCAGTCGCACATGGTAAGGACCGCCCGTGGAAACATTGCTCATTTCAACTGAAGAAGGATCTAACGGATGGCAGGCGTTCGAAAACGCCTCCACAAATGTCGCTGCGGCTCAGATGCGCAATGCGCTGAATGCGCTTGCCGAGACGGTCGATGATCCCGCCGTCCGAAAGCGCTTCGAGGCGGAGATGGATAACTTCTTTGCGCTCTTCCGTCGCTACTTGAACGACCGGGCCAAGGGCAATGTCGTGGACTGGGACCGCATTGCCCCTCCGAATCCCAATCAGGTCGTCGACTACAATGAGCTGAACAACTCCGCCTCGGTGGAGTTCCTGAACAAGCTGGCCGTCCTGAAGCTCAATGGTGGTCTGGGTACCTCGATGGGTTGCGTCGGCCCCAAGTCTGTCATTGAAGTCCGTGATGGCATGTCCTTCCTCGACCTGTCTGTGCGCCAGATCGAGTACCTGAACCGGACCTACAACGTCAACGTCCCACTGGTGCTGATGAACTCATTCAACACCGACGCCGACACACAAAACATTATCAAGAAGTACGAGGGCCACAACATTGATATCTTGACCTTCAATCAGTCTCGTTACCCACGCATCATCAAGGACTCGCTGCTGCCAGTCCCCAAGAGCTTCCATTCTCCCATCTCGGACTGGTACCCTCCGGGCCACGGTGACGTGTTCGAGTCGCTCTACAACTCGGGCATCCTCGACCAGCTGCTGGAGCGGGGCGTGGAGATCATCTTCCTGTCCAATGCGGACAACCTGGGTGCCGTCGTCGACCTGCGCATCCTGCAGCACATGATCGACTCGAAGGCGGAGTACATCATGGAGCTGACCGACAAGACCAAGGCGGACGTCAAGGGTGGTACGATTATTGACTACAACGGCAGTGTCCGACTGCTGGAAATTGCCCAGGTGCCCAAGGAGCACGTCAACGAGTTCAAGTCGATCAAGAAGTTCAAGTACTTCAACACGAACAACATCTGGATGAACCTGCGCGCCATCAAGCGTGTCGTGGAGGAGAACACGCTGGAGATGGAGATCATCCCGAACGAGAAGTCGATCCCGGCGGACAAGAAGGGCGAGGCCGACATGACCGTCATCCAGCTGGAGACTGCCGTCGGTGCGGCCATCCGCCACTTCCGCAATGCGCACGGCGTCAACGTGCCGCGTCGTCGCTTCCTCCCCGTCAAGACCTGCTCCGATCTCATGCTGGTCAAGTCGGATCTGTACAGTCTGCAGCACGGCCAGCTGGTACTGGACCCGAACCGTTTCGGCGGCGCTCCGATCATCAAGCTGGGTTCCGACTTCAAGAAGGTGTCGGACTTCCAGAAGCGCATCCCCAGCATTCCGCGCATCCTGGAGCTGGACCACCTCACCATCACAGGTCCGGTCAATCTGGGTCGGAATGTGACCCTGAAGGGCACGGTCATCATCGTGGCCAGCGAAGGCCAGACGATCGACATTCCGCCGGGCTCCGTTTTGGAGAACTGCGTGGTGCAGGGAAGTTTGCGAATCCTGGAGCATTAAATTCTTTTCCTTTTCTATTCCATGACGCGGTGGTTTGGTAACTTTGTCTAATTGTGGATTATTGTTGCCCGCAAGACGGATTGCATTGGTACTGTGTATAGTCAGTCCTGGAAGGTTGGGCAGTTGTATTGCTAGGACGATCTAATAGTAGACCGGTGGTACACTGGCTTAATCTATCAACTCCTGGGATCTAAACCTAGCAGTGTGATCGACATT
>NW_027192357.1:0-2397 GCF_041956635.1 Thermomyces lanuginosus | reverse complement strand
TAAAATGAGCATACCGATTCTTGCTCTTGATTGTGAGCATTTTGCGCGTTCGACGAGGCAGTATCCGTGTTTATGCGCCACGTAAAGCCTCGAGAATTCTGAGGAGCGGCAGGCTGGCTGTCGTAGTACTTTGCCGACAAGGCATTTTGCGACCTCTTCATCTGAATGTGGCGTCGCATGACATAGGCACGCTTCTCGCGCTTCGAGGAGGTTGAATCAACAAAGAAGAAATTCTGCACGGGGTCATTTTCGCTATTCACAGGCGAAAGACGTTTCTTCTTCGGCTTTGCGGACTTTTGTCCCGGTATTTGATCCACGACCTGATCTTCTTGCTTGTTCAGTTGCTGCTTTTTTTTTTTTCTCGTCCCATCTGAAGATCGTGCGGCGACTAACCTTGCGACGAGCCCTCCATGAGATCCTGCTGACCCTCGCTCATGTCTGCGCGATCCGAGTGCTCCATATTATCGCCGGTGGTTGTATCGATTCATTCCTCTGACAAAGGGCTCACGCCGTATGACCAAACTAATTTATGCTCGAGTTTTTCTGCAGATCGGTGTCAGCGCGGGGAAGCGAGAGGCAAATTCCGAGTTTCTTTTGAGGAGTATTTCCACCAACCTACACAAACCGTTTCGGTGTTGGGACTGATCTTCTACCAAACAATACTTCCACCCGGAGATTCGGAGAACAGAGAAATATGGAGAAATTCAATCCAGCCCAACCCGACCCGCAATCCGCATGTTCGGAGACCCTTGTTCGGCCGTCTCTTGGGGGCTGGTGACCCCCCGTTTTGGGTTTGGCATGCTCGCGTCCCCCTTGAGTCCATCTCCTTTTTCCGGTTTTGGACTTTAGTCGATACCCCCCGATGCAGACCATTGACTAATTTGGGCAACCTAGCGCTAGGGTAAGCAAGACGGGCCAGCCCTGCGAAATCGGCTCGGGTCCAGTCGGCTCCGAGCGCCATTTCCCCATGCTGAGATCGAGGGTCCACTGCTCAGCCAATCTCGTTCCTCAAAAAAATGATGTCACGTGGGACTTGGCAATTACTCCTTCCGAATCTGCGGATAATACCATGCAACAAGTAGTCAACTGTCTTTTTTTTTCAAACCGTCACAAGTGAATAACTCATTGGATCAATTATCAGCTCATGATTTTGTCCCTACATATTGAGCGCTTTCCAGACTCGGCCGCAGCAAGCTCGCCAACGACGAATCTTTTTTTTCTCTTTTTCCGAAGCAGCGACCATCCGTAAAAAAGAGCTGTTGGTGCTCTTTTCTTGATTCGGTTATATCTGTTTTGTCTCCAATCAGTTTCGGTGGATTCGATTGGCTGGATCCAAGTGCGGGGCGACTCTTCTGACTTGTTTAGGGCATCCGGGATTCCTACAATTACCATAAAAAATCATCACGTAAAGACAAGCTTTTCGCTACGCCAGCCTTACGGCACAGCTTAGTTCTTTCTTTGATTTTCTCAATCTAGATAACAGACAATTAGGAAAGCGAACGAACTTGACCTCGTGTCCCGGAAACTGGTGCGGATGTCAAAATGGAAAAGCCAACAAGGCGATGAAACCGCCGGCCCTTAACCTAACCCTTTTTTTCTTTTTTAAACTAAACTCTTTGAACGGGTAAGGGCGGGAAATAAGAGTAAGTACCGAATCTCTCTCCCGAGCTTTCTTTTTCAGCATGGAAAAAGGGATGGCGATGGCTCGGAGTGTCGGTGTCGGAGATTTTTTTCATATCGATGGGTAACTTAATCCGGCCGACCGGACCCATTCCAGAAGACTCGATGACATAACCTATGGATCGATATGAACCATAGTGGTGGTGGGGGGGAGAGAGAATGATCATGACCATTCTCCGTGTTGGGATAATACTCTCAGGCCATCCCACTGATACGGCTGGATAGCGCGGTAGGTTCAAACTGGTCCAAGTGCAATTGAACCCATAGGGTGGAATAGAAGGTGTTTCCCAGATTGATAGGGACCGTACGTGTCAAGCACTCTTTTCTTGGATCTTGGGAGGGTCGCGTAGTGACCATATGACACATTGAAACTCTTCAAACGACCGACTACGACGAAGCTTACTAGTAGTAAATTACATGCATCATCATCAAATCATGGCTCTTTCCCGTGCCCCAAAATAACCCCTTCATCACCAATTAAATATGCAGAGATCTCGTAAATGACAATTGCGTAAAGCGGATAGTTTATGAAGAAGCTCGGACGGAGGAATTCACATATCTTCCACAGCGCAGTTCGGGTGCAGGACGTACACCACTCGCTGCGACGCGGGCACCTGATCGGCACTGTCTGCATCCATGAGACCCTCTCCGCGGATGGGCATGAGGATGTTGTCCTGTGAACCCATTGGTTAGACGAAAAGAATGAAAATTGTGTTT
>NW_027192356.1:2381793-2397826 GCF_041956635.1 Thermomyces lanuginosus | reverse complement strand
AGGTCCGAAGAGACAGATCGTTTAAAATAGCTGCAAGCAGCCTATGCGAGTTGCCTTTCTACTGCAGGCAACCCTGCAGCTAAGCGACAGCGGGCGACACTGAAGGTCAGGAGGAAAGCTTGGGAGTTATTATTTAGCCAAATCGGGTTAAACCATAGGGTTGGGCCCGAGGACCACCGGGCAATCTCAGCCTGTCACAAGGCCGACGTCACTGCGCGGGAGCCGCAGGGCCAAAGTTAAAACATGGCAGCTAGTGCCAATAAGGAAAAGGCACCAGATCGGGTTTAGCGTCATGGATAAACCATGCCGAAATTGTTCCGTTCTCAGACCTTCCAGCCTCCGGATCGATCCATCAAGAGCGAATGAGAATCATTCCCAACAGGCTCGGTAGATCGGCCATGTGGCTTGCCCAATCCTCCAATGCATCATTTGCGATTTCTCAAATCACCAAGCGCGTGACGCTATTGCACATTCAAAGGCTGATGATGCTGATAATTTATGGACAGAAACCAAGCCTATTTTCGGCGGATACGAGTGGTATGAATGTTGCCGTCATAAAAGGATCGACGATGGTAGTATGGCTAAAATTCTCGCAAAAGCAATTTGGAATGCGAAAGAATAAATGAATTTGAACAAGCATAGATCGGCTGAATGTGATGTTGAAATCAGATGCAATGCATATGACAGAACAGACGGGATAGGTAGGCTTATCAATTCCGTCAATGGACGGTATGATAAGACTCAGTAGTATTCTGATACCGCAAATGCCCTTGCAAGCGGAGGAGAACCAGCCAACAAACCACAGTCCACAGGAAGACAGACCCCGGTGATGGAACCAGCCTGCTCACTGGCAAGGAATGCCACTGTACTGGCAACGTGGCTGACTTCAACAATGCGCTGCATCGGATACCATTGCTTCACTTCATCCAGGACTTTCGGGTTGGTTTGGATCTTTTGTTCCCACGCAGCAGTTTTCACTGTCCCAGGTGCCACGGCATTGCACCGGATTCCGAACCGGCCGTACTCCACGGCAATCGACCTCGTCAGATGGATCAGGCCGGCTTTCGCGGCACTATATGCGGGGTTCCCAAACATGCCTAACCCATTTGCCGACGCGACATTGACCACCGACGGCGAGGCCGGACAAGCCTTTAATGATTCGGAAAATGCCTGAAAGCAGAGAAATGAAGCATTGAGGTTGAGGTCGATTTCGGCTTTCCAGGATTCAACCGTCATCTCATGTAGTGAGCCCGCATTTGTGGCGCCTGCGTTGTTGACGAGAGTGCGCACTGTACCTCGCTCCGATACCCGGCGGGCAAGGTCCTTGACGGCGGTGGGGTCCGTGATATTGCATATCTCTGGTATGAATTTCTGTTGTCCTCCCGAACTGGACTCGAGCTTTGCATGTGTCGTTTTCAGCTTTTCTGCATCAACATCGACCAGAACCACGGCGTCGTGTGTCGCGGCAAGCTGCGCTGCGATTTCCTGGCCAATAGCTCCTGCACCGCCAGTTACAACAGCTAGATATGCCATGTTCACGTCTCTGACAGTTAAATGGGACTAAGAAGGGGACAACTGCGGAACCTGATGTCAATGCGCTCCGTACAGCAGTGAAGCGGGAGGAAACGGGTGGTTATACAAGAACTTGTATCATCGTAGGGTTGTACCTGATACGGAGTTGAGTTTAATCGTAGCGTTGGCGTCGCATTGGTTGCCTTTCTGCCCGTTTCCCAATGGCGAGGATGGATACGAACTGTGAGCATGCGAAGTACTTGAGGGTACATGATACTCTCCGGGTGAAGGTACCATTAAGACCTCGCTCCAGCCATTGATTTCGATACCAAAACACTCATCGTCAAGGAACAAAAACTATCAAAGTAGCGACTCGAAGCGCTTGCCTGGGCAACATTATATCCATTTTCTTCAGGGATATACTGTGAAATGCCAAATAGGATGAGGCAGTGTACATGCTGTGGCTTCACAGCCCGTAGACCAAAGTACCTGGTGGGGAATAAGCCATGACGTACTCCGTGCCACGTGGAGGTGGAGCCTTGCAGTCGGAGGCTGGAGCGGAGGGGTGAGAGACTTGGAGTCGTCTCCAGAGCTGCAGAATGTAAGACGGCCGATGGCCGCGGGGTTCTTCGTACCATTTCCAGGTGTCTCTCCTCCTTGTAATAGGACTGTAATATTCCGTAATTCTACATCATTGTAAGTGATATTTTGTGTATTAATTACGAAGGAAAATTCGACTGTTTGAAATTTATCCAGCCACCTTGTCTCAGTCTGATCTCAGATGTTTTCGTGCGAGTGACACTCTTCAACTGGAAGAATATTTTGTACGTAGTCGGACATGCAAACGAAATGCTTACTGTAGCGAGCCAAACCTGAGGGTTCGAATTCGCATTACTGCATCGCATTCCAACTGTCTCTGCGGATAACGCAGCTTCACTGCTTGCTTCGTGCCTTGCCCTGCGGCAGGTTCTGGTACCGGGTGCCTGGACCAGAATTCGTGCCTGGAGCTTGGGCAAATCATCTGCCGCCCACGGATGATCAGCGGAAGTACCAGGCTAGCCCTTCATCCCTAGTACTTGACCTGTGGCAGATGCCGATACGGAATTTCTTTCAATCGGTAATCAATCGACTATTATTTATCAAGAAGTTGAGATCAAAGTTCAGCCTCAAAAACATGGCACCACTTCGAATTCTCTGCTTCGGAAATTCCCTCTCGTGTGGCTGGATGTCCTTTGGGGCAAAAAGGCATCCGTACGCCATCAATCTCAAGGAACAGCTTCTCAGCAGTAAAATACCTGCCGTTCGGGATGGCGTCTTGATCGATGTCGAGGGATTGCCGGGAGATTTAGTGAACTGTCCACCGGGGAGATTCCTGGATAGAATGAAGAAGAGATGTCTGTCTGCCAGATTATTCCATATCCCGCATTGCTTTTTTGATCGCCTTTTGCTGATTTTCCCCATGAGAATTTGTCTTGCTGATACTTTTTCCCAGGCTCAGAAGCCAAGTACGACTGGGTCATTGTCCTGGGGGGAACAAAGTCTGTGCACCTCTGATTCTAATCACCCGTGGCTTTTTGATCACAGAAACTGACATCCATCTATGGAACAGTGATTTAGCCAGCGGCATGTTCTCTCCGGAATCCATCTACAACGGTCTTCGGAACGCTTGGAGGATTGCCCTCGACCACAACGATACAGCCCAGGTTCTTGCCCTGACGATCCCAGAATGCGGCGTGAAAAGCGCGAATTTGGATAAGCGCCGAGATACAGTCAACAGCTCCATTCTGGCACATGAGGAACCTCGATTGTGTGTCTCCCCTCCAACGTATTTGCAGGGATTTTTCAATGCTGATTTCCTGGAAATGCAGCCACACGTTCGACCTCAAGACAGCGTTCCCGTACCACTCGCTGGACCAGAAAGAAAGAGTGAGACTTTGGGCGGATACCGTACATTTTACCGCCCAAGGATACGACCTGGTGGGAGAACTGATTGCAGATAGATTACTCGAGATTCTTGGAGGGCAGGAACAGCAAAGTTGAAGATGTTATTATTACAAAAACAGTACCCGAACTGGTGAATAGCAAACTGGTATAATATTGACCCAGCCAAAATCAACGCCCGCTATGGGAAAGCCTGAAAACAAACCCGAACCCATCAACGCCTTAACATCCGCTTTGACCTGGAAGTGAGACGGCTGTAAAATATCAACGAAACAAAAGGAGTATCATGATCCTCGGGGAGGAACTTCAATTCCTGCTGCTTCGAGTTTCCTTTTGTCATCGCTCTTTATGGTGACGTGCGTCATATTGCGCGGCAGTGGAAGACCTCTCCTAAAAGGAAACGTCAGCATAGAACGATTCATGGGAAAGCACGAACAGAATGGATGGACTTACTTAAGGTAGTCAATGTACAGATTACGTGCCTTGTCTTTGAGCTGTACCTGACTTCGGCGGCTGAGTTTTGGCCCGTCGGGGTGAGCTTCATCCGCTCTTTTGATATCAGCCCACCTAGTCCCGTAGCGCTCTATCAATTCGATAAGGCGCTTCTCTTCGTCTGCAGTGTATCGATGACGGATCTGTGGCTCTGGACTGAAGAATCGCGACAACTTCGAAACCGGCCTCGACAATGGTTTGTATTGGCGACTGTCACTGTCATAGCTAACCGCACGAGAACTCGTAATTTGGTATTCATCGTCATGAATCGAGGTGGCACCGTTTGTTCGATCGCTATCGACACTACGGCTATCTTGCTTGCCGCTCGGAGCGGAAGGTAGGCGACGACGCCGTTCTCCAGAAGTAATGTCACTGTTTTCAGTGTTTCCAAAACGTCGGCGTTTCCGTGACATCGGCCCCTGATCGTCTTCATCGAGCTCGGCATCACTAATGTCTTTTTGCTTCCGCTTCTGGTTGCTGTCTTGAGGGATCTGAGAGACATCTGATATCGGGGACACTCGTGAAGCCGCTGGCTGTCGATCGATAAACGATTTCCTTGGCATGATTGACCGGTTCATATTTTCTTGCGAATTCTCCTCCTCGTCCAGGGCGATCGTCTTCTCAGGGTCAAAGCCATCTTCTAGAACTGCCGAGTCGCTTTCTTCTTCCGGTCTCCGTCCATGTTGAAGCATAACGCTCATTACTCTATTGAATGGTTAGTGAGATTGCCAGACTAGAGGTGGATCAGTGAGCATACGCTTTGATTGTTCCATTTTGCTTTTTCCCTGGCGAGAATTGCTGATGTTTCCATTCCCTGAGGGGGGGATCAGTCGACTGGGGAGCAGTTCTGCCACTGCTCGCGCCCGATTGGGACCGGTGGAGCAGTATCTCTGAGTGTAGCTGAGACGAGGCTGGATCCTCCTCGAACTCGGGCAGTCCTGAGCTGCGCCCACCGATACTGTTGCGCCGTCTGAGAACATTTTCCAGTTCGTCGCGGGCTATATCGAATGGGGGTTGGCGATTCAGGTGCTCTGAGAGTTCCTGACCTCGACGGCGGATCCAATTGGCTACCTTATGGAGAAATGCAGTCCAGGGATATTCGATCTCCAGGCCATCCGTATCCACGGGCCCGTTTTCAATAAATCTTTTAACGTCCTGGACGTGAGCAAAAGCATCGTCCTGGTAGCGCAAAGGAAGGTTCCCGTTGGGATCTTGCAACCCTGGGACATTGAATCCGCGCAGAGGCGCGTTTTCGGGATCTTCGGATTCATCGTCTGTGTTCAAGAAGACTTGGTATATAAGATCGAGCGCATCAGCGTCAGGGTCTGAGAAGATCTGGGCCTTCAGCAACTGGGTTCTCAGATTTAATCCAACATTTAGAGTTGCGTTGCGCAGGTTACTCCTTCCCGGCATATTGGCGTCAGGCTCCCCATCGAAGGAACTGAGAAACTGAGAAGGGAATCCAGCTACTAGTTCGTAAAAATCGGTTTCGGGTTGTGGCAAGGTTGCTTTAGTGAGGATCTGTAATGCGAACTGGGCGCAGTTTGCCTTGTAAAGGATACCATCGACGCGCCATTGCAGGTCGCGGGCTACATTCACGGGAGGTAGTGTTTCCGTGACCTGATCGACGGCAATGTAGCTCGCCGTATTAAAAACTTCCATCTGAGTTGCAAGATTGGATTTCAATCGATGCAGTCGACGACTGTAGCCACTTCGAGGGTCCTCAAGCTGCTTTGCCAGTTCCACGGTGGCATCGGCACTGGATGTGTACCGATTAAAGAACTCAAGCACCGACGACGCAGCTCGCTCTAGATCCGGGATCGCATCCAGCATTAATTCTGCGTCCACACCACCTCCTTCAGGCTCTGTATCTAGGAGAGTAGCTCCCGAAATATCATGGCGCTCCGATTGACCAAAGCTATCACGGTTGTGAGACTTTGTTGGGCTCGGCGTCGGTCTGGATTCAGTGTCGTCCAAGTCTGTTGCACGATAAGCATTGGACTCAAATGCGATAAGCGATATGCGATTCTATGTGTCATGACCACCCAACACCGTTGAGCACCGTCGTGATCACATGCAAACTAGCAATCAAAATGAGGATGGCAAACTGAATACTAACCTTGGCCTGCCTTCCCACTAGCTGACCGCTGTTGACTAGCTGAGAAGCTTTGATCATTAGCTCTATTAATTTCGTCGTCACCCGATTCTTCGCTCTGGTCTCTCGTGGATCTCCTTCTCGGAGTCCGAAGGCGGTTGTGAGTTGTTGGGGAGGACATTGCGGGAGCTGTCATGCACGCGCCGGAGCTGTCTGGGTCCCCTGATCGATGGGTCTTGACACCGAATATGCGACGGGCCACAACAACCAACCCAGTCAATGAAAAGCGATAAAATCCGAAAAAACTCGACAAGACAACGATCGAGTCCTTCGGCTTGTCGCACTTTGAGCACCAAATACAAGTACAGAGTTCCAATCTGGAAAATGGATTCGTGAGGAGTGGTGCGGAAGGCTACCCTAATAACCCTGATACGAGCTGGTGATGACTAATGCAATGTGACCAATCAGAATTAAGTCGTTTGTTTACAATGGCCGGATCATGTGACTAACCCTAACTTACACGTATTTAGATACTGGATTAGGAAATAAGCACCAAATCAGGGATTTTTTTTTCACCTGACATTTGCAGTACCCTTTCACCCTGCTCAATCGATGTCTGTATTGACTGCCCTCTATTCCTATAAATGATCATCATCTTCAATGACAAGTCCGGAAGCAGACAAATCAGCGGAATGAACCCCAAGAGTGTGAGCGGCTTCTCAAAATTCGGACGGCTCATGATCTCATAATGCTTCTCGTTGTGCGACGGACATGACCTTGAGATATGAGGACCGAGCACCAGCCATTGAGAGTCGAGTTACTCCATGCGTCCCATACCCATCGGGCCAGTAATATACATTAAGGTGCAGATACAGATAGCTCCCCCAAATCCTCGTACATGCAGAGGCAACAGAATCCAGCGTGGTGGTGACATTAATCACGTCCAAGTATCGCAAAAAGGCCATTAAAAATTTGGAATACTCCGTACTCGTACATTTCTGATCGCTCGCTAAAAAAAAAAAAAAAAAAAAAAGGCCCCAGATTCAATAGATCGCTTCAATCAAGTACAGGATACCGAATACAAAGAATGCGCAAGCACCTCCCAGTGTAACTGTCGACAAGTTAGAAGCTTCCAAGATCTAAAGCTGTCCAAGGGAAATATCATACCGGCACGGAGGCTAACTCTTCCAGCAATGGCGCGTCCACCCAGGACAGCAGCACCAGTACAGAGGCCATGGCCGATGACTGCACCCATCGTCACCCACCAGTAGTCCTGACCAGCGGCCATAGCAATCGTAGCAATCTGGCTCCGGTCGCCCCATTCACCCAAAAAGGTCATGGCAAAAGTTTGAACCCAAGCTGGGCTCAGCAAATATGAGCACAGGTTGCTCATTCCAGTCATAACTGACTCCACGGTGAATCCCCGAACGGGGGATGATTCACGCGACGAATCCGAGGACGCACTTTCAGGAGGCGACGGAAGTCGGTTACTGGACCGCTTTCTACCTGCGCGGCCGGCTTCGAGTGCGTAGGGACTGATAGAGGACCGACGTCGGCTTCGACGGCGTTGAATATGTTCTTTCTCCTCCAATTCCATTTCGACTTCTTTCATCTCTTCACTAACACCCTCATCTGGCGACATGGCACGGCCTTCTTTGAACATCTTCGCGCCAAAGGTCAGGAAGAGTACGCCGGCCATGAATTTGGTGAACCAGGAAGGTAATAGGGAAGGAAATGTATGCCCGAGAAACGCAGACAAAACAGTCATTACAATTAGGGCCGTAAATGCTGCCGAGAAAACTAGCAAGCGAGAGTGTCTCATGGCCATGAGCGCAGCCACCAGGAATGTCTTGTCTCCTATTTCGGAAAACAAGATCATGGTAAAGGAGAGAATAAAGGAGTGAATTGGGCTGATGACCTTTCCCTCCGGCTCGTAATTATCCAATGAGAGCCACGATTGGTCTGTGGTTGTGGCGGAACTATCATCCGGTGGATGTGGTATGTCTTCCAAGGAGTCATCATCGGATTGGGACGGGGGTCTGGGGAGGTCAGCATCGAAAGGTTTCTCGGGCAAATCTTCGGGTTTCTGCGAGCCAGAATCCATCAGCCAACGACCTTGTCAATGTAGATGTGTTCACCGCACCTGAAGCAAGCCATCTCCCTCCGCCAAAACACCCCCCGAGTCCGACTCGTCGGCACTATACCCGCCGCCAACTGCTTCCTCCTGTTCACTTTGGGGAAGAGGAGGTGCTTCCTTGGGCTTCTCCGGACGCTTCTCGGCCCCGTCCTTGTTTTCTTTGCTCTTCGCCGAGACTCCCCCTTCGGTGCCCCGAGTGCCCTCTTTCGGACCTAATCGATTCGGGTCATCCATGACGCCATCATTCAATTGAGGAATTGGCTTCCCATCTGGACCTAGATAAGATCCATCAAAATCATCTGAATCATCTGACGTCGCGACCGCGCCGCTGGTTTTTGATTTTTTCCGCGTCCTTTCGGCCTCTGTCTCAATATGTGGCCCTTGATGAGGTTTGCCATCCTTTCCATCGACAGGGGCGTCCAGCGTCCCTTTTCGAGGTGTTGGATTCACAGCACCATCACTGCTTTCGTCAGATAAAGCAAGAGCATCGGCAGGGTCGTATTCGGTGGACGCGGTTGTAAGCGCGAAAAAAGCGAACGCTAGGACTATTCGATCTAACCGCATAATGCCATGGACTCTTCAAAGGAACGTGGATGAAGTCTATGGTAATGACAAGTTGTGGGAGGTGGAAGTGGCCAAATTAAGGAGTGAATGAAAGCGAACAAGGACTCTGGCCGTAAGGCGGTAGAAAAGGGAACAATCTCAGCGCACGAGCATCCGAGTCAAAAACTGTCTCGTGTCAGTGTGCACCTTGAGGGCAGGGGCGCTATCGTACTCGTACCAAAAACAATCAGAAAGAATCTGTGATTTTCAGTCTCAATCATCGCCACGAAATGAACGATTCATCAGTTCCAGAATTTTGTCACGTGAATTTTGAAACTCATTTTTCTGTACATGGTAGTTACAGGTAATCTAGTATTTGCCAAAACAGGACTAGGCGATCGACGATGTCACCGCCGCGGCCGAAAACAGCAAGAGTGAATTACGGTGCGGGTAGCTTGAGAAATGGAGCAAACGCGGAGAGCCATCTTGAAATTCGCAGCTCTCCGCGGCTCTTCGTGGGCAGGGTGCAGTCTCAACTTCCACTAGCGCTGCCTATGGACTCAGACTCAGCAAAGCCATTTCTGCACAGGGTTGTCTAGTACTTGCTGAAGTACGAAGTAACTCGGTGATGGATGTGCCATCTGGTGCATCTGACCATGCTCCATGAGCAACTAAATAAAGCCCGCTGGGTCGCTTCGCATTTCACAGCCATGCACCAGCTCATGGTTTCACTTTTCTGATGAGTTTAATTAATTGCAACGTAACTACAGTTTATTCTCTCTTAAGTTATCAGCATTCATCGGATTCTTTCTGGGGAATCAGTTACCTTGGAATGACTGTGTGGCCTTCAAGCCTGTTCATCTTGATTCATCAGCACAGCATCAGATGCCCATGTTTCATCCAGTTAGATAATTGGTACATCCAGAGCACAAGCAGTAGACTAACGACTCCGATTCCACCATCGAAAGAAGGCGGCCTGAAGTCTGTGGCACAGAGTCATTGCATTGGCTACCCTGTGGTTTCTCCTACGATTCGATTCAATCGTGGGATTCGTGAGCTAGAAGGAGCAACAGTTGGTGTTCAGACCGCGAGTCAGGTTCTCCGAGGAGTAAAGCTCACGCATGGTTGATTGGCTCTGGCTCAGGTCATGGGGAACAACGGGATTCGAAGCCGTCCGACCTGCAAGCTCTCAAAAACCGATTAACTAGCGACAAGGAGATATTAGCCGTCTCCCACTCCATGCACCCCATGCAGGCCATTCCTCCGAATGCGAAACGTGCTCCGCGGATTCCAGAGCACGAGGACAATGGGCTATCTATCAGTTTGGAGTGGATGAACGCAACTTTGAGAGGCTGTTTCTTCGACGAGCCGAGGCAAATCGTGCATACAGACGACAAGGATACATTCAGTAGTAGCTACAGGGCTCGTTATCCCTCGCTTAGCTTGTAGTGATGAACGCTTACAGACGATGTACTCGTAGAAGACTCTGGCAACTTCATAAGCTCGGGAAGCCGACGATCAACGTGCACATCATTCGGCTCTGCGGAGGAGAGCTGAAAATCATGGGTTGGCAACCCCAGTGGCGCACACATCCACCCGAAGCGCGCCAGTGATAAGATGAAGTGGTTGGACCCTGCACTGATAACTTCCGGAGAGCACGAGCGGACCATCTGCACGATGACGACAGAGTGGACCTCGTTCTTTGACGCTGTGAAGCCCATGGGCAAATTGCAGACCGGGGGAGTCAGCTGACTGGGGAGCCTCCCAGAATCCCCGTCCCTTTGGCTGTTGAGATCGATCATACTGCATCTCTTCCAACCTGGCGTGCTGCATTGGGTATTCATGGGCCTTTCTCGTAGTTTCTTTGTCAAATTGATCGCACACTCGACTGAATCGTGGCGGATGCGGCCGGTCATCGGACCTCCTCTCTCCGCCCAGACCGGAGGCGGCCATCGCAATCCGCGATATCCGCCAAAATGCCAAGCCCGACCACCAGGAAGAACGGGGTGCTCGTCAGTTTCAACTCCTCCGTAAAGAATGGTACTGCAACCGCTCGGTGAAGCAAGAGAGGAGAAGTGGACACCCGGCGAATGTATGTATGTAATTTCCAGGACTAGAGTGGCGTCGAAGTGGCGGAGTTGGCCCGGTCGAGTGATCAGAAGCGCGAGCAACTGACCGTTTCTGACTCCGCCCGCTGACCGCTAACTTATCTAACTCGGTTGGAGTGTGGATCAAACATTGGCCCCAGACGATCCGTTCATTCAGCTTTCCTGTAATCTGTGCGAAGAAGCTACTCGGAACTTCTGCAGCTGGCTCCTTGTAGAAAAGCACGAAACGCCGTGCTTAGCGTCACATGCAGCACTCCACTGCAAAGTGGTGGGCCTCTACTCCGCGTTTCCATTGTTCCTCCATGTTTTTCGCGGCTGGATACCATCCCTCCATCCATGGCACACGCCGTATTTAGAGGGCACCATGGCGCCCTGCCCGCACTCTTCCTTCTCTCGACCGTGTCTGCTGCACCGTCCGCTACCGGCCGTCCCATCTGACGGACGAGGACTTTGGATTTTGTGAGGGTCAACGGGCCAAGGTGTGGCGTGTGGAAACCAACCAGCGTAGTGGCAACCGGATCAAACCGCACAGCAGGTGACGTGCCAATTGCCCGAGTGTTGGCGCTGAGTCACCCAGAACGGCGATCCGGGGCAAAATGAGTTCAGGCGACGCGCCGGATTCCCCCTCGAACTCGCTGCGCGTGCAGTCCACCGCACCCATGTGGAAGAGATGGCTGGGCTTGTCGCAAGGCGAACGGCGGCCCGATTCTCCCGAATGGGAGCATCGGTCCAAGTGGAATCTGGGGATTCTCAGCGATAAGGAAACCGATGAAGTGCCAGGTAAGTGCGATCACGGTGCAAATACCGTTCCGATCGGTCGCGGCCGTTCACTGACCGGGTCGAATAGGGACCGTCTTGTTGTTAACCTCAAATCGAAATGAGCCGCTGGGTCTCCGGCATCAGCCAGCGCGCACGTCCGCGTCTTCTCTGCCGTCTCCGTACCCGCCATCACGTTCCTCGTCGCGCTCAGTGGTTCCGCAGAAGCGGACACCCGATGGCCGCATCGTTCTGAACCCGCAGCCGGAGGATACACTGAACGACCCCTTGAATTGGCCAAAATGGCGAAGGGATGCGGCGCTGCTGTGTTTGGGCTTCTACTGTCTGATGGGGGGTGGCATGACGCCGGTCCTGGCTGCCGGCTTCCCTCAGGTGTCAGAGGACTACGGGGTCAGCGTTCAGAAAGTGGCGTACACCACCGGACTCTACATGATGGGCTTGGGTGTCGGATCAGTCGTGATGGCTCCCACCGCGATTCTCTGGGGAAAGCGTCCAGTCTACCTTGCCGGAGCCACCATGTTTATCCTCTCAGCAGTGTGGTGTGCGCTCTCCCCGAACTACGTGAGCCTGGTGATTGCTCGCGTGTTCCAGGGCATTGCCGTCAGTCCGGTCGAATGTCTTCCATCTGCAACCATTGCAGAGATTTTCTTCTTGCATGAAAGAGCTTATCGTATCGGTATCTATACATTGCTTCTGCTGGGTGGAAAGAACCTTGTACCATTAGCTAGCGCTGCTGTCATTGAGGCTCGTGGCTGGCGTTGGGTGTTTTGGTAAGTTCTCAATTTGCAACTCTACCTCCGACATTTCTAGCTAACACAGGCGCCAGGGTGGTTGCCATCATTGTTGCCGGTTGTCTAGTTTTGCTGTTTCTTTTCGTTCCGGAGACATTCTGGGATCGGACCCCGCGTCCGAGAGCTCGATCGAAGCGGCCCGCTCTATACCGCAGCAGGTCGAGCTTCCGCGGTCGCCGACCCGAACCGCGCCCTGATCCTGCGTCGGAGTTGGATCCTGCTACGGAAAAGCATAGAGAGCCATCGGCAAACCGGGTTCGGAAAGATGTCCATGTTGGGTTTGCGGGTGATAATCTGGACGAGAAAGACGGTGAATCGGTGAAGGGCCGACCCGGAGATTCTCAGGGTGATGGAGACGCTGCGGCTGTCGACGAGAAAATCGAACGTGCTGACCCTCCCGCGGAGGCTCAGTCCCAGGTTGCCCAACCGCTCCCAGTCATCGTTCATCCGGAAGGCGATACTCCAGATCTGGAAAATGGTCGGCCCGGTCCAATGTCACCCCTCCGCAGCGATTCAGAGGAGTACATTCCGACGTTAAGTCCGTCCGTGGCATACACCGAGAATCTTCGTCAACGGCCTCCAGTCCCTTGGGTGCATACCCTCCGGATTTGGAACGGGCGGCTGGCGAGCGACAAATGGCTGCGAATCCTTGTGCGCCCGTTGATTTTGTTCGCTTATCCAGCCGTCTTGTGGTCATCTACTGTGTATTCATTGTCGGTTGGGTGGTTGATCGTATTGTCTGAGGCGGTAGCCCATATTTATCAGGACCGGGACTCCTACAACTTCTCAAAGCTCGCCACGGGTCTTGTCTACATTTCGCCCTTTGTTGGGGGTATCCTGGGCACGGCCGTGGCTGGCAGAGTATCCGACGTCATTGTCCGATTTATGGCACGACGCAATGGAGGTGTGTACGAACCGGAATACCGGTTAGTCATGGCGATTCCAATCGCACTGTGTACGGCAGCCGGCCTCATGGGTTTTGGCTGGAGTGCAGAGGAGCGAGATGCTTGGATTGTCCCTACGATCTTCTTTGGGATCATTTCGTTCGGGTGCTGCCTGGGAAGCACCACATCCATTACCTTCTGCGTCGACAGCTATCGCCAGTACGCTGGAGAGGCTCTCGTTACACTGAACTTCAGCAAGAGTAAGTTCTACCTCAGTGGACTTCCTCTATAACTTTCTAACTCGATCACACAGATATCTTCCATGGCTTGATCTTCTCGCTTTTCATTGTTGACTGGCTCGAGGCCGACGGCGCTCGGACAGTCTTCCTTGCGTTGGGTGGCATCCAACTTGCATGCCTTTTGACTGCGATTCCAATGTACATTTTTGGCAAACGGGCTCGCATGTGGACGGTGCGGAAGAACCTGATGGAAAAATTCTAATCGAACCGTACCATGGCTTTTTCTTTTTGTATTTTTGGGCGGCGCTTTGTTTTTTTTTTTTTTTTTTTTTTGTCGATGATTCGTTTTGATTAACGACGCCATGCATTGGGATGCATCGTGGCATCATGTTACGATACGTATATATCATGTGATTACGCCAGTTGAGGGTTCGTTGCCGGATGTGCTGGGATGTGTTTGTTGTTCGAGGGCCTGTTTGTTTTTCTTTGGCTCTCTAGATTGTTTGCTTTGGGTGCTTGAATGGAGGGTTTCATGATGTTGTTTCTTTGCTGATTACTTAGAATGTTTCTTGCCTTTCTGCTCAATGTCCACGACAAAACATTGGCTGTCAACAATCCCCTGTCACCAGTAACACCGATACCACAGTAGTTATTGCTTGCCATCAGTGGATAGCCATTGAGAACTATCCATAGCTTGGGCATTTCAAGATCTTGACCTTCATGTTTTGAATCGCGGAGTCGATCGGGCCACCTTTGGCTTGTCATACAGGTGCAGAATCCATCGGCCTCGGGCTAGACTGGCCGCTGGAACCATGATGAACCATCCAGTCGAATGGCTTGGGCGTTGCGATGATGCGATGAGGGAGGATTCGCGAGGATCATATCAAAATGTTCTTCGATCCAGGTTCATTATACTAACGCTAACCGTCGTAAATATGCACATAATCAAGGAGATCAATATCCAACATGATACATGGGTATAATTTCAAGATCCGAGAGTATTATTGAGGCTGGTAGTCTCATGAGGATTGACGATGAACTAGACGGATGGGGCTCCTAGCCGTTCGGTTCAGAGGTCGCCTGGTAATTCTGCCACTTCCTGTCTGGGGTGCAATTCCACAGCAGGTGGTCGATAAGCCACGTACGAAGCTCTCTTGTAGTCCTGGTTGTTGAAGGTCGCGTCTCCGGGGAGTTCCATTGTCGTGGGAGCAGTGTTGTCGCTCGTGGCCGTTCCGCTCCATGACGAGCGAGACGGGTTTGGCGACCGGGGTATTCGATAGATCGATGGCGATGACAATGGCGACGAGGGTGGCTGCTGCTGCTGTAATTGTTGTAATTGTTGCTGCTGCTGCAATAACAGCTGCTGTTGCTGCACCTGCGACTGCGCCGATCGATCGGCCGGATTGATCGTCTTGAGCCGACCGTTCTCCATCATAGCTTGCAGGACCCCTTGGTCGAGCAGCTCGGCCTTCTTGATCAGCCGGTCCACGAGAACCTTGGTGGCGGATTTGAGGTTGCTCTTGACAAAGGACACAAGGCTGAAATTGCATCGGATTTCAATGTCCTCTCGGAGATACAGGCCTTCCGAAGGCGCTCCGATGCCGATCTCCTGTGGCTGGGGCGGCTCACCGGGTTGGTTGCCCGCGATGCGATAGTTGTGGCGCAAATCAACCCCCATCGGCACGTAGACGTGTGTCTGTAGGCCCCAGGGTACATCGTGAAAGCACCCATGAAAGCTGACTTTGCCCGCGCCCATCCTGCCGATTCCGGGAATGAACTGGATCCGCTCGGTGATTTCATACCATGTTGAATAGTATTCTTCCGCGGGCGCATCGCGGGGAGGTTTGATAGCGTGATACCCGATCACAAGCGGGTTCAACTCGATGATTTCCCCATGGCTGTGCAGGAGATCCAAGGCAAGTTGTCGCGGGATAAATGACGGTAAGGGGGTAATGTTCGTGTACACCTCTTTCTTTTTCATCATCTTCTCGACCGATCGTTATGAATCCCTGTCCGTGTGTAGTTACTTATGATCTGGATAGATGCGCGTAGCACTCGGTAAACAAGACAATCTCAGCACTGAAAACATATGAATTAGCAACGAGCATGTAGAAGAAATTAACCATTACGACAAACAGCGGAAGATATTTGTTGGCTGACTTAAATTAGCATTCTTCGCTTCTTCAAGGGTGGACGACGTCACCCTCCCGCCGTGGTTGACCCGTGACTAGGCTCTCAGCTACAGCTGGATGATCCAGTAACATTCTGATTTTAGACTTAGGTTTTGGGGCTGAGTTCTGATTAGAGGCGGCAGCCTGCTCGAATCATCGGCCACGGTTTCCCTCTCATCTCCCGAGAAAATCAAAAAATGCTCGGCATTGGAAGATTGTTTGGGCCTATTTCAATTTGCCAGCGAAAATTCGGTGCTTTTTTTATGGGAATGGGGACGAAGTTTAAGGTCCTTTGACCCCTTACCAAGTACGGTACAATACATGGTGCTGACTAACTACCTAA
>NW_027192356.1:2329692-2379777 GCF_041956635.1 Thermomyces lanuginosus | reverse complement strand
TTACCAAGAGAGAGTTTGAGAAGGCACTGTAAGACAGTGAAAGGTCTCACCGTTTCCGGCTCATGCTGTGTCCTCTTCTCAACTTTGTGCACCGTTATCTAACAAATCTTTGATCAAGGACGCTGGTGGCCTGGCAGGCATGGCTTGCGCACGGACACGGATCATTAAAATCCTAGAACGTCCTCTGCGGCTATTGTTCTGAAATCGAGCTGAGCTTGATCCAACGATACAGTCTGCCGAAAGGGACCTTTGAGTAGGTTTGTCCCCCACTGGAGTAGGTAACCCGCCATGTATCCATTACCTAGTTACCTTGTGGCGCCGTTCAAGACGCTCGTAGCCACTCCTTCAGATTATTAGGTTGTCTGGGACTATCAAGTCCGCCCCTGGGGTAGGAAAGGTCACACAGGAGGGATATTACTCAGCTTTGGACAACTGGCATGATCCGAGTTATCCGGCAGGATGGTAGGTTATCGTACTCGTGGGTCCAGGATGTGATAATTCGATCTGGAATCGACTTAGGGTTAGGGTTCACCTTGCAGTTACTGCCTTTTCTTTTCCCTTCCGATGGCGTACCGTTCTGTCGGCGCTTCTGAGCCGATTTGCGTCCGTTAAAGGTCAAGTTACCTGCCAACTTAAGAAGGCTATTCTTAAAGCAGCTCGAGAGCCAGGGCCAAGAACCAATGACTTCGGCTTGCGATCCGGAGCCGCCCACAACGGCGGGGTGAACGCCTTCTCCATGGCTCGGGCAGATCGCCGAAGTACAAAGATTGTGGGGGAAGGACTCAAAGAGATATAATAAATAATACAGAAAGAGACTGCTCGTCGTCAAACGGAGCCTTATATAAAACCTGCTTGTCCATCGATTGATCGCGATCCTCATCAATCAATTCTAAGCTGCATCTCTAGCTGATAGTTCAATCGATCCTTTGTTGATACCTCCCCCGCAATGGCCAAAGAATACAAGCTCCCTTTCACAGTAAGTAGTCAGTCGTTGTGCTCTTGAACACGATATGCTAATAATCTTGATAGCTGGACAAGCCAGATTTGATACACTACGAATCCTTCGTCAACCACGAATGGGTGTCTGCGAAGAAGGGCGGGCGGTTCGAAGTTATTGGTATGACGCAACTCCTCCGCATGACCATGACACCCCGCTGATTGCAGCGACATCAAGATCCTGGCACCGATATTGCCTGGGCAAGTTGTCCAACCAATACGGCAGAAGACGTTCCTCATGCCGTCGAGGCTGCCCACGCGGCTTTCGAGAAATACAAGAAAGTCACCCCGCGACAGCGCGCGCAGTGGTTATTGAAATGGGACAGCCTGATTCGGGAAAATAAGAATGATATTGCCAAAATCCTCACTCACGAAACTGGGAAACCGCTAGCAGAAGCTTACGCAGAGATTGAATATGCGGCAAGTTTCACCTGGTGGTTCAGCGGAGAAGCAGAGCGGATTCAGGGAACGGTTTCTACGCCAGCTATCCCCGGTCGCCGAGTTATTACCCACAAACAGCCCATCGGCGTCGCGGTGGCATTGGTGCCATGGAACTTTCCAATCGCCATGGTTCTGCGAAAGGCCGCTGCCGCTCTGGCAGCTGGCTGCACGATGATTGTGAAACCCAGTCCTGAAACTCCCATCTCAGCTCTTGTCCTAGCTCATCTTGCCAAGGAAGCTGGCTTCCCCCCTGGCGTGTTGAATGTGTTGACCACTGATCTGGAGAACACTCCTCCATTGAGCGAAGCGCTCTGCAAGCACCCATTGGTCAAGAAGGTGACCTTCACCGGATCGACTAGAGTGGGTAAAATCGTGGCGGGGCATTGCTCTCAGGGACTCAAGAAACTGACCCTAGAGCTGGGTGGCAATTGTCCTTTTGTGGTATTCGATGATGCCAATCTCAACCAGACGCTGGACCAGCTGATGGCCCTGAAATGGCGCCACGCCGGTCAGGCTTGTATCACAGCTAACCGCATCTACGTGCAATCCGGCATCTACGAGAAGTTTATCGAGGCACTCAAGGAACGCACTTCCAAGCTTGTTGTCGGCCATGGCGCTGCAGAAGGGACAACCATGGGCCCATTGACCACCCCCCGCAGTCTCGAAAAGGCTGAGAATCAAGTTGCAGACGCAAAGAAGCGAGGTGCAAGGGTTATCTTGGGCGGCAATCGAGTTCCTGGAAAAGCCGGTTATTTCTTCGAGCCGACAATTCTGGCAGACATGACGTCGGACATGTTGATTTCGCACGAGGAAAGCTTCTGTCCGATTGCGGCAATCTACAAGTTTGAGACGGAAGAGGAGGCGGTCAAATGGGCCAACGACACCAGTATGGGCTTGGCGAGTTATGTGTTCACAAAAAACGTGGACCGAATGTGGCGAATGTTCGAGAATCTGGAGGCAGGGATGATCGGCTTGAATACTGGTATGTTCTTCCTCGTGTCGTTTCCGGACTACGACTAATATTATAAATTCAGGAAACTCCTCCGCTGCCGAATCTCCATTCGGAGGAATCAAAGAATCAGGCTATGGCAAGGAGAGTGGCAAGGACGTTGCCGTCAACGAGTACCTGATCACCAAGACAGGTACACTGTCAGTGGAGGATCACTACTGAACCGTGGCGATATGTGAGTAGTCGACAATGGCGTTATGAGATACGATATGTACGAGTACTGAGATAAGGTTTGACTCCTTGGAGGAATTGCCAGCCCCGGCATCGGGAAAAATCAGTGAAGGAATCTGGAATGTGGAGGTGCTGCAAGGGACACTCGCACAGTGCCCAGTAGCGTACGAGCGTGTATCCTTCCAAAAGTGACAATTAATCATTAAATAACTTAAGAATGCCGTTGCGCCGCAGAGTTCGTAGCGGCGAGTTCCGTCAGTGATGGATGGATCAGAGGGAAACGCCAATATCTCGTACCGTTAAAGAACTTCCTTATTGGGAGATCGGTTAGGGTTTACGCCGATCAGAAGGGCTCATTCTTGATCAGGACGTAGGTCATGGCAACAGCATTCCGCTACAAAAATTCATCCACTAGCTCCGTAAACTAGCTTTGATCTTGTGGTTTTCTTGAGATGTGAGGCGAGATCTGTTTTCGGTCGATCAATGGCACAGGCCCTATGAAGTTGCCGATCTTAGCTCTCGTTTCAACTGACGCTCATTTCGAAATATGGCGACACGCCGTCTCTCAACGCGCGGATATATCATCTTTATGTTACCGTTGCCGAATCGTTGTTGATCCAGTGCTGTTCTGATAACAGCGATGAGCGACTCCACGATAACGCTGACCAAGAGGAGAAAATTACAAGGTGCCACGGCGCTGATATGTTTCATAGCCATTCCGTTCGTAATACCGCTATTAATAGTCTTGTCGAAAGACCCGGAAAGGTTTCATAGTAAGAAGGATGTTCAATGTGGAGGTACGCTGTTTAATCAATTTGCACAGTTTGATCATGGATCAAAAGCCATAGCTAACGTACGTTCGAAAGTCGATGCGCCGGAAGGCCAAAAAGAGTGCCCAGATAATGCATGCTGTTCCCGCTACGGATACTGTGGCAAGACCTTGGAGTATTGCGGACTCGGATGTCAGAGCAACTGTGATAGCCAAAAGGCTGTCGCAAGATTGTAATCATGACCCCTGTTTTTGAAAGGAATACTTACTAACAGAGGTGATGCCTCAACGTCGGAAACGACAGTGATCCATGCCCAGGTACAACTTCAATGAATATCTCCATCGCTTACTATGAAAGCTGGGCGAGTCAGCGCAGCTGCAATGTGCATACCCCTTTTGACATCGACCCAACGCCTTACACACATCTCAATTTCGCTTTTGCATTGATCGATGAGGATACGGGTGAGATACGGCTCTCATCAACGAAGGATACAGCTCTCTTTGAGCAGTTGAAGCACATTCAGCTTCTGAGCAGAGACCTGAAATTGTGGATATCAGTGCGCGGGCATGCCGTTGGAGGAGCGCCGTTCTCGAAAGTAGCAAGTACCGCCGAAAAACGGCGGAAGTTTGTCGAGTCTGCGTGCGAATTCATGAATCAGTATGGGTTTGACGGCATGGATCTTGACTGGGAGTTTCCTAGGATCCCGGAAAAGGGTGGTGGCAGAGTTAATCTGGAAAACCTTGTGGCATTGGTCCAAGATTATCGAAGATATTGCAGGAAAAAGGGACTCAGTGTTGCAGTTCCTGGAGGTAAATGTGAGAACGCTTTCACTTCGCCATGTGGGCAAGTTGTTGACTCTGTTGAGCTTATATGCACTGGTTCGACCTTAGGCGCATCGCGCCCTTTGTCAACTGGCTAAACATCATGGCTTTTGACTTGCACGGAACCCGGGAGAGGCCATTACTAGCTCTCCCACACACGAACTTGACCGGTAATTACATACGAACTGCACAAATCACGGGGGCATCACTCAACATTTATCAACAGAAGTCAGCGAATACCTTCAGGTCATCCTTGGCGCCGGTGTAAGCCCCGACAAGATCGTACTCGGTCTCGCCAATTACGGTAAAACGTTTGAACTCTCCGACGATGCCTGTAATAGCCCTGGCTGTCCAGCCAAGGGCCCCGGCAAACCAGGTCCTTGTTCTACTGAGCCTGGCTCGCTTTACAGCGCTGAGATCCACTCCATACTGGAAAAGACAGAGGATATCAGGCCGGTAATTGATCGTAGTGCGGCGGTGAAATATTTCTCATGGAACAAGACGCAATGGTTAGTCTGTCTGCTGCTTCACTAGCCAATATGACTGACGAGAATGTCCAGGGTATCGTTCGATGACAGTGAGACCATGCATATCAAAATGGAGTATGCTGCAAGGAATTGCCTCGCCGGTATTCTGTGGTGGGCAGTGGACATGAATCCCAAAGAAGATGATCGACACGCGTAACAACTCTTCCGAGGCCGCATTTCTCGCAACGTACATGAGTCGCAGACCCAGTACCACGGCTCCTTGAGCCTTAAGCTGGATCAAATCTGATGAAGGCTTCTTACTTGGTCCCACTGTCAATACCGCCAGGAGGGGTAAGAAGGGAATATGTTCGCATTTTACATTGGCAAAAAGAGTCCCACTGTGCGAAAGACACATCGTCCAGGTTATGCTATGTCGTGCCGTACAAACGCGCAAAAGCTCAACCAGGTATCATCATAACTAAATTTTTCTGACAATATACAAATGCAATGAAATAAAACGTCGTCCAATGACCTTCAAACGCTCCTCGTGAAACACCTCATGCTACTATACACACGAATTCATGCCCGTAGTAGTGGGCACCTATTTGGGGCAAAGGATGGGGCGGGGAACGAGTCGGCGCTGCTGGCAGCAGCGAAGGAGGCTCCAGAGGTGTCCGGGCCGTCGGAGGCTCCCGTAACGCCCTTGCTCAGTGCCTTGACATGAGACCAATCGTAAGTATCTTCACCCAGGCTCCAGGCCATGACACCACCGAGGCCCAAAGGCTCCACGATATCTTTGAACTTCCTCGCAATCAGTTCGGGAGTATCCCAAGTCCAGAAGAGCTTGGCCTCGGGATCCCAATAATACTGGCCACCAGCCTCTTCATCGGTTATGCCGTTCTTCTGAGCTTTGCGCCACGAGTCAAGGGCTGAGATACCGCGGCAGGTGCCGTAGTCGGAAAGGCAGCCGGCAGAGCAGAACTCATCAGTGGAGCCACTGTCAAAAAGCAGTCAGAATCGGGGAAATATATAACCAGAGAGGACGAGTAGAAGAATACATACCAGTATCCATACTGACTGCAGCACTGGCCTTCAGGGCACTTCCCGCTGTCAGGCCCGCACAATCCATTCGACGAAACTGAGAGAGTAGACGAAGGTGGCGCCATGAATTGCCTCTCGAATGTGATAACACCAGACTTGCCATTGTCGCTGCCGTCCGCGTTCTCCATCGGTTCCGTTGGGCAGCCCAAGACCTGAGCGCCGCAGTCGCCAGCAGTCGGGAAATACTTTGCATAAAACGCGAATCCCAGATTCGCCTTGTCCGGTGTCAGGCCAATGTCGAGATAACTCTTCACACCTGCCAAGGAGTCCCTAACGCTGGTATGATGCTTTGTCTCGGTGTCGCGACGGTTCATCAAGTCATATGTCATGATGTTGACAAAGTCGACAGATTCCCAAATGGCAGGTCCTTTCTCTGCCGTGAATGCGATCTGATCGCGTGCCAGTCCCGGCACGGCAACCGAAAGAAGCTTTTCTGGACCAAGTTCCTCGCGAATCGTCTGTAGAAATACCGGAAAGGCGTCGACCTCATTCGCCTTCTCCTCATTAGAGGTGATCATATAGTCCTGACCATTCCCACCAGGATACTCCCAATCAATATCTGTTCCAGTTCAATCAGCATTGCGTCGCGTGCGAGCTAGCTGGGACAAGAAAAACCGTACCGATGCCATCGACCCCCAAATTGTTCACCATGTTTGCGACACTCCTCGCCCAATTTCGCATAGACTCCTCATTTTGCACAGCAAGTGAGAAGCCTTTTGTGTCTCCCCAGCCTCCAATCGCAATCAGAATCTTGCTGTCTTCGGGAAATCGACTCCGGAATACAGACAACGGCTCCCATGGCTCGTAAGCTGACCCATTAAGGAAGAGTTCTGAATTGGCAAAGGCCATGATAGCATGCGTGACACCCGTAGTCTGTTCCCGGCCGGGTAGGTCTTTGATATGCCATCTAGATAGCAACCGCCAAGTCAATGAACCCGCTCCCGCTGCGCATATCGGCCCTCAACTTCGAGCATGCTAGTACTTACTCGTCGACATATATGGCATATCTCAATGCCGCTACCTGAGCGGCAAGCAAACTGATAGCAAGCCTTCGCAACATTGTGCAAGCCAAGCACACAAAACGGCAGATTCTATGCCGAGAAGGCCGGGGGTTCTATCATTCAAATATCAGGTACCAAAAGAGCTGAGAGCTGAGGATGGACTAATTAGGGCTTTGACTAATTCAGAATTCTCCGCTCTCAAATTAGTTGTTCCAATTAGAGTGGTCGTTTACCAACAAGGAACGTCTTTCAGGCCCCCCGTCCAATGATGCTAGGAGCCCCTGACAAGTTCCTGGGATATATTAACCGGCAGACTACACCTTTCATGGCTAAATACCGTAATTTCGACAATGTCAGTTGGGGTCGTCCCTGACAGTCCGTTTCAAAACTCATCAACGCAGAATTTCCAGCATCCCGGCCACGGGCCAAGCGTTCATGACAATGGTGATTGACAGGCTTCGGCCCCAGCGTGCCAAACCTTATGGAACCCTCGATGAACGTTGATCGCTGAAGAGTGAACTCTACATTGGCAAGGTATGAACGTGTTGTGTGAAGAATGTCGTCGCAAATTTAATAACCCATCAATATTTCATCCTTTCATTTCCGGTGAAGATCATCGCAATCAAGCATGTCAGAAGGGTGCGGCTTAAGTACCAGCCAATTATGTGGGCCAACAATCGTACCTGTTAATATGCTGTTCCAATTATGCGCACCGCACTAGTTTTGAAACGGCGGAGGAAGCCGAGAGACGGGCTAGCAGGTCAAGGAACCAACACTGACTTGGACATTAGCAGCGGTGGCTTGCAGTCTCTCCGCCCCATGGGACCCATGGGGCCGGAAATTGGGAATTTGGTCCCTCGAGAAGGCTCTCCGATTAAGTTACTTAGTCTAAGCATTCGACTCGTCCAAAACCATTCTGCATTCCCGATTTTCCCCAGCCTGCAAGGTTGATTTTGGAAGGGTCGAAATGCCTAATCGACTACGGAGTGCTCAGAACTCTGATCCATGCCTAAAGTTAAGACTAGGAAACATGCGAGACTCAGTCGTGTTCAAAGGTCTGGACGAGTTAGAATGTTCAATAGATGAAGAGTCGTGAAATCATCAAGATTCTTGGGATCTTGGCAGGGGTGGCTTTGGCAGCGCTAACAGTTGCTTGCCTTGGCAGAAAGAGGCATCGAGATTCAGGTGCAAGGCAGAGTGTCCGTGGGTTTGCCGTGATCACTGCAACCTTGTTCCTACGAGTTGTATTTGCCTTATTAGTACATAAGTCAAGGAAATCAAGGTATCCGTGCTCCTCAGATGTACCGACACGGTGAAACCGGAGATCCGGAATGCTTCCGAATGATCAACGCACGGCTTGGCTGACGTCTTTTTACATGCACAGACGTTGACATGTTAGGGGTGGAATAATGTCGGAACTTGATGTTGATAGCCATTCAGATCCAGTTCCTGATGAATAATTATTGATTACCTGCGACGTATGCACGCTGAGTTCGTATAACTATATTAACAATGATACATCACTCATATCGTAATGCAACGTGTTTCCAGTTACTAATCCCAATGCCGTCGGATGACAGGTCGAGCCGGATCCCATGGTCCAATAACGACATTCTTGTATTTCTGTAAACTGATCAACCACCAGCTGCAGGCACCCATGGCAAATGCCGTCAGAAAGCTGCCGAGGAGTGACCCGACGATGGCCCCTGTCACGCCGCCTCGAAGCGTGATTCCAACGCCCGCTCCTGCAGCAAGGACCAAGGCAAAGGTGAGGAGCAGATGTCCTGTCCATGATACATGGCGTAGATGTCTCCGAAAGACCGGAAACAATCCAAACACTTCGATTGAGAAGAGCGTCAAACTGAACACATGTGTAGTGGACGGTAAGCGAGACGCCAATACCGTCGAGGCCATCACGGCCGCATTCGTCGACAGAGAGGCTGGGAACTTTGCCGCTCCAGCTTTATCCCCACTGCCGTAATCGAAGGAGAATATGTTGATGATCATAAGCCAGCAGCTCATCGCCCAAATTGAGTCGCTAGCGGTGGATTTCGTTAGAGATTTCAAGATCGGGCTGAGACCCAGCAAGGCACTGTAAATCAAGAGGGCAGACTTCATGGTGGAAAGCCGCTGTCGGTTACGAGCAGACAAAAGATGTTTCTTCTCATCGTCGTACGGGGCTGCCGATGTCCCTCCATTCGCGAACAATCCTGTGGATTGCCGCGACGATATCGACAAGCTGCTTAATTCTGTGCTACGACGACGCAGCTTTCCTCCGGACTCGGACTGTGGCAAGTCCAAGCCAAGGCCATGTACGTTGTCTGAGGTTTCATTTGAATGGGAAGAGGAAGCAGCTGTATTTGATGCTCCAGAGCTGGAGCTTGAGCTGTCATCGGCTTCACTTGTCTCCGAAGCCTGAGCAGCCTTCAAGGCTTCATTCTGTTCCCTCCAGACCCAAAAATCCCACAGAACCCATCCTAAAAGAGTGCCTAAGCTGCCCCATCCCACAACGGATACTGGACTCACCCTCCCCTGCACAATGCCCACAAAGCAGCAGACGAAGATGGCGACGGAGCTGACGTGCTGAACGATGACAGTAGAATCAGCCACCAACGGCCAGAAATCATACGGTCGTACTCGTGGATTGCGTTGGAGGTGATCAAGGAATGTTTCGGCGTCTGTGTAATTATCGGGGTCTAGGGATCCATGACTGTCAGTCAGCAGCCCATGCCAGGGAAATTGCGGAACATACTTACATGACTGTCGCACCCAGAGGAGCTTCTTCCAAGCACTTTTTCGCTTTCTTCGTCTCTTGTAATCTCGATGCTTATGATGGCTCTCTGATCTCTTGGACTCGGTGCCAGGTATGGCCGGCGGCGGTCGTAAGGCTGCGACAGCAGCTGGTGTTGCTGCTAGACCATCTATCGGTCTTGAAGGAACCGAACTGCTCTCGTTCTGGTTCCATGCTCGAGGATAAGCATTACCGTAGTAGGCATGCTCTGGGGCAAGACGGGTTGGATCCGGCGGTACCCTCTGTGGTAGAGGCGGCTTCAACCCACCAGCCCTGTTTGGGTGAGTCTCGACAGGGACTGGAGGAGGGATTGGAGCGGGAGACTGGGGATTCGGCGCCATACGCGACCGCAGAATTGCGGAGAAAAGTACTCTGGCTGACCAGAGTGCTCAAGAACTTATTTCATCGTCGATGGCGATGGAGGTGATGATGGCAACTAGCAACAGTCTACACAAGCGGCCAAACAGGACTCCTGTTGTCAAAACCAGGACCAGCCGAACATGACAGGGGCTAGTAATACTGTCTGTGTATCATCCGGTACTAACATTGTATTACAGTAATTATTACGATGAGACACTAGGCAGATCTGTTGTCTCACGTAAGTACAATACGTGTATCAAACCAGACAAATAATTACCATACATACAATGGGTCGACACCGTTACGGTCGTCAGTGTTCAGTTCTTGACAGCCCGGGGTTCAAGAACTCTTGTCAAAGATAAAGTAGGCTAGATTTAGTCCTTCACGGCTCCCTGAAGGACCAATGCGGAGAGGGTAGATTGCTCTACATAGTACACTGGGGACAGTCGGAAACGAAGCTCTCCAGGTGCTTTAGCCGACAAACGGGGAAACCCCTGCTTCTTTTAACTGAAGCATTTGCTGAGTCCTGGCTGACAAACTCGGGGCTCCCGACGTCCGGTCAGGGTTGTGTTGGTATGCTAGCATTATTGGAAAGCTAGTCATGCCAACTCTCAGGTCCCAGGGACGCCTGACTTAGCAGGGATGGACCCCCTGTTATCCTCCTTTATCCCACAAGATCCTTCTTGTCCATTCTTGGTATTCAACAGGGATGTTGCGGCGAATAGAGCATGTCATGATGTCAAAAGGTGGCACAGCATCCATCCTGAAGATGGATTTCGACTGGCTTGTCTCAAGTTCATCAGCTCCAAGATCCTCGCAGAGTCGTAGCAATTTGAAGGATGACCCAGGTCGTCGTCACAATGCAATTCCAATGGAGAGAGCAGACACTGACTTCATTCTCGAAATTCGAAACAAAGCAAACAGCCTAACGACTTCTCTATTTACAAGTTGCTGTTTGAAATCAATATCATCTATACATCTTCTACATGCCCTTTCGGTAATGATGTACATGATGCGTCTTCCCGATTCCTCTGGGCCGACTGGATGCTATATAGGGGTATCGTGAAACAAAAAAAGTTCGATATGGAGCCACCGGCGTCGAGGTCTTTGAGAACGAAAGCTCAAGTCGAGCTTTTGTCAGGAGTTTGCGGATTAGGCTCTCCTTGGCGGAGTTGTTCCCACGTCGGTCGTGCCGTAGTCGACTCTTCGAAGCTGTTCCGCCGGCCCCAGTTTTGAGGCTGTCGCTTCAAAAAGGCACCAACTGCACCTAGATACCCTTCATGACGGAGGAAATATGCCTGCTTCTCCCCTTTGGACCAGAATTTGATAGCGTATGAAAGCGTGTTCATGGTCTGTCGATGGCCGCGAATGAAGGACCCTCCAAAATAAATGTCATGTACGCCGTGCTTTTCTGACTGAAGATACGCTATTTGACCGATATTATTGCTGCAAAGGGCCGTGTCAACGCTGACCACGATGTGCGGCGGAAATCAGTACGTACCTGATAGCAAATAGAAGGCTGCGGCTCATGTCCTCATGGCGGAATTGGATTTCTTTGTGCTCTCCCGAATTACCACCTTCTTCCGCCGCAGCCTCAGCGGCTCTCTTCATCCTCAAGACTTTGCCAAATGTGCTGGCGATGGCTGTGCTTTTGAGACCAATCTTGGCGTAGTCCATGCCGTAAATGTCACCAACAAGCATATCCACGCCACTGTTGTCCCCCCGATCGGCTAGCGCAAGCATCTCATCAAAAGATGTGACCCCAGTCAAAAGAGACATGAGTCCCCAAAACGTTCCACCACCCAAATGGGTCCCGCCTACTCGCTGGAATTCGTTTGGTCCCGACACTTTGATCATGGAGACACCGGAGCCGATGTTCACGAGGAGATAAGGATATATGTTTGGACGCGGTTCAGCGAATCGGACGGGCTCTCCTTCGCTATAGGTGAAGACTTCATTTGGGATTTCAGATATGAAGAAGTTCAATCCTGACCATCAAAAGCGATCATGTCAGATCTTATAGATGATCACGACTTAGGGAAATTCAGATGAGCCATTACCTGTGATCAGACATTCCATTTCCTCTTCGCGAGTGATGTCAACTTTCAACTCCTCTTTCAATCTATCGTAGTACTTGAAGGCGCCGCCTCCAGTAGCGACGACGCATAGTTCGTCTGGAGCCGAGCCATTGAGCCGTGCATGCTCTTCCTTCAATTGCTTGATAAAGTCTATGCACAGGTCGATGCGATGTGTCTCGAAATTAACGAAATTCAGACGGCCGCCGTTAACCGCAGAGTTCAATTCGCGCGTGAAATAAACGAGTTTGGCGAGCGATCCCCCGAGCTGAGTGCAAAAAGAAACGATGTTAGTGCTCTGCTTTAACAGGTTCAAGGATGACACAAGTTAGGTATTGCGGGGAAATGGTACTACGCACATCGACTGCAATGTGGCTCACAACGCTGGTATGGTGAGGGAGCCGGATATCTTTTCGCTCATAGCGCACCCCGTTCTCCTCCACACTGTCCGGGGTCGATGGCTCGTTTTCGACAATAAAAGCGCCGTCGACATTGATTTTGACGGTTCCTGGATTACTGATAGTGTCTTCAAGACGCGCAGCCGAAGATGCCGCGGTCGCGGAATGACTGTGGGAGGCAGACATTTCGCGCGGAGCTTCGGACGAGCATTTGCAGAGAAAAAGGAGAAAAGAATCGGGCTGGGTTGTTCTGTTGATTTGATTTTACGGTGGGGAGGCTGTCACAAGAGTCTGGAGTGTCAGCGTGCCCACGCTTACGGCGTATATCTCCTTCTGGCCGGAGATGGGGAGAGTGGTTGACCCCATCGAGCCGACAGAAACCCGCGGTTCCCATCCGCTTTTGGAGCTCCAAATCTCCGCAGTCGGCACCCCAAGCAGCACGACATCTGGAGTTTTCGGCTTTACGCGGCAACGCAGCAATCAAAGCGTTGGTGGACTATGATCGGCTAAAACAAATTAATTCAAAGCATAAAGTTATGAGACGAAGTGAATGCGATGCTGCTCCTTCCGCCTTTTAACCAGGCTGCTATGTTCGGATGGCGCCTTCCTCCAGGATAAAATGAAAATGAAGTATGCGGAAGGCGCTCATTCCTTTGCTCCTGCCCTCTGCCACCATGTCGTCGATATATCTCCCGGGCTGCGGCGACATGGCGTCGTCGCTTGTTTAAGCTCTGTCGTCATCTTGAAGCAACAGTGCTTTTGGAATCGTTAGCTCTGGAGTGTCGTTGGCATTATGTACGCAGGCCCTATTTGGATTGCATTCCTTACTGCTTGCCATGCCAGCATCATCATTAGCCCAGTCAACCCATTACACTGCGATCAAGCCGCAGTGTCCAACCGGCGCTGCTTTCGGGGTCAGAATTGCTCGGCGGATGGGCTGTGAGTACTCGCTGCATCGTAGCTGGTCCCGGGATAGGGCCTAATGGAATGTCTTCAGGTGCCAAATCATTGATGATGATTCCATCCTGTATGCCTCTCCAGTTTCGGCCAGACATGGCCACCACCCAGATGATGAACCTCCGAAGATGAAAAAGCACAGTCGTTTGGAGAGGTTCGTTAATGCTCCCCGGAATGCCCTAGCGTAGGCATTTGATTCCTCCAATTCTGCCTGAAACTAGTATTGATTTCTAACGAATCGGTGCCGCCACATAGTAGCACTTCTTCCGATTGTGCAGAAGCTACGTCGACCCGAAAGTCCGGAGGTGTAGAGAAGGCTGCGATTTCGGAGCCCGTGCTTCATCCCCCAACTGGTAACAACATGTCAGCCGGTACGGAGACGAAAGTGTTCTGTAAACCGGGAGATGCTGTTCCATGCGATGGCTGTTGCTCTGCCTACGGGGTCTGTTCTGAACTGCAGTTTTACTCCATATCGCACTAACAATGAGCAGTTCTGCGGGTCAGGCCTGTCGTTCTGTGGCTACGGATGCCAATCTGGCCAATGCATGAATCCGAAAGATCTCCCTGTACTTCCTCTCCAATATCCGAATCTAAACTATGCTCCGGGTAGTTTCAGGATCGTCGGCCAGTCAGGTGTCCCGGCTATGGGCGCTGCTTTGATGCCAACCGGCAACCCGGTCTTTACTGATAAGGTCGAGAACTATACCCAGTTGCTGTTAAACAACGGTCGCTATGCCTTCTCGGCAGAATATGACCTCAAAACAAATATCCCACGACCGTTGTACATGAAGACCAATTCTTTTTGCTCTGGCGGCATCTTCCTGGCAGACGGGCAGCTACTCTCAATTGGTGGTAATGGGCCACTCCCTGATATAGACCCGACTGTGGGGGACGGATTCCGCGCGCTACGCTACTTAAGGCGCACCCCTGAGAATCAATCTAGCGAGGAGCTGGACTGGAAGGAGCCGGGTCACTTGTTATCATCTGCCCGGTGGTATCCTAGCGCCCTGACGATGCCAGATAAGCGGGTCTTCGTTGTGTCTGGAAGCTTGAATGGGTTGGATCCTATCGACCCAAAGAACAACAATCCAACTTATGAGATGCTCGACGAGTTAGGTCAACCGGTAGGGTCAAGCATCCCCCTCCCAATCTTGGAACGAAATCAACCTTACTACATGTATCCGTTTCTCCACCTCTTGAGAGACGGAAATGTTTTCATTTTCGTTGCTCGCTCAGCGGAGATCTTCGATGTCTCTGCGGGGATCACCGTGGAGTATCTACCGGATCTTCCAGGCGACTATCGCACCTACCCGAACACCGGAGGCAGTGTTCTCCTCCCATTGAAGGTCGAGAATGATTTCAATCCTGAGGTCATGGTGTGTGGTGGAGGACCATATCAAGACATCAACGCACCGACTGATCCAACCTGTGGACGCATCCATCCCCTGTCGCCTTCTCCTCAGTGGGAGATGGAGCTGATGCCTCAAGCCAGAGGTATGGTGGAAGGAGTGCTCCTACCAGATGGGAAGGTGCTCTGGATCAACGGAGCTCAACGTGGATCTCAAGGCTTTGGTCTAGCTAAAGAGCCCGGCCTGGATGCTTGGATTTACGACGCTGAGCAGCCTCTTGGGGCTCGATGGACAGTAGCTGGCACCTCGAAGATTCCACGACTGTACCATTCAGTAGCTTTGTTGCTTCTGGATGGTACCGTACTACTGGCTGGCTCAAATCCGAACGAGCAGCCATTGCTCGAAGGATTTCCTGTTAATCCATCAACCGCCTTTGCGACGGAGTTTCGAGTGGAAATCTACACTCCTCCATATCTGGCAGGCGACAAAGCTTTGCGGAGACCGACAGACGTCTGGATCTCGCAGAAGGATCTCTATGCAAACGGAAGCACCTTTCGCATGTCCTTCTCTACTCCGGAAAATGCTCGGACACTACAGATCGCACTGTACCACGGCGGGTTTTCCACACACTCTGTTCACATGGGTCAACGTTTGATCTTCCTCGACTCTGAAGGATTTCATCCCGATTGGACGAACCAAGTTGTGATGGTTAGCATGCCGCCTTCCAGGAGCATTGCGCCTCCCGGCCCCTATGTGGTCTATGTGGTCGTGGATGGAATCCCCTCTATAGGACAGTTTGTTATGGTGAAATGAGTGCAAGTTTTGCTGGGAACGGTGCAGGCTGGTCAAGCTTGTCTTCATATCATTACAGTGAGTAGCAAACAGAAGGCTAGCGTATCCATCAATTTCGTCTATATTCTCTTCTTTTAGTATTTGTGTCTTCTTTCAGGGTCTTATCGTTATCTCGGCAAGAAGTACTCTGCCTTGAAGTTCCGGAAGGCACGGTTAACTCATGTTTTTTTTGTCAAGACAGGTTCTCTGGTTTGTTGTCAACTTCCTGTTTTGGAAGATGAGTTGAGCGCATGTGTCTCCTCAGCCTGCAATCCCTTTCTTCGTCTTATCTTCTCACACAAATCTCTCTTCCTAGCTTCCGTACGCTGCCTACTTCCTCCTGTCTACATCGACCAGGCCAATCTCTGACTGCAGGAGAGATTTGAAGCTCACGCAAGCTGCCTTATGTAAGTACCCATGCTCATTTCCTTATGTGAATAAAGATCAGAGTGTTATCTCGTCTATGTCACTGTGTGATACTCATCGGGATCCGGAAGCTTGTTCTGTCAGGCTCTTCAGGGAGCCTGCCTTGTGGTGACTGTGTGTCCGGTTTCCGCCATGATTTGCACCGGCAAAAGAGAACCTTGACTACCCCGGGTTTGATGGCTAGTGAACTCGTACCTGTACTGTCCTTAACTAGGATTTGCTCACTGCTCACATCTCTGTCTTCGTTCACCTGCTCCTCGAGCTTGTTCTTGGTCATTTCTCGACGGGTTGGAGTCAGATCTTCTCATTGGCCTTTTATGTGTAGTGCTCCCAGAACCGTTGCTGACACGTATTGCAGATCAGTGCCAATTGCCATACCGTCCTCGAGGATGGCAGGCTTCGACACCGCGGAAATGGCTGATGCGCTCCCCGAGATGGCAAATGCAGGCAACACTGGACGGGGGAATGCCGAAACCGCTGCTCTCATCAGAGAGAAGGGTTGGGCAGCTCCGGAGCAGTATGATTACGCGAGATACTCGGCTCCAAATGCCATTGAACACCCAGAATGGGCGTCTAATGCGGCCAAGTACGAATGGAAGGACGAGTACGGTGACGTCGGCCCGGCGGACCCAGAATTGGAAGAGATGCTCTTTCGAAATGACCTGATCAACCGGCCCGGTCTCAAACTTGACACGTGAGTCAACTTCTCGCGGCCGCTCTACATGAATGGGCAGCTGACAACAACGTCTTAGACTGCGTGGCATCAAAGTCACTGCAGAGTCGGTTGATCAGCCGAAACCTATTAAAAGTGTACGTTTAACTTTTCCGCTGCAGGTTTCTCTTTAAATCGAAGACTAAAACTCATGCGTATAGTTCGATGATGCCGGCTTGCACCCTATAATGCGGGAGAACATTCGCCTGTGCGGATATCAGATTCCCACGCCGATCCAGGCATACTCCATTCCAGCAATCATTACGGGACATGATCTGATTGCTGTTGCCCAGACCGGTCTGAGCCGTATGAGCTACGCTTTTTCATCGTCCTCTCTGACAGTTTCCCTCATTTATAGGGTCTGGGAAGACGGCCGCCTTTTTCATTCCAGTGCTCTCTCAGCTCATGGGAAAGGCCAAGAAGCTCGCAGCCGCGCGTCCGAACCCTACTGCCGGGTTTAACCCTGCAACTGACGCAGTGACCGCTGAGCCACTTGTACTGGTCATTGCGCCGACCCGTGAGCTGGCGACACAAATCTTCGATGAAGCCCGTCGTCTCTGCTACCGATCCATGTTGCGGCCGTGCGTCGTGTATGGAGGAGGCCCAGTAGCAGCTCAGCGTTTGGAGCTTCAGAAGGGATGCGACATTCTTATTGGCACTCCTGGCAGACTGCTCGACTTTATGGGAAAGCCTCACATTCTGTCTCTGCGTCGTGTCAAGTACGAATGCCATGGGAGAACCACACTATGTCGCAAGCTAACCGCTTTTTCTCAGGTATACTATCATCGATGAAGCCGACGAAATGCTCCATTCTGACTGGGAGCAAGAATTGGGCCAGCTCCTTTCAGGCGGTGGTAAGTCCGAGTTCTTCGGGGTTCTTAATATTGCAATGCTTATGGTATATAGATTCCAATGAAGATGCTGATCATCGCTACATGATGTTTTCTGCCACCTTCAACAAATCCTGCCGTGAACTTGCCCGGAAATATCTTGCGATTGACCATGTCCGCATCCGTGTCGGTCGTGCCGGCAGCACGCATCAAAACATCACTCAGAGGGTAAGACGTTGAACGCCGCCTGTCGGCGACGAACCAGGGCTGACTCTCGGAGATTGTGTATGCCGAGGAGCACAAGAAAAAGCAGTGCCTTTTTGACCTGCTGATGTCTATGCCGCCGTCTCGTACTCTCGTATTTGTGAATTCAAAGGTCCAGGCAGATTTGGTGGATGATTACCTCTATAACATGGGCTTTCAAAGCACCTCGATCCACTCGGATCGCAATCAACTTGAACGTGAAGATGCAATGTAAGCCTCCCAGCGATGATATCTGGTTGACCACTAATTCCTTTCGTAGCCGGGCCTTTCGTTCTGCTAAAAGCCCCATCCTTGTTGCCACTGGAGTCTCTGCGCGCGGCTTGGACATCAGGAACGTGATGCATGTGATCAACTACGACTTACCTCGTGTTGACCATGGTGGGATTGAAGAATACGTTCATCGGATCGGTATGAAACCAGCTGCTTTATGTGCCGTGGTGATTCTGACACCATTCTAGGACGCACGGCCCGAATTGGCAATGAAGGTCTGGCGACTTCTCTGTACAATCATGACAAGGATGCCGCTCTTGCGCCTGACCTTGTTAAAATTCTGCTCGAGTCCAAACAGGGAGTTCCTGATTTCCTGCAGGATTGCATCCCCACCAATGCCGTTCTCAAATTCGATGACGACACGGATGCAGAAGGTGAAGACCAGAACAGTAAACAGGAGGCCGGCGGCGATTCGTGGGCCACCTGGGGGGCAGTAACTGCGCAAGCTGAGAATGGTGGCTCGACTACGATCGAAGCTACCAGGGCCACTGCTCCTCGGTCGTCCTCTCCTGTCCAAGATCAACCTGGGGACAACTACGACTGGTAGAGTCTGCTCCATCTGTAGACATTGGTCGCTGAATGGACTGTCCTGAGCATTACGTATGGCATTGAGCTGAAAAGTCTGCAATTTTATGTTATGTACTTTGCGTCTGATTTCAGTTCGTGAGTTTGTCGATTTCGACACGCTGTCCGCTGTTCCTCCAAACACTGGAGAAATGTGGCATGGCTTGTCGTCCTACTAGTCTTAGCAAGCAATAAACACATCCAGCATAAATATTGCAGTTACTGCCTCGGTTGCTCCTTCCTCGTAAGGTGACTGCATGTGTCCTTTTGGAAGCTTCTGTTGTCAAGCGTACGTTCACTCCATCTCTCTGATATGAGTTACCGCTTCACTTCGTATTCTGGCTCTATTATTACCGTCGATGCTCCTACTCCCAGGTCATTGATCGTCACTCGTCATGGCTCCTTTTCTGTCGATAGTGCTCGTGTGCTGTGCACTACTTTCGCTGCTTCCTGGTAGCCACGGCTTCCTGTTCAACTCCACTTCGAAGAAAGGCCTCGTTATCGATACCTTCAAAAATAGTGTGCAAAATGACTTGGGTGCCTGGCATGGCCCAGGGGAGAAACTATATGTTAGATATGGCAATTGGGCGCGTCGCTTCGTCCGCTTGTTTCCATCCAATCCTGACCACAACTACCACACGCAGCTGTCTGCGTCATGTCTCAATTTGACCGATTATTCCAAAATGTACCTGCATGTGGCAGCCTCCGGCAGCCATCACTTCAGCATCTCCCTCTATCAGAACGTGAACTGCGATGTACGAAAGCCGTCTGTTCCCTTGACTGCCGACAGTATAGACGCGACAAGATACGCAACAGGAACCCATATCTATGTTCCCCTGTCTCATTTCTCGATCGACCTGTCTAAAGCTCATTCGATCGCTTTCCATGGCTTCTATTCTCCAAGGGAAGTGGTGCTGCACAAAGTTGAAATCATCCCATCAGTCCCCCGCCATGTCCGCATACCTAGAAAGCAGAAAACGGGAACACTAGTGTTCAGATGCAAAAGACCAAATTCATTCGCTTTCGGTGTGGATGATGGCGACCCAGAGTTAGCCCGCGAAGTGATGAAAATTTTTGAAGATGAGGGCATTCAAGTGACGTTCTTCGTGGTTGGCAAAGGCCTGGAAGACAAGTACGCAAATTTCACCGCATTCTACAAGGAAATGCTGCAAAGGGGACATCAAGTTGCGCTCCATTCCTATTCTCATCCTAAGTAAGCGTTCAACTCGTTGCACAACAAACTCGGAAACTAAATTGAACAGGATGGAGGGTCTCGACATTGCAAGCATCGATAGGGAAATCCTCCAAGGATATCGGGCAGTACGTGATCAATTGGGAGTTAAATGTGAGTACTGCAGTATCAATGCCTGAATAGTAGGGCTCATGCATCTAGCCCGATACTTCCGGCCGCCGTACGGAACAATCGGGGCCCGAACTAGGCAGAGATTGGCCTGGTACCTTAAGGACCCCTACATTGTCAACTGGAGTGTGGATATCGAGGATTGGCTATGGGCAAACACAGACGAGCCAGAGAAGCAGCTCGAGGCATTTAAGCGCGACGTGGATCGGGGTGGCGACTTGGTAGTCATGCACTACCTGACACCATCAACGGTGCAATATTTCAGGGATGTGATCAAGATAGCCAGAAACACGGGGAAGAGAATCATGAGGGTGGATCAGTGTTTGATGGATCCCGATGCGCCGCCATTGAAAGCTTCAAAGTCGGAGAAAGGGCAATATATGAAAGACGAAGAAGAAGGGGGAAGAGACGAGGGGGGTGAGGAGGTTGAGGAGATTGAGGAGAGTGAAAGGGATGAAGAGGATGAAGATGAAGACGAGAGCAGCGAGGACGACGAAGAATCCGATGAGGAGGAGGATTGAGCACGCGGCGACACCAAGGTTGATAACCATTACTTAGTTATCCATCCATCGATAACCAGGTAACTAGCCTAGGTTACCTAGCAAGTTACAGTATTTTTAGCATCCAGGCCGATCTTTTTTATGATTTCATCTGTGTCAGTGCGGAGTAATCTGATGTTTTTGTAAGCCAGTCTAACGATGAAGGCCCAGAAGTTCAACCGATTAAATGATTCTCAAGCTGAGGCCCAGCTACCAGCTGACAACGGAATCACCCAATCTTCGAGATGACAACTACAACAGACAACGCAGCATCCATAACTGAGCAAGAAACGGAGAACAAGGAGGCACTCCCACCACATCTAGACCCCTCCACATTTCCACGCACGGTGACCCTCCCAGACGAAAATGTCACCGTCGAGCTGACCTACAACGAACTTGACACGGACCAGCTAATGCGAAGAGTCAAATCGCCCCGCGCGGGGGCTAATGTGCTCTTCCTGGGCACCACGCGGGACACGTTCGAGTCGCGCCCCGTCGCGCAACTCAGCTACACGTCCTATGCGCCATTGGCGCTGCGCACGATGACGGATATCGCGCGCAACGCGTACCAGAAGCATGGGCTGGTCGGCGTGAGTGTCACGCATCGATTGGGGACTGTACCCATTGGTGAGGCGTCGATTGCGATCGCTGTGAGTGCGCCGCATCGAGGGCCGGCGTGGAGGGCAGCGGAGGAAATTCTGGAGGAGTGTAAGGCAAGGGCGGAGATTTGGAAGAGGGAGGAGTATGTCGGTGAGAAACCGGAGGATGGTGTCTGGAAAAAGAATTGTGAGTGGGATGCTGAGGGGAGGAGGAGGGATTCTTGATTTCTTGAGTATGTATATGCGTGGAGTTTCGTGACCATGAAAGTGAATGATTACCCCGCGTTCCAGCCTTTTCTCAGTGTCGGTCGATGAGTTCGCTGTGAGCTCGTTCGTCATCTAGTCGCCAACTGCTGGATTGACTATAATACAAGTTGGTGGTCCCGATCGGAGAAGAGATTTCTATTGTACAGGCATTGGAACTTATTTCTTGTTCGGGTCCAGATCAAGGGGCTTTCCTTCTCGCTTCCAATCATTGATATGCGCCATAATCAGCCGTGTAGCCGAGTCAGGAGTATCCTGGCGGCCAACGCACTCGACGAAATCGCCATCAGGGTCCATCAAGTAGAAATAGATGCTGTGGTCAACCAGGTAATCCTCCCCGGGCTTGATGTTCTCCGGCGTGCTAAAGTACACCCGGTACGCCTTGCACACGTCCTTGATCTGCTGGTATGTTCCCGTCAAGCCAATGATGTCCGGATGGAACTCCCGCAGATACTTGCGAAGGACCTCGGGCGTATCGCGAGCCGGGTCACAAGTAATGAAGACCGGACGGAGCGGAGATACGGGTCCGCCTGCGGCTTCCTTCACTTTGTCAATAATGGCGGCCATTTTGTCCAGCTCGTCGGGGCAAATATCTGGGCAATGGGTAAAGCCGAAGTAAATCTAAGCGAACAACAAGTCAGCCATGCCTTTTTCTTTTCGTCATTTGTAGAAATGTTCCATACAAAGCTATATCTCCCCTTCAAATTCTCATGGGTAAACTCGTTCCCATCTAGATCCTTGAGCGTAAACGGTCCGCCGACTTTGGGTTTGCCAACGCCTTTGCTCATCTCTGCTATTCGCTTGCGTTGCAGCCGCGCTTTCTCGTACCGGAAATAGACGATCATCGACGCGCCGGTGATGACGAACAAGAGGGCGGCTTTCCATGAAAACGGGCCCGTGGCATGCCGGGTTTTCAGCTGGGCCATTGTTTTCGGCGCCGCGCGGAACTGTGTTGTTGAGAAGGAACGGGAGAATTGAGCCGTGGAGGAGGCATTGATGCCATTTCGGGAGGGATTGCTGCGCGTTGTGCCGTAGGATATTGTCTTGGATGCAGGTTGTTGGCGCAGAGCGCAACGGATCATGGAGCGTTCCAAGTTGGCGGCCAATGGAAGAGCGCCTGACGCGCGTCCCACGGACCGGGAAAGCGTCGATGACAGCAGCATCGCGATAATCTATTGTCCTGGAACGCTTCGCTGAGATCGATTAGGATTTGAATCGATCAGCTGCTGTCAAGCTCGAAGATCAGTTGATAGTGAACCATTTTCCTCGTTTGGCTAGCCAAGGTACTTCCGAACCTCGATACCGGATCAACGATGATCCGCTGAGAGTCCAATGTCGATTGGTTGCTTTAATCAACTGTCATAACTACACCACGAAATATGGACGCATCCCAAAATAAATCAAAAAGTTAGGATTTCCATCCAGCATCACACCCAGGATCTGAGGAAACTCAAAAGCCAGAGCACAAATATCGTTGCTTTATTATCACACGTTCATAGTTATTCTGTAGATACTAGTAGTATTCAGTACATATGTGCATCGGACACATACTGATGAAAAGGAACGAAATCAACAAAAGACCAACACCGAAAATCAAATCAGAGATACCACACCTAGTAAGTAAAGCAGCTGCTAAAAGACGAACGGACGCTGTACAAAACATCAAATGAGCACTGAGGTTGGGTCAACGCTCGGCGATGCAATGTTTCCACGGATCAGAAGTATAATGCCACCCGTCAGCAAAACAACATCGACACACAAAAATATGCTGACAAATATCATGCTTCAATTCACAGACACAACATATCATGATCTATTTCAAGCCAGATACCTTTGCAATGAGAAGTCGACATTAGTTCATCACTGCATACCATGGCTCGCTTGGCTGGCACGGCTCGGGCTAGTACGGCTCGGCTCATCCTCCTCCAGGACGTCGCTCAAACGAGTTGGATGACGGTGGCGCGGAGTAATTGACTCCCATCCGCCCCAGCCGGAGCCACTGTAGTCGACAACATCCTGCCCGTAGCTGCCTCTGGCAGGAGCGGTGCCATATCCGCCGTGATACTCCTCTTCGGTGGTATACACCAAACGTCGGCCCTGGGAATCCACAGCATACGATCCGTCCGGATTGCGGACGTAAGCTTCCTCGCTGATATCACTCCCCTCCACGCTTCCGACGTATGACCCTTCCTCCGGTTCTGACGTTGGTCGGTCGCCATGTAAGGCAGATCCTTCATGCTGATAGAATCGACCTTCTTCTTCAGCATAGGCAGGCTGTCCTGGGCTCCGCGAAGGGTGACTGGAAGTGGGAACGCCCTGAGATCGACTCTCGGTCTCTCTGGGAGCCTCCTCGTAATACGCCGCGGATGATGGCGGCATGCTGTGAGGTGGCTGCTGGCCACCAAACCCGGATGCAGCGGCACCGGCAGAATGCGGTCCGTCACGAGTAGGAGGTCTGTTGGTGCTGTTTTGCCTGCTCATAGCTCCCGGGATCATGGGAACCACTTGAACGCCACCAACAATAGTCGGCTCACCATTGCGAAGAGACGCAGTGCGTTCCCGTTCTTCCTGTTCTCGACGGCCAAGCTCTTCCCAAGCACGGCGAGCTTCTTCCTTAGAGATTTGCAACTCCCGACGCATCTCCTTCAGTAGTTCCTCGGCCTTTTTGCGTTCAGCTTCCGCTTTCATACGAAGATTAACGGCATCAGCTTGCTCCATTTTTAGTGTCCTGATCTGTCTTTCGAGCTCCGCCTGTACTTCCCGAGCCCTCTCTTGTTCAGCGCGGGTATCGAAGAACCACCGCTGGAACTTGCGTTCCGATGAAGCTCGCAGCCGCTGCAACTCGACAACAGCATGAAAGAGGTTCGCTCCTGCGGCCGACAGGTCATTGATTTGCCGGGCCATCTGCTGGCTCAATGGATCTTGGCTGATTTCCTTGTTATTTTGCTCCAACTTCCTAATCCAGTAACCTGTGAGACCCTCCCAGTGTGACGAGAGGGTTTCCCAGCGTTCAAAGGCATGGGGGAAAGCGGATCGACGAGGTTGTTCTTGAGGCTTTGTCGTTTGTGCCGACGTCTGGCCAGACGGAGCAGGCTGAGTGGTCGGCCGCTGCTGAGTTCCACCTGCGGTGGGTTGCGCTGCCGTTCTCGCTTGTGATTCTGGCTGCTGTTGCTGCGGGAATCCCGTGGCCGCTGCCGTCGTTCCCAGCGGTGGCTGCTGAGATGTTACCGGAACACCACCCTGGGACGGTGGTGCCGGCTGTTGCTGTGTGTCTGGCCGCCCCGTCGGCTGTTGTTGGATACCAGGCGGCTGCTGACCCGAGTACTGATCAGCAGCGGGAGGTTGCCGTGGAGGCCCACCAGTTCGCGAGTCATCTCGGCCAGCAACGCCAGCAGCAGCATACTGTTGAGAATGAATGTGTTGCATGTGCTCCTGTTCCTGTCTTTGTCGCAATTCAGCTTCCTGTTGTTCGCGTTCGCGAGCTTCTTGCTCGGCCTTTCTTCGGGCTTCCCGGTCTCTACGATCTCTCATGATATCTGTCGGCGTGCGCACGCCAGCAGGGACTTGCGTGCCTGGCCGCAAACCCTGAGATGGGCGAGAGGTTCCATTTTGAGCCCGACTTCCTCCTGCCACAGTTGTTCCACCGATTCCTCCTCCAAGCTCGGACATGGACGCGTTGAGCTCTTCGTAATCAGGGGTAAACGGGAACGGCTTGCGGAGGGCCTCTTCCAAGGCCCAGCGAATGGCCGAAGCAGTTCGCGGCGATACTCTTGCGGACCTCGGTGGCCAATACGACTCGAGGCCCGGATTGTATTGGTCTTGTGTGGTGGAAGTGCTGGCTTCAGTCTCCGCTTCTGAGAGAGCAGGAGCGATGTCGGCAGACGCTAATCCACGCTGCGGAGAAGCGGCGGCTTCCGCGCACTCAGCAGTGTCCGTCTCACGCTGCTTCGGGGGTGGAAGGTTGATCGAGGCGGATCGGTGGTGAGCTTGAAGGCGTGGAGAGACTCTTCGAAGCGAGCGAACACTTCCCGATGGACTCGATGGTCGAGTGGGTTCAGGGCCCGCTGCGAAAGTGGGAGAAGCTGCGGGATTGGGTATAGAAGGCTGCTGCTGGCGTTGCTTTGGCGGATTTAAGGACGTTGATGGGCCGCCAACCTCGACGGGATGGTCCGGCGGTCCCTCGGTGGTTGGATTCACGGCGACAGCTGGCGATGACAACGGAGCGGGTCGAGAGGACAACGTGAAGAAAGTTTGGGCCGACCTTGCGGTCAGTCAAAAGACAAATCACAAGTTTCCGAAGGACGTTGAAGCGGGGAGAATGGGGCTCCTCCTGCGCAGCGATATTGTATGCTGCGCGAGTGGTCTATTCTAAGAGGTTCAGACCGTCTGGTAGGAGACTGAAACGTGCAAGGCACGTACAAAAAGCGATTGCACAAAATGGAGAGTGAGGCGAAAATGAGGGAAGACAAGTGGCTGTTCAACGAAAGCAGGGACGAAAAGAAAGTATGTGGCTGGTAAACAGGTACCTATGGGGATGTGAAGCGATAATTCAGATGGCTGGGAAAGCCACCGGCGGTCATGGGTAGCTGTGCCGAAGCTGCGACGCACAGCGAAGCAAATTGACTGCCCGGCATGGATCAATTGGCGTGTGTGGCAGTCATCAGGGCACTCCAAGACCAAGTTTCCCTACAAAGATTCCTGGAGAAAAAGAATCTCCAGCGGTGCGCGGACATGTTTTAGGGCAGGGCTCCGTTGGGCTGGGTTCGACTCCGCCGGATGATCGACTCCCCCTACAACCAGAACCAGAATCAAGGATTGAGCCACACAATCGGTGCCTCCTGATTCTGGTTAGACTAATATGGCGATCGTTTCTGTAAACATGGCCAAAGCTCTTCGTACAACTCGTTTTTGAGCGAGCCGCACGGACACCAGTCTTCGATGATCAGATCTGTTCAATTCGAATGAGGGCATACTGGTATGATTCATGGTACCTACGCTGAGGTAGCCTTGCACGATTCCCAGGATTACCTCAGCCTCGAGGCTTAAAGATACTTGTTAGGCATGATGTTTTGGGCGATGATGAGTTGGCATTTCTTTCTCCCTGTTTCTGTTTTGGATCTGTTGGCTAGTGCCGTATTTACGGCCTAACATTTTAGGTTAGGACGGTGAGCTTGGATAACCTGACCAGCCACCTGGTGTTTGCATCGTTTGCAAAAACTCATGCTTCGGTTACTGTTTCCGACATAATCACGTGATATTGATTTGAAGTCACGTGAACCAGGCCAGCCCTACCTAGCTCTAGACCCTTGCATAGCCGGATGCATGTACACAACCCGCCCACAAGCAGGGAGATACTCGGACGCTGGAAACCGGAAAATAAAGTTAATGCCATGTTTTATGCTGCTGCTTCTCTATGGTCACAGGTATCAGGAAGTCAATCAGGAGTGCAAACGCCGTATTTCAGGTCATTGTCAAACAACATCCAGGGCGCGCATGTCGGCCTTGTAAGGCGTTATTCCTTGAGTACTACCATCTGAGAATATGAAATCCCTTTATTTGCTTGAGCGTTGTGTAAGGCAGTAATGTAATGAACAAAGAACTCGAGCAATGATCGCGTAGTACCTATTAATTCTATGAGTCGAAACGCATTCACTCTGTGGCCCGCGTACATGCACCCTCGGTCGCAGCTGCACCATCGGGCAGGCAGAGTTTCGTTGAAGTGAAAGCAAGCGCTGAGGACGACTGTGATTGGAGTCAGTTCTCCGCACAGTGAGCCTGAAGAAAACCAGGAAAATGCACGTCGACGCGGCCGACCACAGAGCAACAAATCCAAAATAAACAAACATTACTAATTGGCGTCAGATTAGGGTTGATCTGTCAGATCTGACCAGGATAGGAACCTTGTTTGATCAAGGGTTATCATCCCTTGGAATTCTGATGCCATCTAAGCAAGGACGGGACCGTTTACCCTGGGATCTGCCTTCGAGTCGAGGCTCGTACAACAATCTTTTTCTTCTTGAGGAGAAAAGCTAGATATGCATTGAGATGAATGTCTTGCCGGGTTGTAGATGCCACTGGCACTGGTTTCATCTATAGAATCTGTGCCCCATTCTTCCAAACTCTTGGTTATACGTAAAGAAAAATGTCGAGTCCGGAGTGGCCAATTGTTCAGTCTTATCCATCGACTACGAAACTCGTAACTTCGTATAGTAAAATCAAGATGTTAGTTTCCTTGTTGTTTTGAGAGAGTGCATTCCAGGGATATTTCAATGAGTCCGCAGTCGGCACTCGGTATTGTTTACCGGTGTAGGTGCACGCAGAGACTGCAAGACTACAGGGAGCCCAAGACACCCCAAAGAATCCTACGGTTAGTGTCAGTGGCTTCGGGGACACTGCGGGGAGAGTCGGCAACGTCCACAACAGATCTCGTAGCATCCATTTTCCACGGTTTCACCGTTGCCATCGCAAAGCAGTTCAGCGTCTGGAATGCGGGATTGGCGAGACTCTGGCCGGTGCATTCTGCCCATCGATGCCGTTGAAAACTTGAGATAAGCCATGGAACGGCCAACAAACTGCGGATGGTTATAGGCTTTTGGGGCCCGGGCTGCGCCGCCGCGGGAATCTGTCTACACAATCCTCTCATAGTACGGAGTACACTGGAGAAGAATGATGGAACATAGCCAATGGATCCATATCTTCTCCATCAAGTTGGACGTTCTGATTCACTGAAAGCCGTAGCATCATGGTACAACTTACCAGAACTCTCTAGGCCAAGAAAGAAGGCCTCTACAGTGTTACACTGTCGTTCTACCGAAAGAAGCCGGCGATAACCATAGCAGGTTTCAGTCAGACTGTCTGAGTAGTACTAGAAGCTCTATTCTTCGGCAGCAGTAAGACGAGGGGGAGATGGGGCGCAATTCTCACGGAAACCAAGATAAAGATGCATATGCGATCGCCAAGAGAAGCGATTGCATCGAGGCTTGTGGGTTGCAGCCCGTCCTGCTTTGGGCCCCGCGGATGAATCGAGTTCATTATATCTTCTACCAGTCAGTGTAGATGAAGGTGGGCTCAGATGCGCATGCCTGCTGCTTCCTTCGATCGCCATCGAAATTTCGACCAGTCGCTTCAATCATGGATCGAAGCGTCCCAGTCCAGTCCGAATACCAGTATGTACCCGTGCTGCGAGGCGCTGTCGGAAAACGAATTCTGCCACTTGGCAGATTCAAAACAATCAAAGCTGTTCTGACATAAAGATCTCATCAGACTGAGAAGCTTCAGTAGGAAGCGCTTCGTCCCTTGCTCTTGATTGAAACTCAGTTTTATTCAACGGCAAGGCAGCTTAAACATCCAAGAATCCCCAATGCTGGGAAAGATCCACCTTGCAGTAAGCCTCATAAGCCTCTTATCCCCTCTTATCCCTTTATAAGTACGAAGATGGGAAAGCCGCAAAGGTTCCGAGGATCGCTTGTCTGTGCGGCTGCAGGAGTGGAGCGGTTTTCATGCACCTCACCCGGCATGCAGGAGATCTACGTCAAATTTGGTAGCTGGATCGAGTTCGTTTTGGTTTGATGATGTAGGGACTTTCGTCCTAGATTCATGTATAAACGGATCGCCAGCTCCCTAGCAATCCTTCCTGATGCCGTACGATTTTCCTCCATCGCATTCCGGGGCTGGCAGATCATAACGTCGTCGACCACCACGAGATCCTATGTCTGTTGTTGTCGTTTTATTTGTACTTCTACGCGTCTTGAATTAGTCCATGGCTGGCGACTGTCTCGCCGTTCCCTTCCTGCCGGACGCATCTGGGAACAAGTCGACAGATTATGCAACGGATTCTTCCAGATCAAGTTTAGAACAATTGGAGACGGCGAGATTCACGCCAGTACCCGGTGATCCTAACCTTGATCCTTTCTACCTGGAGAAGTCGCTTGAGACAACCAAGGCTTGGGATTGCTGCGCGGTAGACGGAACTGACGTTGACCTTGATGATCTCGAGAACGAATATCTCATGCTGTATATGACTGAACCGTCCCCAATTCCGACAGACTATCACGACCAACGACCACACCTCCAAGGAGAGCAGACCCCTGCGAATCCTCTTCGAACCCAATTGTACAGCGTGTCTTCCCACTTGCAAAGAACAGCAAACTACAGCCAGAGTTCCTGCAGCTCCGTCAGGACGGATGCTACACGGTTGACACCGGAGTTGACGCCCAGCAGCTCATTTTCATCAGCGTCCTCTGTGTCAAACTGCCCTGAAGCGGTACGATTTGCCACGGAGCAGCTTGCATACCACATAGGTCGACTTCACCAACGCGAGTGTACTCGGAAAGGGCCCCGATTTTACCTTCCGTCAGCGACTCCAGAAGTTGAGTCGAGGGCGTGCACTCCACCATCCACTCCAGTCAATGGTACGGGCTCTGACGGCCCCGAGGCAGCGTGCAACAGCGAGTCTTCCACAACTCCCACCATGCTACCGCGAGAATTTGGAGCACCAGCGGCGTCGTCGCCACGATTGAAACCCTTGCCTTTTCCCCCACCGCTGACAGCGAAAGGTGGTGTCTCCGTACCGCAGACGAAATCATCCATCCAAGGACTTAGAACGCAGATCGATCCATCCGCGATCTCGCCGCCCCGTTTAATGGACCCAGTCACCATGGAGCCCCACCGGTCGCCATTCGACCATGCAATTTTTGTTTCGTCGCACAACTGCAGTCCCGTCCCCAATCCCGCTGCAGGAACGTCGATCGGCCTGCGGAGGACCGATGCGTTGACCAAGGGCGAGGTCTCCACATCGACATCAGTGGTGCACGGTGAACAGTCGGTGTGGGAATCAGACTCGGACACGGAGTCCATCATCGGAACATCACAATTGCGTCGCGGCCCAATTGACACCCTTCGGAAAGTCCGAAGCCGAGTGCAGCTGCGCCGCATCGCAAAATCAAATGGTAAACTGCATGCGGATATCGACAATTCGTCGCCCATCTCGCCAGGAAGAGATTGCGCGGCGCCTCGGCAGCGGACGTACGTGCAAGCAGCGCAATCAGCCGCCGGTATCACATCCGTTCCTGACCTGTTTCCGCGGCCCAGCAAGCAGACTTTACGACTTGTGGCGCCGTCGATGACTTCCCTCATTCAGCCACCGCAGCCGCAGCCGAGTAGTAATCATGGTGACCAAGCCATTGATACGTCGACAGCTGCGGCCATCCAGGCACAGTCACGGCGTCGGCAAAAGTCGAACACGACTGATGACTTTGATAGTTTCTACAAGAGTGAGGAGTACGACCAATCATACTGCGAGAGCCCCAAGACGAGATCATGGTCGGGGAATACTCACCTCGACCTGGGGCAGCCGAAAATGTGGAAGCGACTGTGGAAGTCAGTGCAGTCCTTGAATTGCAAGAGCACCTGATGATTGGTGATGAGTGATGACTTTTGGGGCTATGATTGATGAAATCAATGACCCAAGGGCTCTCCCACGTTGTTGATGACCATGATGATGGAACGTGATGAATGACTCTGGGGACATGGGGAAAGGCTGGTTGGACGTGAGATATCCTTTTGTTCTGGCTTTGTCTGAATTCGTTGTCTTTTCCTGTTTCCGGTGTTTGTGGATGCTGGGCTGATGCATCCGGCTCTGAAAGGGCTCCAAGTGAGCGTTCCATCCTTTCTGTCAATTTCCACCCTCTTTGGCATCTGCCCATTTTGTCGGTTGGTGGTAAACACCATGGCCGGCGCGAGCCTTGAAAAGAGTTGGATTTAAGGACCCCTGTGTCATATGTGGATTTAATTTGTTCGGAATGGTCCTATCTGTACTGTATGCGGAAGATTAAGGGAAAACGAAAAAGTGCTTGTCGTCTTTGATGTTGTCTTCTTCATGTCATATCGCTCATGTCTGGGCCAGGGAACAATAATGGAGAACCGAAACCGTTCTGAGGTCATAACGTAAATATGCAACAATGTTGGTCCATTCCCCACGGGGTAACCAGGAGCACAGCCGATTTGGGCAAACTTCTTGACTCTGGTTCCTTGACTTCGCTGGCGGTGACGTAGAGTGGATGCATTTCGGACAAGGGAATTCGGTCGACCAAAAAAGGCTCACGTTTGCCTGCGGTCTAACGTTATTGCAAACAGAATTTCTTTCTCCAATTCTGCTGAGGTCGGGCCCATGTGTTTCTTCCAATGGAAAAGATACGAATAGTACATCGCGAATCGGGGGCCTCCCCGGGAAAACTGATGCATACCTCGAGGGTTGCGCAATCAGGAAGCAACAGTTACGCTTGTAATCCGGCGGTCTGCTGTTGCTGGGGCCGACCAGTGTGGGATTCTAGGAGGGTGAGGGTCGTGCCAAAGCAACAACAGCAGACTTGAGAGTCTAACCTTGCCCAACGAATCGATGGCGTTTGCCGAGCGTTTAGCAATCCAGAAACCTGAACCTATCTCATGACAGAAGCGGCCAAGCCTCCTGTCCCGCCACTACAGTCGCCAGGAGGCCTACCCGCGGTGTATCTTTTGTGTGTCTGTGGTCTTGTGGCATTCGAAGCCAGGAATGCCTTGGGAGAATCCTACCGCCCCGCGGCGCCAAATCCCCCCCATACAGCGTTCACACCCAACATCGCACCCAACGTCATTAGGCTCTGTGAGAGGTCGGATCGTGCTCCGTACCCGGAGTTCCAGTGTGGTACGCAAAGTCGGCACGTCGGGCCCCCATGATATGCGGAATTGAGGACTTACTCCGCACAGTTATATAGGCATATATAAGCATAGATTGACATAGGCATGGATGTTAATTGTCGAGATAATTGCCAGTGGGGTGGGGAGGGTCGCCACTCTTGAGAGTTGCCGTTCAACTCGTTTTCGCGCCGGCCAGCGACGGCCTTGGAGAACCACTCGTCTGGACTCGTAGTTCCGTCCGTAGTCGAGCTGTGCGAACACATGAAACAAGATGATGCATCCCGGGGAGATAACCTCGGCTCGGGCATCTCCAAGGATTTTCAACTTCTTAACGCGGGTGCGTCCATATATCGACCACATCCATGGGGGTTTTTAGGCTCACAGATGATCTGACCTGGAACCGTCCTGGGAAATCGTCACTGGTTCTGGATAATGGAGGATTATTTTACTGCCTGATCCGGGGCGTCGGCCGAGCACACTAATGTTTGACGAACGCGTGAGATGGTGAGTCAATGACAGCCACGATTTCAACCTGAGCGACACACGCCCTGACTGGTCGAGATCCCGCACAGTGGCTTACCATTTGCCCGCGTCAGTCACGTGCCTGGCACCCCCCAGGACGGGCCTGCCAATCACGCGGTGGACAGCGGCCGCCGAGACGCGGCTCCCTGCGAGGTATCGGACTACGGAAGTTTACTTTCCGAGCACGATCTGATCTGCAGTTCTGCATACAAAGTGCCCTCGATTCGATCGATGCGATGGCCTCGGGACTTTTGTCCCTTCGCTTGGTAAAGTTGGTGACCTTGGTCCCTGCTCCCGCGTAATCTACTCTTACTCCATAGAGAAGCGCCCAATTCACCCAATTCAGTCAAGCTTTGACAGCGCCAGCCGCGCAACGTTGCAACAGGCCGAGGCACGGACGAATACCGCCCGTGGCCGTAATTGGCCTTAATTTGCCCCTGCTGCCGGCGTCCCAGCGTCCCCTGCCCACCGGATGACGTTGTCCGGCAGCCCGGGGAGCACCGCATCCTTTCCACCCCCCTCGAACTCCCGCAAGTAACAACAGTCGGAGATATTGGCCTCATCCGTCAGGCCACAGTGGTGGCCAAGCGCATCCAAGAAACGTTTGGACAGGGGGTGCATATCGGTTGGAAGGGATCTGGAAGCGACGCTAAAAATCACGAAAAGATCCACCGGAACTAAGCTCAATGTAGTTAAAGACGAGAGCCAAAACGTCCTCCTGGTCCCTCGACAAGTTCCCGAGGAGTGGGAGAACTTCGGGTGCGTCAGCAGCATTCTGGCAGTTGCTCAAGCGTCCCTCCCTCGAGGCGTGGGCATGGCAAAGTGGACACTCAGCGCCACATGGCCATGTGTTCGGCTTTCTCTTGATTTCTGGAACACGGCACTGTTTCTATTTTTCTGTCGCTGGACGTTCGCTCTCTCCAACCGTTGTTCTTTTGCTGCGCGTTTGTAAGCAAAAACTAAAAAAAAAGCAAGGTCACTTTTGCGAAGCCACGGACATTCCCTTGTCACTCAACATATTTCCTTTCTTTGCTGGCAATATATATCCATATCGGCTCGACCAATTTTCTTACAGATTTTCATTGTTCGTTGATTGGGATCCATATACTTTCTTTGACACGATGGAATTGAGGACGTAAGGGTGTTGCATCCAGAGGAAGATCCCGCCAACCCTCATCGCCGTTCAAGTCTCATTCATTCTCTCGACTCTTTGTCGGGATTTTCCTCCCATGATATGTTGCACGCCTCTTCCGACCCGTGCTATTAATATGCCTGCTTCACGTTTGTCTTTGTCCCGCTCTTCCTCTCCTCGAACAACTCGGTTTTCCATTGCATTCACCATACACTGGGTGAATCGTCCTTCCCGCCACGGGTGACACAACGTTTGCTTTCAAACGATTCGCACCTGCTGGCCTGACTTTGAACCTCTGTGATATCCCTCTTTGTTGAGCAGCCGAGGTATTGTCCTACAAGCCGTCATCCCAGCGGTACCACCATGTCGGGTCGCCGCCAACGAGTTGCGGTCGTCGGCAGTGGCGCCGGTGGCATGGGCGCGATGTATGCTCTGCGCCATGCCGAGCACTGCGAGGTCCATCTCTTCGAAGCGGCCAAGGAATGGGGTGGACATATTCACACCCACCGCTATGAGAAGGATGGCCTGCGGGCTGGTGTCGACTTTGGCTTTATCGGGTTCAACCCAGCAACGTATCGTGAGTGCACCCGTACCTTCCTGCAAATATTTCTTTTGGGGGCGTGTAGGAGCGTATAGCAGCCAAGACTGACTGAATGGGAACAGCGAATTTCACGGCCGCAGTCAGGGACTTGGGTCTGGAACTGAATCACCCACCCAATTCGCTGGGCATTTCGCGCGGCTACGGTGCCCTTGAGTGGTCTACCGACCGCGTGTTTGCTCAGCCCTCAAATCTGTTGCGTCCATCTTTCTGGCGCATGTTATTCGACATCATCCGTTTCAACAATACCTCTCTCGACATTCTAATCGAGGAGGCCGAAGAAAAAGCAAGCGGAGTCGTCACCGAGCGCCGTCTGGAGACGCTGCGTCAGTACCTCGCAAGAGAAAACTACTCTGAGCAGTTTCGCGAGGACTATTTGGTGCCCATGACCCGCTTGATCTGGCTCATGGAAATGGAGCAAACCCGTTCGGATCTTCCCGTGCGCATGCTGATTCGCTATATGTAAGGACCGATCTAATTTACTTGGGCGCTCGTTTCTGTGAAACGGTGACTAACCAGTTGGGTAGGTGGAACCATCACTTTCTGATCACCCTGGCCAAGGGACATGACTGGTACTCGATCAAAGGCGGGTCCAGGACGTATCTCGAGGCGATTCTCCATTCTTACCCCGACAACCAACTGCATCTCAACTCGCCCGTACTCTCCGTGCGGAACCGTGACAACAGCGACGGCCAGGGCCGCTTGGCGGTTGAGATTGGCAGTCCGGACGGTAGCCGTCGGATAGAATTCTTCGACCACGTAATTCTAGCCTGCCATGCGCCGCAGATACTGCAGATTTTGGGACCGGAAGCCACCGAGGAAGAGAAGCGTATCTTGGGTGCCTTCAAGACCACGACAAAGGACATTGTGTTCCACTCCGACACTTCGGTGCGTATCACTCACCCTCCTTTCTTGGTCGTCTCTCAAGGCTTCAACTGCTGACAAGAAGGAATAGGTTATGCCCAACCGCAGGAGCGCCTGGTCCTGCTGGAATCACAAAGATTCTGGTGATCCCAAGTCTGTAAAACAAATGGACGATCCGCAGCAGTGGACCTCCTGCTGGATTAACCTTGCCATGAACATTCCGGAAGACAAGTTCGGGCCCCTGTTTACGACGACGCCCCCCGAAGGCGTCGACCCTTCCCGCATCCATGCTCGCTGGACGGCCAGCCATCCTTGGTTCACGCCGGAAGCTGTGAGCTCGCAAGAGCTGATCCCATCCATCCAGAATAAGCGCGGCATCTCGTATGCGGGCGCTTGGATGGGCTACGGTGCTCACGAGGACGGTTTCTCCGCTGGGCTCCGGGCCGCTGTAGAACACGTTGGCGCCAAAGTCCCGTTTGAGATTCGCGATGCGCGCTTCGTAGAAGGAGTCATACCCAAGTACGGCTTCTGGGACCATGTAATCAGATTCATAATTCGGATCATTCAGTCCCTGATCATGCTGTGGGTTGGCAAGGTGTCGACCGACACCGGCTCTTCATGACATCTATTTGATGTCTTCCTTTCCTTTGCTTCCGGGCGGTCGTTTGGTTTTCTTTTTGCATTTGCATCATTTGCATGGGTATGGCGTCTTTCATTCGGTTTTGTGGAGGGCGGAAATCGGTGTATGTGGTGGAATACGAAAACGGTGTTTGATCTGGTCGGGGCATCCATGTAGAGTGGAGTTATTGGAGCTTCGGATGATGAAAAGTTCTTTCTCTTCTCTAAAGACTTTGTCGTTTTGGAAGGTATAAACACAAGTGTTTCCTGTGCCGCAATCTTCATGAACTCGGGGGGAGGGAAATGTAGCGGGAGAGAATGGCCCTGCCGGGCTGCATACCCTTTAAAAAACGACACCATTTCCGAGATCTCTGTCAAATGTCCGGGGGTTGATCTCTACTAGACTTTCTAGACTATGGGGCTCATTAATTTCAGACCCTGTTACAGGCTGGAAGCCAGCGCCCTTCACGGTTCGGCATGGACGGGCGGCCGTTTTAACGCCCTAGCAGGGACTCAATGTAATAAACCTCAATAGGGTCGCAACGCTGATTGGGCTCGCTTTTTAGATCCCTGGGCTTGCGGTAGGAAATGCCGTTAAGCCACGGCTTTTTATGGCCGTTGGGCAATGGCAGCCATCTCCGTTCTTTTTAGCCTCCGATTTGTTATTGTTGGTCTACCTAGTGGGAAGGGTGTGTCACGCTCGGAGATTAGTTGGTTACTTGCTGGATCTAGTTTATTGATTTAATTAACTTAAATCTGATCTTCACCTTGAATGCAGTCTTCACGGTAACTTTTCGGTATATTTCTTTCATGGCTTAGGTTTTGTTCCAATGTGTCTAACAATGGGTGAACATTGACCAGAAACTCCGTGCGTGGCTCCGTAAGGGCTACCTTCCTAGGGGGAAGGCTAGTTGCACACCAATTCATCCATCCATCCATGTATAAGTAGGTTATCAGCCACAAATATGGATTCAATGAGCCCAGCTCCCAATCCCTGCAGCCATGCAAATTCTTCCGGAGGTGTGATGTCTTAATCGATAGCAGCCGGCTATTTTGTGTCTAGCCCCAGAATCTTTTATCGGCAATGTGGTGATGAGGGTGCCTGTTGTTGGTAGCGGGTGAATGTTACCTTGCAGTGGCAATCTCCTACATCAACCACACTACTCGCAAGAGCTGATACTCGGACAGCCTTCCAAAGTGCCGGATAGATGGCCTATTTTGATTCTGTTAGGCAATCATGTACGAGAAAGAAAACAAGACGTCAGTACTGAACGTTAAACAAGGCTGGGCGTAGTTGAAGGGCTGCAGTTTGGATTGATTACATGTTTACACCCAGTGAAGCCAGTTGACCATTGAGATCCCAGGTTCAAGATCCCGCTACGTTCTCGCATTTCCGGGTCATGATTCATGCATTCTCGTGATCTTCTAGCTCATCCACAGCCACCAGGTTCTCCTCCCATTTCGTCACCCGAATAATCTCCTCCCAGCGGCGGACGATGGGATCTGCTTTGCTCGCGAGGATGGCTTCGGGCTTTTTCCACTCGCTGCCGTCATCACCGGGTGGCAGTTGTCGAGTCGCCCCGAAGAGACTTTCAATTCTCAACTCAGAAACCGCCCGCCGGTGCAACTTCCGCAACTGCTCAAGCTGCTGTGTGATTCTCTCTCTGTCTTCCTCGCTGAGAGAGCTCTGCCCAGTAGCGTCTTTACTCGTATTGTTCATCTTCCTTATTGTCTTTTGCTTTTGCTCTCTTGTGTTTGTTTCTAGTCCCGCAATGATCCCCTCCAAGATCCCAAGCACCGTCCCAACCCGTAGCCCAATCTGCGCTCCAACAGGGTAGCCCGCATCGAATCCCGCCTGCACGTGCTCGTTTTTGGCCGAGGACACCGCGTCGCGATACCCGCTGGTGACATGTTGCCGTCGCAGGGAAGGTAGTTCCGACGGCTCGAGCGATGTTTGGTATGTGCCGCTTAACCCGGTATCGTCGGCAATCGACGCGGGCTCTTCTGGTGAGCTGCCGAATACATCATCGAGCAGATCGCCCCCCGCGGAGGAGCTCGGGATCTGAATAGCGCTCATGCTGTGTCCTCGAGCGCGAGGGGGCGATGGCCTGTGAAATTTTCCGGGCACAGATTGACTGGGTCCCTTCTAAATGAAGATCTGGTTTAATGGAGTATCCAGATCTTTTGATGTGGGGCCGCCGCTGACTAACGTCATCTACATAGCATGTTTACTTCGTCGGCTACCATTCCCAAGGACGTCGACATGGTATTCAAACAGTCTACATCACGTATACAACTCCAGAAAATAAAGCTCTGCATCAATGTCTGGCCGTCCCCGTCGTAATCCGCCATGCCCGTAATGGCAGATCCTGCAGTTTCAACGCCGTCGGGCGGATGAACCAAACCAACGTCACCGCGCCGACGATCACGCAGATAATGTTGGTCATGTAGTATCCGTCCTGCTCGACGTGGCAGGAGCCGCCGCCATCAAGGCATCGATGCTTGTCCGCCTCCAGGGCGCAAGAGAATGGCGACGTCACTGGATCCCCCTTCAGGGTGTCTGGCGCTGGGGTGGTCGAGGGCGGAATGCACGTTGCTCGCGAAAGAGCATCGACGAGCTTGAGGATGAAATATTTGGGGAATGTTCCGCCGAGATTTGACACACTAGTACAGCGTCAGTGCCAGAACAGAAACAGGACAGGTAAGTTGAGACTTACGTTGCCAACAAGGTCATATACGTTCCTCCAATGGCAGGATCCGAGATCCTCGCATGGAACGCCGACACGGCGACAAACATGATCGTCGACATAAACGTCGACAGCACATGCTCGCCAATCACCATCAGCACATACCACGCGGGCACCTCCTCCGCGTCCGGATACACCATGACCGTCGCCTGGGCCACGACGGCTGCGATCAGCCGGCCGACAAATGCCCAGCACCACAGGCGCATGGGAGTGTATTCATTAGACCATTTGCCAGCGTAGTATCCCAGGGCGATTTCAATGGGGAAATCAATCAGCACCACCAGTGCCATGTTGTCCTGCCCAAAGCCTTTGTCGAGAAGCTTCAGGCTGGTGACGGCGTCGTTTGCCTGGAAGCCAATCTTGCCAATCAGATGAAGGACAATGATCAACTGAATGTTCTTCAGCTTGAGTATGCTCCACATGCTTCGGTACACTTCCATGATCCCATCCTGATCTTTGCTGAGTTCTTCTCGCTTAAACAATACCAATCCAATGGTGATAAAGATATAAATCCAGCCCCAGAATGTCAGGTACCCGCCCAATGTCAAAAACCCTGTATCGCCCGGTGTCGTGCGGAACCAGCGGTTGGCAAAGTCGGCCGAATTGAGCGCAAGGAACACTGTATGCGAAAGGAACTGACCCGCCGTCAACCCGACAGTCTGCGCTGTGGACGCGTAAGAGATATTCTGCGGCGAAAGGAGCGTCAGCGCCCAGCCGTCCACTGCGATGTCCTGGGTCGCGCAGAAGAAAACGAGCAGGAACCACCACTTGGTGAAGCTCCAGACACCGGCATCGCCATTGTTTCCGGCATCCTGCATCATCTGCTCGATGTGGCCTCCTAGATACAGCATTGTCAGGCCAGAGATGAACTGAATCGGGGCGATCCAGCTCTTTCGGCGACCTAGTCTCTTGCTCCAGAGGGCATCCACAATCGGACTCCAGAGCAGTTTCAGAGAGTACGGGTAAGACGCTAGTGAGAACACCCCAATCTGCCCGTACGACAGCAGTGGTTTGAGCAGAAACGGTACCGAGCCCATAGCGAGACCCATTGGTATCCCTTGTAGGAAATACAGCATCACTAGTAGAATGAAATTTCTCCGGTCCCGTTCTGGAAGATCGAAAAAGCCCGTACTCTCCAGCTTGGGTGTCGGCGGTGGCTCATCATCCAGCGTGAAGCTGGATGAAGCCATCACGCGAGCGGCATGTTGCGCGGACGACGGCGACTCGATGGAGGGATCCTTCCTCCGCAGCTCCAATCGCGACGACATTGCGTCGTCGTTGTTCCTATGATTACCGTTCTGGCCCGTAGATATAGTCAGGCCCGCAGCAGAGCGCCGTTTTGAGAGTCCGCGATTTTTTCCCTTCATCTGGTTGTGCCCTTCTAGCTCAGAAGGCTCTCGAAGCAGTCGGTCGTTCTCGTCGTTCTCCTCGTCGTCGTCGGGAAAGGATAGGTCAGATTGGTTATCCTCGTATCGAATACCAGCTTCGAGTTGCTCGCTCTCGCGCTCGCGGCGGTTTGCCGAAAAGGACTGAAGCTCTAATGCTACCTCGCTCGAGTCGGCAAGTGGACCGTGGTCGATGTTTCGGCCATGCGACGGATCGCGCGAATGACTAGGGAGTGACGATGGTGGGGGAGACGCAACGAATGAAGAATCGTCAGAACCGGGAGACTGGGAAACGAGCGTCGTTGAAGAAACGGTGGTCGTAGTAGGGCCAGGCATCCATACGGTCCAGATGGGGGGTGTTGCAAGCTGTCCTCTACGATCCGAGAATCCAGTTTATTTGTAACCGAAGGATTTGCTGGCTCTGGGATGCCTTGGCGCAAGACTCCTCATCCAGTCAATAGGCAGTCGACCAAAGATTTATAGCGAGTATGCGGTTGTACGTTGACTGCTTCTGTCTTTGAGAATAATGCGCGTCATGACGATCCGGTTACTCACGCCGGGTATGGAGTTGATTAGATATCAATCTGCCTCCTCAATTGCCATCAATTCGTAGGCTACAATCACAAAGAACAAAGCGTGACAGCCGCCATGTGAGATTCTCCGTCGGGATAATACAATCGCAAACTACGTGTACAGTATGTAGGGGACTCCGAGCTCCTTTTTGAGGTGTTGGCGATCCTGTCTTTGATCCCGGGCCACTCCCCAGGGGCTAGGGGCGCGGTGCGCCAAATGCGTCAAAACGCAAGGACGCAAATCACGTGAATCATTTATGTTTTTCTCCGCGTCGTCTGGTCCGAAACTGCAAAGCATAAACAAACCTTGACGACAAAATGGAGGCCATGAATGCACCACTGTCCGACATCGACGCGTCTGCTGAGGCATTGGACGAAGAAATTGCAAGTATTCGCGAAGAGAGTAAGGGCTAATTCCAGTCTGCATTCCCTATTGACGTAATACTCACGCTTCAACAGTCAACAAGCTCAGCCGACGACGCCGCTTTCTTTCAGCGAGTCTCCTCTCCTCCGACTATGTCAGGCGCCGAATTGAACAGCGTCGGAGTGGGCGCCCCGTTCCGACACACAGAGGCACCGATCCCTCCACTCTAGTCGCGCGAGCTGCCAAGCATCGCGATTCAAACTACCATCGCGTGGCATTCTCAGCCACAACATTTCCCTTCCGAGATCCCTCACCACATACCGATTCGCCGGATCTTTTAGGCGTACGCATTGACATTTCGACGGGAGAAGGGAGATTTGTGAAGCCGTATTATGTTCTCCTGCGCCGCGTGCGGGACACCAGTTCGGGAACGACAAACTCACAGCAACAGCAGCGACTAGCAGTACACCAGCATACAATTCCAGAGTTCATTCCGCTGACGAAACTCGCACAGCGGTATCTTCCGTTGCCGCGACGAAGCGGGCAAACTGAGGATGGTGAAACGGTATACAAGCCATCTCCAAAACAGGACCTGACGGCGTTTGTGCGGCATCTAAGGAGAGAGCTTGTGGCGTGGCACATGCGTCGGGATTCGATCGAGTGGCTACAGAGGCGCATGGGCTTATCGGAGAATGATGACGAGAGAAATGATCGGGATGTTCTCCCTATCAGCGGCCGATCAGAGATCGTAGCCCTAAGTCCCGTGTCTCTGGAAGCACGATATGTGCGTGTTGAGTGGCGCGATGGCCGTGTGGGCAGGTTCAAGATCTCGAATTCAGGCCTCGTCGAGCGTGCTGTGGTTATTGGGGATCGCGGACGGGATAAAAAGACAGAGGCAATCCTGACTGGCGGTGATGGTCGAATAGAGACGTTGCATGAGCGGCTGATGAATACGTGATGTTGTCTATTTGGCGGGTGGTTTATGTATTATAAAATTACAATTATATACATGGGTATCTTTCAGGTCAACATGACAATCATGAGTGCCGCTGTGAATATCAGTGGGAGGTCGTAGAAAATATCCAATCTCATAAACTAGGACGCGTCATCCAAAAAAGACCTTTGCCGCATGGAACGCGAACGCTCCACGATTGGGTCAATGTCAAACGACACCTCTGGTAGAGGCCCGTACGGCTTTCCGTCTCTTTCCTCAAGTCGTTTGCGAAGGATGGCCTCCTCGAGGTTCCAACGACGGCGTAGACGGGCCTTTTTGGCCTCGAACGCCTGCGTGATGGCTTGCTGCTCTCTCAGGTGTTGTCGCTCCAGCTCGGCGATCGCATCGATGTTCCGATTTACCAGATCTTGGAGCTCCCTCTCCAATTTGGCGGTGGTGTTTTGGAGCTGTCGCTCTTGTCGCTCGCGCAGTACTTTGATCCGCGCTTGGTGGACCCGGTCCATCGAGTCCAGGTCACGAAGTTCTTGCTCCAGTTGCTGCCACTGTTGACGTGTGACATGGCGAGCCGGCTGGCTTTGGCCGGAGCTAAAGCTCGATTGTGATCCCATTGTGGGAGAGTCGGGCAATGTCGCGCCATCGACATATCGCTGCATGTATTTGATGCGAGTTTCGGAGTTCTGCTTGGCTCTTCGGAATTCATCCATCATATCCATCTCCATCTGCAACTGACGTTCTTCCATTCTGGCAAGGATGGCTGCGTTCTGTCATATCCCAGTCAGCTGCTAGAACAAACAATAAAATCGAAAGATGATTATATTACCTGCTCCTCTCGCTGCCTCTCAATGCGCTCATTTTGTATCTTCCTCTCTGAAATAATTTCACGATGCCGAGTCTTGGATAACTCCATAAGGTTCTCTCGCAGAGCGACGAGCCGATCTCGCTCCGCCTTGTGCTTTTCCAGTAGTTTGATCAATTCGGGATTATGCAGGCTACGCTGCATCGCGGCATCGTCATATACTGGAGCTTCCGCAGCCGGTGGCTGGTCGACCTCTGACAATTGCGGCAGGTGTGACCCCTCGTTTCTGGTTTCCACTACAAACTTGTCGACGGGCCCTTGTCGATTCGGAACAACGGCTCGCGGACTTGAGCTTGAGGACAATGTCATCATCGAAGCTGGTCGCCGTTTGCGGAGCGACTTGCCAATGGCCCCCAGCAAACTATGTCGTTTCCGTTCCGTTGGACTGCCTGTAGCCTGTGGCCGATCCTTGACCCGTATCGATCCGGATCGATCGTCGACGGAAGCTATCGACATTGGTCGAGGCGACCAGGAGTACGTCGACGGGACATATTCGGATATGGTGGTGTTGGAGAAGGAACTGGCCAGCTGGTCCACTGAAGCCGCCCCGGAGCGCTCCACGTCCGAGAGCGAACTGCTGGCCATTGAAGCACGCAAGGAAGAGGTGGTGACATGGCTGGACAGAATCGTGCTACCCAGTGAGGCCGAGTTTATGGATGCGGCCGAGGACGCTGCGAGTTCGGCATCTGGTATTTTCAAGCCGAGATTAGCGGCTGTTGCGAATAACCGTTCCTCGACGGAATCTTCGGTTTCGTCTTCGTGCAAGTGTAAGACCTCCGTGCGGTATCGATGTTCGTCCATTGACGGCAACCCAGGTGCCTGGCCTCCTGCATAGGCATTGGGAAAGGCAGAAATCAAGCTTCCAGCGCAGAAATTGAGGAGTCAGAGAGGCGTTCTATGCGGCCCTGATAACTGATTTCTCGAACCCAAGCCGAGCGCCCGGCCCCTGCATCATGCAGGTATGCGCTGAACGGCAAATCAAGGCCCCACCCGTCCACAATAATCCTCCGGCCTCCCCCGTTCATCATCAGAACCAGAAGAAATTCAGAAGCAAAAGTCCCGGCGATCTAAATCCATCAGGAATCGCACGGAAAAAATTGGCCGGTTTATTTACTCCCGTCGCCGACAGCCCGACGCCATTCACTGCCATCCGCGAAATTCCGTTTTTGTCGAGCAACAATGGGAAGCTCTTGTGTCACCGTGGGATCGTTTCATCACGTGACTCCCACGTGGCAGATGGAGCACGATTTGTGGCCTACGGAGAAAACCCCCTCTTTGGGTCTTACTGTTTGAATTATCGTGGTTTGAAACAGTGATTTTCGGTGGAAAATGCAACCATTGGCCCATAATCTCGTTGGTAGAGTGACAGCGGAACTGCTCAACGACATCAGAGCTCAGCTCTGCGTTGATATTTTTGCTTAATACGAGAAAAGGGAACGAGAAATCATGGAATTCACGATGAAGAGAAGCTGGTAACCCGTCTGTTACGGGGCGCTCCGTACGGAGAATTTGGACATGCCTCCTTGGGTTAGGTCATGGTTGATCAGGGATCACATGATAGATCACGTGGGGCTGCGGCTCCCATTTCAACTCTAAACAGGATAGCGCAATCGAGACTCAGTATTCTAACCTAAAAAGAGATTAGCAGTTGCAGATCAGCCCGCTCTGTGACCGTGGAGGCGGGAGCAGCTGAGCTCCGTCGAGTGTCAACTGCTGTGCGAGTACGCCGTGATGCGCAGTCACTCTAAACGCGAGTCCTGTACATGCTATCCGCATTAGAGCATGAATAGTTCAGATATCGGCAACAATATGGCAACCAATCCCCATGACGGCGGCGTTCATTACACGGTTTTCGTTCGGCTACCATTCCCGCGAGGGGACTTCATCGATCCGCCTCCAGTGTGTCGCTTTCTGCATGGTACTTGACCCGTGCTGATTTCTCTAGGTGAATTGGAATGCGGCCAAAGACCGGGCCCTTTGGGAGATTCTTTCCCGCCCAACAAAGGGGGATGACATCGATTGTACGGCCTGAACTCTCGCTTCGGATTGATTGTCGCTGACACCGGACAGGGAAAGCAATGTACGTTCGATAAGCTTGTGCAGCGAATTGCGTGCCTGACGGAACCCAGTGCCGAAGAGTTCGATGTTACCCTTCCCTTCCTCCTACAGCAGGTTGCGTGGCTATATGACCGGCAGTTGTCGCAGGTACGGGCACAGATGCGCAGGGTCGGTACAACGCATTCAGCCTCTCCGTCTCCCGGCGTTGGGTCAGTAGCAGGGAGTGGAACATTGGGAGGACAGCCAATGAGACGAGTAGGAAGCGGAGGTGAGCAATGGTTGCTTGCTGGGCTACCGGTGCGGCTTCGTTGACCATTACTAGGATCACGGGGCCTTTCCAAATTGTCTGCATTGGCAAAAGAAACACCGACGGGACGAGCGGAGGATACTCCTGTCAGTGCCACGAAGGCCAGAGGTTCGTTCGCTTCTCTATCAGATAATGAAAACCGCTAACAAGTCACAGCACCCTCGGTACGCACAAGCTCTGCCAACACCGTGACTCAAATCCAAGGAGCGACAGAAGCTTCGTCGACCCCGCCAATGACACCCAAAGAAGATTATCCGAGTCAACGACCAACGTCGCGACGAGAACGGCCATCCCTGGCAGTGCTACAGAAAGCGCCCAAGGCCAAAGAAAAAAGCCCACCATTGTCAGAATCGGACGAATCAGAAACAGAATCGGATTCGGAAGATGATATGCTGAATCGTCGTATCGGAGGCGGGCATCGCTTTGGGAAGTTTTCTATTCAGAAACCAGCTCTCCGCAGTAACGAGGATGATGAGGATGAATCCCCGGCATTCCTTCCACTATCGAGTGAACCCCAAGCCTCTGGACGTGATTTGAACTCGACGCTTCGCCAGGGCGATCAGACACTCAACACGATCGGTCGGCGGGACTCGGCTCATCCTGCTTCGTCCCGACAATCCAGCCAGCAAGCTTCATCATTGAACAGCTCCGAAAGTTCTGGTGTAGCCGTAACCAGCCCCCAGATTGGGCCAACACGACGATCTGGTCCACTCAGCCCGCAGAGAGTGGGGGACCTCGCTCGCCGCAGCCCGCGCCGTCCGGGATCCGCGACCCATAGCAGTGAAAACACTTCGAGCATGGGCAGTAGCTTTAGTGACCTGGATGGTAAGTCATGTCAGACACTTCAGGGTCACTTGCGCTAACTACCTATCCAGATGCCAGCGTTACGCAGTCCGCGCTTGAAGAGGCTCTGCTGAGCAATATGCAGCACGGTGGGATGGCGAGTCGGATGAGCACGATTAGCCAGGCCCTTCGCAGTCGATATCTGTAGCTTGTTTACGACCAATGGATAATTGATGCAAGGATTGGTTACGATCTTTTTAGGATCTCTGGCATTTGGATGATACTACTGATGATCCTTCTCCATATTCCTCACGCAGTTGATGTATAATGCAACGATTTTCATGCGATAGCCCTTTCGGCATTTTCTGGAGAGAATGGCCGAAATCAGAGATGCAAGAGAGACTGGAGTGCGTGGGAGGTCCAAGCTCTCCTAGTCGGATAGTCGGAAGTCGTTCTCGGAGGCGGGAGCGAACTGTCACGACCCGCCCACATCGGTAGAAGCTCCGTAGAGCCGATGAGGGGAAATTTTACACAGGAGCTGTTGGACCTCTCATCTGTCAATCACTTGTTGAATTCCGTACGATTGGAAGATAAAATGAAATATGATCCTGAGACAATAGAGGACATAAAGCTCGCGGTCATTGAAAATCACCGAGACAACCGCCAAGGGACTGACTGCAGGTCACGGACCTTGGCCGCCTGACGCAAAACCCAGTCGCGGATCCCTGCTCTGCTCCAGTTCCTCTATCTACGGAGTAGATCTCATCACATACGGTTGCCTGGTGCTGCGACGAGATAAAAGCCCGGCGTATGCACAGTATTCGACTCTCTCTGATTTTTGGGACGACTCATTGCCGCATTGAGGGCCAAAGACAGCTGCTGCCAGGGCCAACTGTGCAAACGACGTCATAGTAAGTTCCGGGTACATATAAGACTGCGTACACATCGGGTCCGATGAGTCTCAGATCGCATCATGTCGAGGACATGCTGATTGTTCTTAGGCGAATGGAGTGCACTGAGTAAATTCGTCGTTTGTTGGAAATCGGACCACTTAGTTGCTCACTCGCCGGAAGCATCGGATAGAATCCGCACATTCCACACTCAATAGGTCGACTAGTGGTTTAGTATACTGTACTTGGATACCCCTGCATTCTCCTACACCATGTCAACGGAGCATAGTTCGCCGACTGAAGCTGAATCCGCCTACTTCAACAGCCATCCGCCGCCGAAAGCGCTCGAAAAGCACGAGGCGTTGGCGCGCGCATTTGTGGCTCACCATGTCGAAGCCAACCGTCGGGTGGTCCTGGTCACATCAGGCGGTACGACGGTACCGCTGGAGAATCAGACAGTGCGGTTCATCGACAATTTCAGCGCAGGAACGCGAGGTGCCACGTCGGCGGAGTATTTCCTCGAAGCGGGGTATGCGGTGATCTTTTTGCATCGGCAGTTCAGCCTACTGCCTTACTCGCGTCACTACAGCCATTCGACGAATTGCTTCTTGGATTTTATGGAGGAGGACAATAACGACGGCCAGGGTGGTTCCGGGAGGATTGTCGTCCGCAATGAGTACCAGAATGCCATGCGGGACGTCCTTCGCAAGTATCGCTACGCCAAAAACAACAACCTGCTTCTACTGTTGCCCTTTACCACCGTAACCGAATACATGTTCGAACTCCGGTCCCTTGCGAATATCATGCGGCCCCTCGGTGCCAGTGCAATGTTTTATCTTGCAGCCGCGGTGAGCGACTTCTTCATCCCGCGACATCGCATGGCAGAACACAAGATCCAATCCAGCGATGTTCCCGAAGATATCTACACGGGGTACAACGATGACAAGAATCCGCCGGCCAAGTCCAAGAAGCTAATCATCGACTTGGACCCGGTACCCAAGTTCCTGCACCGTCTCGTGGACGGATGGTCGCCAGCTAACAGCATGATCGTCTCATTCAAGTTGGAAACTGACCCTAATTTGCTGGTGTACAAGGCGCGGACATCACTGCAGCGGTATTCGCATCATCTGGTGATTGGCAATCTGCTGTCGACAAGGAAGTGGGAAGTAGTCTTTGTGACTCCAGACCCGCCCTATGAACGCTGGATTCGTGTTCCCAAGTCCAGAAGAAGCAAGAGTGTTTCCGGCATCGAGGATCAGATCGGGCTGGCCGAGCGGAAAGACGCCTCGCAGAGTGCACCCTCAGGGACGACAACAACCACGCCGGCCGTGGGTGATGAGTCTGCGGCGGGTGCGAACGAGAAACAGGCTGCTGGTGGCGGCGACGATACTGAGCATGTCGACATCGAGATTGAGAGCCTGATTGTGCCCCAATTGGTTGCTATGCATACTAAGAAGATTGAGGAAGCGTCCAAAAAATAAAGACCCATCATTGGGATGCATACCTAGATGCATGTATCTCTTGATTATCTAAACAGAACTGCACAAGTCTATCTATGGTCTATGTACATAACAAACCATGCCATTCAAGACCCCAGGACGCCCTAAAACCTAATGACCCCGCAAAACCAACGCCGAATCCTCTTTCCCTAATAACAGAGATTACTCCCATTGTGGGCCCGAACAATCCCCCTTGGCGTCTGCCTTATCCTCTATTCTCATCTTCAACCACCCTGACTGTGCGCCCGGTCTCCTGATCCCTAGCCGCGGAGATTCAAAGGTGCGGCATTCATATTTAGGCTCATCGTCCGGATGTTCCGGGTCTTTGATCGGCGCTAAAACATACTGGGAGCAAGATGGGCGGGCTTCGCAAACAGCGGCACAATCCCGGATTGTGGTATAGACGCCCTCTTCGACGTCACCGGAGAGATTGTCCCAGTCATACCAGATCAGGCCGTCGGTGGGTAGTACTGGGAGTATGCGTTCGCGGAAAACGTCGGAGTGAAGCAAGATTGAGTTTTGTTTCTGCAGAAGTTTTGTCAGCTCTCGAACGGGGTTTGTAATGTTGAGGGACTATTATATTCTTACATCAATGAACCACTCCTGGTCGAACCGCCACATTCTCTCCACGTCCGGCGGGTCAAGATGATGGTATCCAACCACGGGAAAGCACCAAGGCTGGCGATAGAACCGGTTCGTCAATGGCTCGATCTCACCGAGCTTCGCATTCTGCAATAGAGGCCATGAGAAATTGAGCTGGACGCCGGCATCTGAGAGGAGTTTTCCCAGAACCATATCCCCCGCCCATTGCGACTCGGTGAACCGGATGTACTCGTCGGCATGGTTTGCGCGATGCTCGGACGCCATACGCATGGCCTTGTGTGAGACCATGAAGCCAGACCCACCATGTCCAAACAGCACGGTACCGATCTGCGTCTCGGTGCCCAGGTAGTGTGGCTCGTCCGGATCCAGCCGCGAGAGCCACGCCATGACATTCGGCCAGACCAGGTGTGTGTCCGCCTCCATGAAGACGTACCACTTGGCGTCGGGCTTCACTTTTAGTGCTTCGTCGACCATTGGCAGGAATTTCCATTTGTCTAGCTTCCAGCCGGGGTTGTTGGGCATGCCAAAGGGGCTGTTTTCCTCCTTGACGGTATCCGCCGCCGTAAGACCCGCTCGTCCGTATGCGCGGAGACGATTGTACATGTTGAAATCCGGCACCCGCAATTTAACGCTCTGGTCGACGTTGCGGAGGACATCGTGGACGTGGATGCCTTCAATTTCCTCCTCAAAGTCCGAAAAAACAACGTAGTTGGGGAGACAGTTTAAAGTGGTCCGCGCATGCACGGGGAGCTTCTCACGCGCCTCCGTCACGCCAGTCTTCAAGATCACCAAGACATCTTCGATCCCCGGCGCCGACGGACAGCGAAATCGTTTTTTGTGATGGATCGGCAGTAGACCCCGGTCTGTTAGGAGCTGCAATAGGAAAATAAACCCTAATAACGGCGCGACGAGCGTGATCCAGCGTCGTGGCTTGCGAGCAATGTACAGCATGAGGGATAAGTAGGCGGAAGAAGCCACGGAATCAACAGGCGACGACTCATATGTACGGGGACGAGTACAAAAGTACCCGTAGAACGAACCAAAAAGTTAAGGACTTATTTTCCGGCCGGCAATGCTGCGCCTGGCAGTTCAATGGGCTTTTAGTAGGAACTGTCACTTCGGCTCATTATACCGGCGACGACCCAAGTCATGAACGCTAAAGGCTTGGGCCGAAGGACGATCACCATGCCGAAGTGAAAGCGAAGAGAACAAGTGCAAAAAATGTCCACAAATCCACATGCGAAGAATGTGCTCTAACCTATGTATGTTCCCCGTACATAGCGCAACAATGG
>NW_027192356.1:2186712-2329256 GCF_041956635.1 Thermomyces lanuginosus | reverse complement strand
GAAATGCTGATGGTTGGTTATGACGGAAGCATTTTCATCGCCAACGAAAAAAAGGTCCCAGCCATGATCGTCCCCGCCAGAGGTACCGCCACTCCGCCGGACGAACGAGTCAACAAACGCAAGGGCAACGGCTTTTCCGCTGATTTGCTTGCTGACTTTGGCGGGCTCTGAAATTTGCTCCGCATTGACTAACTCAACCATGGGGGGTGTGTTTCCTCGGCTTTCGGGGATTAACTATTCAGAACGCTGAACGAGAGACGCGAGAGTCCTCGTCCTCCTTCAATTGGACCGGAACTCCCCCCTCGAAATGCCTCTCCATGAGTCCGTCGGTACGGAGCACTTGCTCCATCAAAAAGTCTAATAACTAGGGTAAACTCAAACTAGCCGACGGGAAGGAATTGCCAGTTGGCCTTCATGCCGAACCACTCCGTGAACAATGCTAGGGTATGCTCCACACGTTGGGACATTCCTCGATTTCACCTATGACGGTGCATGACGCGGCATTCAGCAATTTGCTTCATTTTTTGCTTGTTAATTGCATCGGCGACGACTGTTTCAGAGTCGCTGATCATCTCTCCCAAAGGTCCGCGCGATTTGTGGGGGGTGCCTCTTTTTTACGAAGACGACTCCTAACGATGCCAACAAAAGCGGACTGTTTCGTTTCATATCCCGAAACGAGAAAATGGAGGTTGATCCAGGGGGAAGCAGAGCCTGCACGATGACGAGAGTGGCTCATCTCGGAGATTCGGAATCCCACCATTTTATGAAACATCATGGGTTGGGAACGATCATGGATCTGGGGTTCCACTCTCTCGGTAGTCGGGAGGCTAATGAATCTTAGCTCTTTTGCTAGGGTAGGCTAAAAGGGCGGGCTTTGCAATTTTCTCCATTCTCAAATTATCGAGTTCCATCCTGTAACGCTCCATCTATCAACGGTCAGACTTTCTCAGATAAATTGTCGTAGAGGAATTCGCAGACAGGTTGACGATCATCATCATGGATCAATCAATCAATCAACTTGTTGGTTCCACAAGCAGCACCGCCGCTTCGTACGGCCGTAATGGCCATTGGCGATCGTGGTACTTCTCGCTTATGCCGGAGCTGCTGAGCAGCACCTCCCGGACTTTACCCACCGAGTGCGTTGCCGGATCCCACACAACGGTGTCATCGGTCCAGTTGCAGAGCACCAGTGCCTGCTGATCCGCAAACTGTCGCGTGTACGCAAAGATCTGCTCGTTGGCCGAGTCCAGCATGACGAAGTCGCCGTATACGAAGATGTCGAGATATCGCTTGCGGAGTCCGAGGACGGTTCGCCAGTAATTAAAAACCGAGTTGGGATCGGACAGCTGCGCTTCGGCGTTAATGACGGTATGATTCGGGTTCACACTCATCCACGGCGTCACCGTCGGCGACGTGAAGCCGGCGTGTTTGGCGGCGGACCATTGCATCGGAGTGCGAGCATTGTCGCGCGATTTGCGCTGGTATTGCTCCCGGTAGACCTGGAGGGCCTCGGTGTTCTCGGGATCCTTGGCCAGGTGGCTGCATACATAATCAGACTCAGACCCTATCGATGATACGGGAAAAATCACCGCGTAAGGTAGCTCACCCATTCCAATGATTCAGGCAGTCAATGTCTCGGTATTCTTCCATGCCCCATGCCTTCGGCACGTTTCGCATTCCGAGTTCCTGTCCTTGGTAGATGAACGGAGTGCCCGACATTAAAGTCAGCACCGTTGCGAGCATCTTCGCAGCGGCATTCGTGAACTCGGGCTTTGCACTCGTGTACCGATCGATACACCGAGGCTGGTCGTGGTTTTCCCAATACAACGCATTCCACCCATCATTCTCATACATGAATGTTTGCCAGGAGTTGAACATTTTCTTCAAATCCGTCAATTTCCACGGATTCGGCACGAACTTGTCAAACGGGCCGTGGTCAATATCTACGTGGTCAAACTGGAAGATCATATTGATTTCGTTGCGATCGTATCGCACAGCTTTCAGGACCTCTTCCGGGTCGCGCACGTACGGCATCTCACCGACACTGAATGCATCATATTCTTTGAGAATTTTCCCAATTTCCTGCAGGTATTCGTGCAGGCGTGGCCCATTCGCATAGTAGCAGTATGCCCACTGCCAGATTTGCTCCGGATTCTTGACAGGTGCGTCGGGAAACCTGGGGTCCTTGCTGATGAAGTTGATGACGTCCATGCGGAACCCGTCACATCCTTTGTCCAGCCAGAACCGAATGATATCGTGAGCAGCCTTGCGGACCGGGGGATGCTCCCAGTTGAGGTCGGGCTGTTCCTCTGCGTAGAGATGCAGGTAGTACTCTTGCGTCTTCTCGTCCCATGTCCATGCGCTCCCTGAATGGGGCATGCTTCTCATTAGACGCATTCTACCACAGCCAGGACGGGTCCAAGCTTGCCTTGGAAATGAGAGACCCAGTTGTTTGGTGGATGCCGGTTCCCCTGCGCATCGTACCTCGCGGGTTTCCAGATGTACCAGTTGCGGTACTCATTGTCTTTAGAACTCCTGGATTTCTTGAACCACTCGTGCTGATCACTTGTGTGATTGACCACGAGATCCATCAGGAGCTTCATTCCTCTTTGATGCGCACCTTCAATCAGGCGCTCCACGTCTTCGACTGTCCCATACCGAGGATCGATTTTGTAGTAGTTCGAGATATCGTACCCCATGTCAACCTGCGGGGATTCATAGGACGGACACAGCCATATGATGTCGACACCGAGCTTCTTGATATAATCCAGCTTGGACACGATACCCGGGATGTCCCCGATGCCGTCGTCGTTAGTGTCCTTGAAGGATGCCGGCCATATCTGGTAGACAGAGCATTCCTTCCACCAGGCTCGGTGCAGGGGTTTGTGCATGTGCTTGTTCGATGACATTGTATTTCCCATCACAGCACGGGCTATGATTGTAGGAGTCGTGTCATATTAAAATGGACCACGAGGTGTCGCTGGACAAACTGAACCAGCTTCCATTGCTGTCGAATTCCAACAGACTTCTATCCGTCATCTTGACTCCACGACGAGTGGCGTGGCTCCTGTCATTGCCGGACATGAAATCCGTGAGTTGTGGAGAAGTGGATGGCCCAGCAAGCCTGACCGTACTAAGAATCGATTTCTCTGGCTGGACGTTCTTTAGGAAATCTAGAGGATATGTAAGTTGCGAGAATGCCTGGCGTTTACATGGCTCAATGCAGTGCTTGCCATTCGCTGAAGCTTTCAATTTCAGGTGTCGGACATCAAGCCGTGAGACTACGATGAATTGAAGCTGGTAGTTCCGATGGACAGTACGATATTGGGTCATTCTGCTGGTATTCCCCTGCTTTGCCTGAACAAGATCAAAACGTGTACCCTCCCTTGCGAACACTACGATTCCGACATAGAGAATGAAGCTGACAACAGTGTAGTAGTCAGATCTTGTCGAACGGATCGTTTTATCAATCTTCTGCTCGTAGATAGCCTTCAGCGAATCAGCGATCGGTATTCGCGTTTATATAGGATCAACTATTCCGTTTCAGGACTAGCGCATCATCGCGTCACCTATCAAATCTCGATGTTGGCTTCCCTTCATCACCTCCTTTGAGTCCTTGACAGCTCACAGTTGAACTTTCGAGTTCTCGCTCGTGTCATCATGGCCTATCGTCAAGGCGATTATCGCCATTCTAACGAGTCATACCGCTCGCGCTATGACGACCGCATGTACGATGACAACCCACGATATAGTTCCGGCGGCGCGGGCTCTTCCTCACATGGTAACATTCATACTTCAACATGAAGACCTTCTTGGCTGGCCGTTCAGGGTTGTTCGCGAGCTCGTGCTAATACAGTGATCTGTCCACAATGCAAAAAGACCATGCGTGGACCTCCGGATCAGCATCAGGAGATCGAGATTACTACCGCCGGTCTCCGCCGCCGCGGCGGGGACGGTCTGGATACAGAGACCGCGACCGCGACGGGTATCGCTCGCCGGAGTATCGGAGTCGCAGCAGAAGCCGCACCCGTAGCCGGAGTCGCCGCCGACACTATGGCCCGCCGGAAAGCAGAGAGGTCATCATGGAGGGTCTGCCAATAGATATGCTGGAAGAAGACGTTCGCCTACTCCTTCCCAAGCTGGCTCATCACCGCTAAGCATCCTACGGTGGTCCATTATCTGTTGGGAGAGGCAAGAAGCTGAGTTATGTGCTGGCCGGGCACCGTCCGGTCCATGCGTTTATACAGATTGCGAGAGAGCTCTCAGAGTATTACGGACTGGACAAGTTGGATGATATTCGAGTCATTCGCGACCGGCAAACGAGTATGTTTCACGTCTATTATCCTTTTCCTGATTTTATGCTAACTGAATCACGGCAGAGATCTCGCGGCAGATCGGGTTTCTCCGATTTCCTAGCCTAGATGCTTCTCGTGACTTCATGGACCGAAATGCTCCGTACATCTATTTCCGTGGACCGAACGCTGGGGAGGATGATCGGGGAACCAAAGTCCGAATCGCATACAGCCGGGAGAGGGATGAACGTCGCTCTCGTCCGGAAGGCGAATGGACTTGTCGAATGGTGAGTCACCCACCCTGAACGTGACAATTCGACCCGTGGCTGATTCCGCAGTGCCTCTTTGACAACTTCTCGACTCGTCAGAGATGTTTCCGCTGTCAAGCCGATCGCGCAGGTATGTGATCTGATCTTCACGGATGAATTGCTTGCTGAGGGATTTAGACGCCGAAATGCCCGCCGCTGCCCCTCCGCCCCGTGTCGCCAACAACGGTGACAACGACGTTGCGACAGACAACACCCCGTCCCAATTTATTCTCTTTCGCGGTCTGGAGTCTTCGGTCACCGAAGAACTCTTTGCGAAAGGCGTCGCCAAGCTGTACAAACAATCTCAAAGTGACAACCAACATACATCCGGCGAACAACAACCCAAAGGCGTCAAGCCAACATCATCGTCTAGCGATGCAAACAGTGGCGCAAGAGAAGGTTCTCTGAGACGTGTATTACTGGTGCGCGACCGCCGGACCAACGAAAGCTGGAAGTTTGGGTTCGCCGAATTTGCTACTGTTGATGTACGTTGCCTACGCTGGTATGAAACTGCCGGACTGACGCTCATTGGGTACAGGATGCCAAAGCTGCGCTTAATAAATTCAATTCCATGGAGAAATTTACAATTGCCTCGAGACCCGTCCTCGCAAGCTACATCCATGCAGGAGTATTTGTTCCCGTCCTGAACCCAACCCCAAGTACGGTGCGGTTCACATTCAGCCCGTTGAACAACCCAGATATGAAACTACAGTACTGGGATGAGGAGGGCTATGTGACGGAACTGGTGGTGTCGCGTGAAGACCTGGACAAAAAGCCAAAAGCGGAGTCCAAGACTGGTAAAGAGACGGAGAAGACGAAAAAGAGGAAGACCGAGTCCTCTAGCACCGCACCACCAAAGAAGATGGCCGTCCCGTCCCATCTTCAGTTCTGGTCTGACCGGCATGCCGAATTACATGGGATCCAACGTAAGGACGGCGATGGAAAGGAAGCTGGATCGGGTGGTAGCTCAACATCGGAGCCCGCTGCTCCCCCGAGTCAATCTTATGCTGATTTGAATCGCAACTGCTGCTATCTGTGCATGCGGAAATTCAAGTCGGCTGCAGAAGTGAACCGACACGAGCGACTGAGTGAACTGCATCGCAACAATCTGCAGAACGAGGAACTAAAAGCCAGGGCGCTTGCAAAGCTAGAAAAACACAAGAACGATCCGCCGGTGACTGAATACCGCGACCGCGCCAAGGAACGGCGGCAAGCGTTCGGATCATCCAAACAGACGACCAAGCCCAAGCCGTCCGCTGCCGTCGCAGAGGAGGAACCGGCCCCTGCTCCGACGCAGTCCAAGGGTGCAGCGCTTCTCAGCAAAATGGGCTGGTCTGCCGGATCAGGTCTTGGTGCTCAGGGAACCGGCGTCACGGCGCCAATTCAAACCGAAGCCTATGTGCAAGGTGTTGGGCTGGGTGCCCAAGGCGGCAAACTGGGAGATGCAGCGGAAGAGGCAGAGCGGAAGACGAGGAATCGGTACGAGGAGTTTTTGGAGAAGACAAAGGACCTGGCAAGGGAGAGATATGAGCAAATGTCTTGATATCCTTATGTTGAGATTTGTGTCATTATGTATATCATGGGTTTGCTTTTTCGCTGAGTGAGAAACGATATCCGGGATCAAAGAGAGCCATAAAATCTCCCATGCATAAATCCGTATTGATAATAATACACCAATTGAGAAGTCTTTTTGACGCAAGAAAGAACGATTCCAGGGCATTACCGACCCTTATCGCCCTCGTTTTCCGATCTCCTTTCCCTATTCTTCCTTTCCTTCCTCTCCAACACGCTCGCCACCCATTCCTCCAACTCCTCCTCAGCATCCTGCTCCGTCTTTCCCTCAATCCCCATTCCCGAGCGAACAAACCGCCGCAGATCATCCATCGAATTGATATCTAGCGCATACAACGTACCCCCAACACCCATCATAGCTAGCGAAAGAACATTAATCGTCGCGATATTCAGCGCCTCAAACGCTTCCAGCGGGCCGTTCACACGTGGTTGGTGCAACGGCGCACTGGTGTAGTACGACGGCATGGCGGCCATGCGTCTCCGCGCCAACGATCGTTTTGTGACGATGAGCGAGAGACCGAAAAAGACGGCGCCGCCGAGGAGGAGTTTGAGGTTGTTGTTTATTCGTGGTTTGTTGGTGATTTGGTTATTAGAGGTTTCGGTGTTGGATGGTGTGGGCGGTGGTGGTGTTTGCGATGGTTGTGAGTCTGTCGGGGGTGTCGGATTGGTTTCTTTCGTGTCTCTTGGAGAGGGAGAACCCCACCATCGTGAGAGGAATGACATTGTGGTAGGATGGAGTTCTTCCGGTGGTGCTTTTGGTGGGTTGGAGAGGAGAGAGATCGAATCGATGGACGCGATGCTGGCCCGCAGGAGTCCCGAGGTGGATTTTGACCGTAGGTTATATCAACTTTGTCTCTCCCGTAGCTCACAAAGTCGTTGGAATTATCTGCTTGTACGTTTTCAAAGGGCAATGGTCTTTCGAAGTGCTTGCATTGAGAGTTTCTTGTCCCGCAAGCTTTGAAGCAGTGATGCTCCGACGAGCGGAACCCTCACAGCCAATGAATGCAAATTAATCACGTGATGGATTTTTCGGATTTTATGCCTGAGGCATCGTTATTCACTAAATCAACAGAGAGGTGACAACAGTCTTTGAAATCGAATCGACGGGAGCCAGCTCCTCATATGATACTAATCGAAGTTACGAAGACAACCCAATTAAGATGATTTGCTCTCTTTGACATTGGTATTATCTTTGAAGTCTGTCGTCAATTCAATTCCCTCAAGCACTTTGGTTCACAACAGCCGCGATCAATCTTGCCAGTTCTGAAAGAGCAGCCATGACGTATAAGAGAGCAATATTCTGTTTGGCGGCCACCCGACGACCGATGCTAAAACCACATCTAGTATGTGAATCAAGAAACTAGGGTCTTCAATTCGGCATCAAACTCTTCCTGTCGTCACTGCTCTCGTTGCAGATGTAGCTGGGACAATGGCCATCAATTTCATTCTTGTGGTTAGCTGGCTGTATCTTGTCTTTATTTAGAAAATCTCACGAAGCAGGGTACGATTCGCGGAGCCATAGTCTAATCCAGAGGGCATTAGATCCAGCCCATGCATGAACTCAGAGTCCCTGACATTGAACGCGAATCCTCGACTCTGGGGTGTTTGTACACGTCGGCCAAACTTGTATAGTTTCGTCTCATTGTGGTTAATGCGACGGTATGCTTCGAACTGCTCTCCATTAGCCGTATGCTATGATAAGTTGGCAAATACCCGTTCATACAAGTTTCCTTCTCGGCATCTCCAAATAGGGCTTAACCAGTGCCTGTTTGTCGAGTTTATATGTCAGCTAATGCCATAGCGTTAAGGGTTAGTGCTTGGCTGATTCACAAGCTCCGCATCAGTGGCAGCGTCAAGGATATCAAAGACTTCCTAGAGACATGTCAAGTCAGAGTGGCCATTTGTGCTCTATGTCTTGATCAACATACAATGTCTCCGTTGATCCACATGAACAACACTTGCCCAAGGGTCTGCAGCCAAGTATCTTGATTAGCTATTGATCGGCTTGAAATCATGAGGTTGCGTAACACGGCGGCTAACCACGAAACGTTCGTTCACCCTATTCATCGCTGGAGTTGGAGAAATGTTTCGAGCCGTGATGATAGGAGCGGGGTGCTCTGAAGTTTCAGACTACAGAGGATGATAATGCAGGGATGGAGGCGATGGATGGGACTGAGAAGGTAATGGCGAAGGGATTCGGAGATGAAGAACAGTTCCAGCTCTCATAGCACATGGCGTCTCCCATGATTCCAACACTGTGAAGGATCGCTGGTGTTAAATTCACATTGTCTCCTGTGTGTAACTGGTCACTATTGCTCCATGTGGTGACAGATGATCTGAACTTTTTCGTAAGCTAAGAGAACGGCAGTTTCGAAAATATTTGCGAAGAGTTAAAGCAGAGCTCTGGCTCAGGCATATTTGGACTGCTCTCTGATAGACTGCTACCATAGTATTGACATGAATTCATATGAGAAAGCCCAAACCGTATTCACTGAGACGCGCTATCTGAGTTTCAATTGTGCTATAAATGACGGCTACCCATTGAGTCAGAGTGCCTTGTGTAAAATCAGACGTCAATACTATCTACAAACGCAGTCTTTGTTCCTAGGGACAAGCTCCCAGCAGATATGGGAGCGGATTCATATTTTATTGCCATGAGCTTGATATATTTACCGGTGAGGCGATGACATTTTGAGGGATAACCTGCAGGATGATTTCTAATCTGAAATGCATCGACAGCGCTCATATTTACAGTCGAAAGGTTTTTACATATGAAACTGAGATTCCCGATTTTCTCGTTCTTTTAGAACTGCAAGTTTTCGACTCGAGTCACAGGCCACTTGTACCCAGTAGGGTCCTTTGCTGGCTAATATCGAAAACGAGAAAACCCTGAGAGGCTGACACTGTTACGACCTACCAAAACTCTCTAAAGAGAGAGAAAGAAGGATGAAACAGGTCATAAGGCTGGAAGCAGACCGCTTTGTTGTTGTTTCAGTTTCCTGAATTTAGGGTTTTGGGTTTGGTACATCGGCTCATCGGCCCGTTGGCCCGTCCCGATTCCAGGATGTTGACCGACGCCTCATTGACTGGGCAGCAATTCGTTGGCCTGATTAGACTTGAGAGTTAACTCTGGAATCATCAAAATACCAATAATATGGTTTGGATTTTGTCAAATCTCCTTGCATCTGCCAGTAAGAGTGTGCCACGGCGGTGGCTGGGATTTTTCCAGCCTCCCCGCAGGAAGCCCAACCACCTCATGGATATCATCGAGAGAGCTCCAGGGGAGCTCGCCCAATTCCACATATCTACATTTTCAATGCTGTTACTCTCATCATGAATGCCGTGGAGCATTCCCAGGCCGTCAATTGTAAGTGTGTTGTTGAGATGTCGCACAATACAGTGCTTACTGAGCCCAAAGACACAGGCCTTCAACCGCCGCAACTATCGCATCAGCAATCGCAGCAATCTGTCAGCACCACTGACGACTATTATTCGGTTCCATCCGAACAGTCGTCAGTAAAGAGTAGCGGCAGCCAGGCGACGGTGGTGCGGTATGCGACTCCGCGATCGCACCTGACGCTCCAGTCAGCACAGCAATCCAAAATCACACTGGCCGAACCACAACAAGCGGAAATCGTTCCTGCGATGTCCGTACCCCTCATGGTTCAGCAGCAGGAGCAACCAAGTCGACCGGATACTTCCAGTACCGTTCGCGCCAACAATGCTGGTCAGCCGAATAGTAGCCTTCCTCAGCGGCATGCCAGTGCTCCGACACCGGGTGTTGACGATGGCCCGTATATCCGATTCGCAATTGACCAGCTGACACGCGATGAGGAGGTCATGGGCGCTGGGAGACGGGGCTCCGTCGACAGCACGGAGTACCCAGTGGAGCGGATCGTCGGCGATGGCGGCCTGGGATACTATACTCGCACAGGGCAGAATGTGGTGGAAACGGGGAGGGCCCCCAGCATTCAGCGGAGCTTCGATCATCGCGATGAGCCCAAGGAGGCCGTCTATGTTGCGGTCGATCCCGCACCAGATGACTCGAAGCACCCACCTTTGGATTACGTTCCACTCGTGCTGCAGTGGTGGGCGCTCTCCATCTACATTTTCCTGGTGCTGCTGATGATCGCCGGAGTCGTGTTTAGCAACGTCTGGGCGCAAAGGCACGGCGGCCTCTGGAACTACGATGGGGTGGGCGGATCGCGATACTTTGTGGTCCAGTATCTGCCACAGCTCTTGGGTGGATTTCTGATCATCTGGAGCTTTGTCGTGCAGGCCGCGATCTACCGGACCGTGCCGTTCTGCATCATGGCGTCCGAGCGCCAAATCAAGGGCGTGCTGCAGAGTCTTCCCATCATCCCCCGCAACTTCCTAGTTCCAGACTTGGTACATTTCCGATACGGTGAACCGGTCGTTGGATTCAGTCTCCTCACAATGTGGCTGACCAACCTGTTTTCGATGCCGCTGCTGAGTTGCCTCTATCAAACAAAGTTCTACAATACGTGGCGATGGACAACCGTCCAAGGGGTTGGTTGGTGTATAGTCGCCTTGTACGGGTTCCTGACGATTGGTCTTGCCCTGCTGTTGGCTCGTTTCACTCGCAGCTGGACCGGTCTGCTTTGGGATCCTGTGAGTCTGGCCGATCTTATCCCGCTGATCCAACGGTCGAATATCCTCGGCGACTTTGACGGCTCGGAAATGAACCTGACCTTGGCATCCGACTTGCCTCAACGCGTGCTTCGGCTCGGATACTGGCGGTTGATTGACGGAGAGGAGATCTTCTACGGCATCGGCGAAGAGTACGCGGTGGGCACGAACCAGCAACAGCAGCAATCCGGACAGAACGTCGACACAGAGACCCGGCGAAGCTCCGTAATGGAGGACCCAGAGCACCAGAGCATCCTCCGGAAGCAGTCATTTGAGCGACACTTGCACTCGCCGACGGCTCGCTACCGCTGGACGGTCTGGTACCTGCGGGACACGTTTGTCCTTGCGTGGATCGTGATTGTCGTGGGTCTCTTCATCGCCTTTGTCGTCGTGAGCTTCGTCAAGAATGCCATCCCGCGCGGGTTTGAGCCGCTCCTCCCGACATTGCCGGGGCCAAACGGTTTCTCCGCGTCCAACTTCCTGTACAGCTTCATCCCGGCGCTGATTGGCACAGTACTGTTCCTGGTCTGGCAGCCGATCGACGTCTACTTCCGCGCCGTGCAGCCCTTTGCCTCCCTCACCTCTCCAGGCGGCGCATCGGCCGAAACAAGCCTGCTCCTCTCCTACCCAGCCGACCTGCCTATCGTGGTGACTGTCTCCGCCTTCATCGCCCGGCACTACAAGGTCGGCATCACCTCGCTCATGAGCGTTCTCTCTCTGGCAATTCCCGTGCTAGCCGGCGGCATCTTCATCGCCCTGTGGTACCCGCAGGATCAGGCCGTGCGCATCTCCGCACACCTACCGGGATATTACGTCCTGATCGCGGCATGCGCTCTGTACACTCTCGCCTACGCCGGCGGCACCATCTGGCCGCGCCGCCGCCGCCGCTATCTCCCGCACGGTATCACCACGCTCGCCGACCTCGTCAGCTTCCTGCACCAGAGCCCCCTCCTCGCTGACAGCGTGCTGCGAGAACCCCGTGTCAAGACGGACCTCGTCACTAGGCTCATCGTCACGCCGCCGTCAGAACGTGCCGCGCCGCGCTACGGATTCGGCATCTACCGCGGCCGCGATGGACGGGACCATCTCGGCATTGATCGGGTGAGTCGGCCCGGAAGCGTTGAGATGGTGCTCGCCATGGAAGAGAAGAACCCAGAGAACCCAAAAGTTTGATTCAACAAAAACATCCCACCCTTTTCCTTTCGTTTTAAGAACATCTCGGCGTTTTTTTCTTTTGCTCTTCTTGATGTATGATATGTCTTGCATAGTGCGTGCGGATCGTTGTCGATATATCCGCACCGCCCTTGGTGTTGGTGGGTTGATATTCGATATGACCTTAATGACTGTTGTTTTACGATGGGTATGACTTGTTACGATGCTTATGATGTTATGATTTGATGAGTGATGGACAATGATGATGTCTTGGACGTTTACGATTTAATGGGGTTTAACGATTATGAGGATAATGACAGAAAAGGTTCATGCGACAACTTCATTCTCATCTACCAAGTGTACATACAAGAAGAGAGCATCAAGGCGTCAAAACAAAAGGCACTGCGGGAATGGATAAAAAACCATGCATGACACAAACCCAGTCAATCAAAAAATATACGTACACAGAGGGAATCCATCCATTATCAAGACCCAACGCCTTGACCTTCCCACATCCCAGTTTAGAAGCATACACAAAAACCTCAATATAGGTTCAATAGAAACAAACCATGCGTCACACCCCAATCCCTACCATGATGGGTAAACAAGTCCGCCTTCTGGAGAAAACGCCACCGGGGTAGTAAGCAAAGTGCAAGAAAGAAACAAAAGAAAATAAATATGTACAGGAGAAAGAAAGCGAGAGAGAGAAAGAGAAAGGAGGGGTGTATGAAGGCACGATCAGATTCCTGGGTAGCGACCACCTCCAGTGCCCGGCCCCAAATAGTCAAATTCATTGACAGGTGTCATGCGCCCTCCGCCGCGGCCGCCGCGTCCGCCACGACCACGGCCGCGACCACGACCAGGCCGTGGCATTGGCAGCTCGAAATCCGGGTTGCTGCTCAAGATTACGTCCTGGGACCGAGGCACGGGGGGAGGCGGCGGAGGTACCGGTGGCAGGTCATGGTTGAGAGACTCCTGCCAGCGCGGGTTGATCGGGCGCTCGGAGATGGAGGTGAAATGGCTTGTATCGCTGACGTTGGATAGCCGATTGTAATCGCTGTCGTTCCCCATGTTGTTGTCCTCGTCCGGCGGTGGGACGGCTGGCACTTCAGGGTTCTCCCCGCTGGCCGCTGGAGGTTGCTGTTCCCTTGTTCTCGCTCCGCTCGCGGCACCCCCGGCGCCTGGCACTAACGCTGATGGTAGCCTCTCATGTGATGGAGTTGTGATGTTATTTGGTTCAGCAAAACGCGGATCTACGTCTTCATAGTAGTCTGTGGAGGCTGCTGAGCGCGGTCCGCCATGGTTTCCGTTGACGTTGAGGTTGCCCCATTCGGCGCGCGGTGGCACGTATGGCCTGGTAACGTCAGTTCATTTTAACGGCCAAAGAACCAAGTGCTCCATTTGACTTACTCATTGCCATCATGGACATTGCCCGCGCTTTGAAGCGGTGGCGGCTGCGGTTCTACTTGCCCTTGCGGAGGTCGCGGACCTTGGTCTTGATACGGCCCATATTCATCTCGGTACTGTGGTTCGGGCGCCTCGAAGCCGGGACCATCCCTGTCAGACCCATAGGGCTGACCAGAGGGGGTGCCGTGTGGGACGCCAACAGGCATGGCGCCGTATTGATCATATCCCCCAGGATACCCACCGCCCGGCCGAGGATAGCCTGGTGGAGGAGTGCGGCCACGCATCGGGGGAGCCCCACGCGGCGGCGCACCACGACCTCGCGCACGACCTCGAGGCGCACCGCGAGGAGGAGGATATCCGCCTCGCATGGGAGGGCCCGGTGGACCACGGGGCGGAGGCCCGTGACCTCGAGATCCGTAGCCACCGCGGCGAGATGCTAGGTTTCCGTCGGAGTATTGGTTCTGCAGTCTATCGGAGTATTGGTTTTGAAGTCTCGGGTCCGAATGCGACCGTACCATACGGGGATCCGTCTCATATGGGCCAGGAGCCGTCATCTGGTTCCCATATGCATCTCTCGGAACGTTGCCAGGAGGATTTCCGGGACGCCCAGAAGGACTGTTGTACCTCCCCTCGTCTGCCATCCGGGTGGCATTGCTAGAGGATGTCGTCGAGTCCAGGCGACGCAGTTCATTATCATTTCTTTGGCTTGTTACTTCAAACCGGGCAAAGGTTGGAGCAGATTCCGTTTGGTAGCTAAAAGGTGTCTTTGCTTCTGCGCTCGGCGCAAACGGCGACTTGCCCAACATTGCCGCTGTGTCGGCATTGTGCCGACCATAGAAATTCTGCCCATTCATCTCTGCATTTTCGGCGATTCGTCTCTTGCGTGCTTTGCGACTGACCAGCGTACGCCGCATGGCGCATGTCACTACACCACACGCGACAATTATAATGGTTGCAGCCAGTACGATCCATCCACCCCAGGACAGATGTGGAACGAATAGAAGAATATCGACCAGAAATGCCAACAGCGACACCAGGACTGTCGGCAGGAGCAAGATCAACAAGGCCAGGAGGTATCTCGGGGAGTGCGATGGGCTACGGAAATGCGAGGCGGCCGCCATGATGAGGCAGACAAGCGTAAGGAATGCCGCCACGGGATGGACAATGAGGATGGAGGAGAGCGAGTTCCGGGCGCTGGACGGGAGGTTGAAGTCGGCATTGGCCACTTCAGTCTCGAACAGATGGTCTACAATATCGATTAGGAATCATTTGGACGATGGGGAAAGGAGGATCAGCGATTACCGGTCGAGTATCCAACTCGAACCTTGCTGCACTGCGAGCCCTTGCAAAAGCCAAACACTCCCAGGTCGACATTTTGGAACGTGGCCAGTGGGATACCCTTGATAACCGGCGTAGACAACGTCGACAGCAGCAAAAGCACAAACGCCGCCAGCAGCAGAACTGTCAGCGGTGTCGCCGGCTTGAGCAACATGGCCGTTATCGGGCGGGGGTGGAAGAGGCGCGCTCCTCCTCCACTGCGTTGTTGCAGCTAACAAGGGAAATCCGACCGGCCGACACGAGCGATCCAGTCTACCTATGCAATCGCGGGACAAGGATTCATCGAGATGGCAGCGCTGAGGTGGCCAACATGGAGGGGGTGAATGAGCACGGGGGAACGGAGATTTGTCGTAGGGGCGTTTTCCGCAACTGCAGTCGGAGGAATGCCGCTGTGTGGCTTTTAGAGGGCGATTCCGATATGAGCGATCGAAAAACGAGTGAAAAGACAGCCTTGATCAAAGTGGCTGCTGCAAAGAGGGATGGGAGTTGGACGTTGATAACTTTGCTTGATAGGAGTTGCTAGACGAAACAGTTCCGCTGGAGCGATCCGGTCAATCAATCAGGGCCCGGGCAATCTGGACCGAGCTTGCAGTTACAGGATTCACAATAATAATTTCTGAGTTTTTCTCTGCGTCAACCACAATCAGCCTACTCCTTTGCAATCCTCGTCAATTGATGAATACAGGGTTGATTTAGTTATGAGATTGCGCCCATCTCTATCAGAGATACTACACTGGCGCCGCCAACGCCATCGCAGTGGCTCAGCCGTGTCTTCCTCAACGCACGAAATTATCCAGTTCGCCGGCCCCTCCGCATGGCCCCAGCAGTGGCAGAGATTACGATTGGCCAATGTGGACTGTGAGGGCCTCGATTCCGCTCTGGGCTGTTCTTTTCTCCAACGTCGTGTTGGTAAATGCAGGCAGCATTGAACGGAGCAGCGCCTCAGCGGAGTCGTGCACTTGGCCCTGGCAGATGGGTGGATGTTTTCAGCAATCTAGCCGCATTCGGGAGACTTTTAGGGCTAGGGCTATATTGTCTGGATCCATCTGCATTTATAAGATAGTAAACCATTTAGGGAAGGTAGCTGGAATATTTGTATCACATTTCTCCAACACCGGCGGGCAGACTGTGTGCGGTCTCCCCGTCTCACCCCGGCCAGTGGTACGTACTGCAGCCATATGCTACTGTAGTTCGATCCAGTAATAGTACCTCATCCAGTATCCATCGGAGTGGTGAGATCATATATTGTATCGGGTAATATTATCTCTGCATTGGATGGAACGGGGGGCGGGCCTTGGGAGTGCTGGATGTGAGGGGCGGACGTGGATAAGCGAGACCAGCATCAGATCTCCGTTGATCAGTCCGTGGCTCTTGTGCCAACCGTGTGGGATTCTCTTTCGCTAGTTGCTGGGATTGGAGGTATTTTGAGATCCATAGAGGAACAAAGGGTCTCCGCACGGAAGACGACGCCCATGCCATCTTCAGCAAAAGAATACTACTGTACTCGAATATTACTCCATGGAAACCAGGCATTCTTCAATTCCGTTCATCGCCAGATTCCGAGAATTGGAATTCGGCCTTGAATGCGGGGTGACAAGATGCCAGAAGATAGAGCATGACCTGTCATTCTCAAAGGGTTTAACCACTTGTCAGGCTATCAGCACTGCATTTTGATAACGACTGGGGAATCCCTCCACCACGTACGTATGTGCTTGTACGGAGTGAGCTCTTTTTTTCTAGTAGGGATATATGTATTAGATATCAGTCGTTGCGTTTAGAATTAATCAAAGGTCGGTGAAGAGACAGTGCTAAAACAGTGGGTGCATTGGACCTGTCCATTTTACGCGCCAATTGCCAATAGACGGTGAAGGCGTGAAACGTGCAGGAGCAGCGTTGCTTTGATGAACGGGGACTGGCGAGTTAAGCACAGGATTCTGCCGCTGAGGACGTGAGGGCGACTTAACTGAGAGCGTTGAGGCATGATTTATCGGCGTGACTGTTCAGAGGTGTGGCGATAAGCGTCATAACCGTGTACCTGGTCGATCCGTGCCTTAAAAAAAGTAAAATGCAAAGTTACGGAACGCGTTCCGATCCTGACCAAGGCAGAACAGTCTGGACTGGCCCGCCAGTCGTGTTGGCAATTTGGGATCCAGCAGAACGCACTGTCGGGCCCTAGCAGCGGTTTTAGTTTTTTTTTTTTTTTTTACGTTGATTTTTGGCTAGCCGCACGTCCATTCACCGTCAGGGCCATTCCCAGGTGCGCGGCGCTGCAAGGCTTTTTTCAGATCCTTTCAAGCTCCGCGGTCCAACCAACGCCCCTGTAGAATCTGCCTAATGTTTGCCTTCCCATATGCCGTGATTTTAAAAGGAGTAGAGATTGCTTATCGCATTCTTCAAGAGTTACTCAACTGGCCATTTCATTGCCATTCCCACTACTCAACATTTGCTCTGACTTGATCTTGTCGTAGATTCGACGAGAAACGGTGGAAAGATGGTGGATCTGTCGAAGCAGCTGTCACTACTTCAGCTCGATGATAAGGACAAAAAGACTGAAAAAAACAACGCCGATATTGAAGACCTGAGAACGGCACCACTCTTCACAAGCAATATTCTTGCACTAGGGAAGATCGGACCGGGCGGAAACTGGTTCCCGCAGTATGGTCTTCTCGGCTTGCGATGCGAGACATACGGAGAAGAGGAGGAACCGGAGCCGATTCAGCCAGACAGGAGTGATGCGACGCAAAATCTGCTGTATGTCAATATTGCAGCACCGCATTCGACATTCATCTGTGGCAGCCAGGGCAGCGGCAAAAGCCACACGTTGTCTTGTCTCTTGGAAAATGCACTCTTGAAACCAAATGCGGCCGGCAAGATCCAAAAGCCCCTGTCGGCTGTTGCCTTCCATTATGACAAATTCACCTCTTTTGCAAGCACGCAAATTTGCGAGGCTGCCTGGTTATGCACCGCAGGTATCCCAGTTCGCGTACTGGTGTCCCCGAGCAATCTTCTGGCCATGAAACGGCTTTATGGCGAAGCTTTCAAGAATGAAAAACGGAAACCTGAGGTACATCCTCTATACTTCAGTGAGCAGCAGTTGAACGTTGCCATGATGAAGACGTTGATGGGCGTGGGGGACGACGACAATAGGCCACTCTACATGGAGGTAAATGATACTTTCATTCCCCAGATCATTGAACGCAAGCTGACGTTCTCCAGTTTGTCATGAATATCCTGAGAGAAATGGCCAGGGAGGCCGGAGACACGCCGGGACTACGGTACTCCGCATTCAAGAATCGAATTGAGAAGGAGAAATTATTACCGGGACAAGAACAGCCTCTGAAGATGCGGCTGCAACTTCTTGAATCGTTCCTGGTTGTTCAGGAACAAAACCAGAGCGATGGTCAGCAGAAACACAAGTCCAAAGCAAAGAAGCAGCTCCCTGTCTGGGAATTCGATCCTGGTAGTCTTACCATTGTCGACCTCAGTTGCCCCTTCGTGGCCGAGAACGACGCCTGTGCGTTGTTCAATATCTGCCTTTCGCTCTTCCTCGAGGACCGCAGCTCGAACGGGCGGATTATTGCCTTGGATGAAGCCCACAAGGTGAGTGGATGACAGTGAACATGCCCAGTTCTCTTTAATCTTACTGACCACGTTTTTAGTTCCTGACAACGCAGTCAACCGAGGCAAAGGAATTTACAGAGACACTTCTGTCCATCGTCCGTCAACAACGGCACATCGCGGCCCGTGTTGTTATCGCAACACAGGAACCAACTCTGTCGCCGAAACTGCTTGATCTATGCAACGTCACCATTGTGCACAAGTTCTCATCCCCGGCATGGTATTCCATGCTCGAGAGGCACCTTGCGGCGGCAACAATGAGCGGTCGGTACCCTGATAGCAATGGACTGGACAAATTGGATCTTTTCAAGAAGATCGTGCGTCTTCGCACCGGCGAGGCCCTTTTGTTCTGCTCGGCAGCCGTCGTCAATCTCTCCGAGGAGGACAAAGACGTCAACACCAATGGTGTCAATGGGAATAATCATGGCAATAATAGCTCCAACAACAGCAACAGTAACGGTATCATCGACCACGCCGCCAACAACAATAACAACAACGCAGGAAACGGTACCGGCAAGAAGAAGAAGAAGAAGAAGCACAAGAACAAGCAATCCAATGGCGTTTCAAACGGCCAGCCCACGCTACCCCTACGCGTATGGCTGCTGGGGCCGCGATACATGCGGGTGAGGATACGTTCCCGGATATCTGCCGATGGCGGCCGATCCATCATGGCTGTCTAGAGAATAGGTTCAACCTCTGTGTTCCTATGGTTTCGGCGACTACATCTGTGATGATTGTCTGGCATGATCGCATAGACCGAATTTTTATCTCTTTCGGACTTTTAATTAGAGTTTCTTGTTTGATGCGTTTGATGTACCTAGAAAAGATTGACATGATGCAATGTGACAATGAAATGCATAGAAAAATTGAATGTCAACGGTCATGCCAACCGAGTTGGTACAGTAAGCCGAGTCACCTCCCTGCAGTCATCATCATCATGACCAGTGACGCGAATAAACCAGTAACATAATGCATTTCCACAGCATCCTAGCACTCGACGAACCGCATATGTCAAGTTGACCGATCTTCAAAAGCATCGTAAAACTCAAACATATGGAAGGTTGGTTTTATGTTTCATCTTCAGCACGTATTAATTAAAAAGTTTATAAAAATAGTCCATCCCGGGAAACCCACATGTCCTCGCTCGTTGCATTTTTGTTTTTAGTGACAACCTACAATTATCAAGTGCTCCGTACATCCGCATCGACTGTGACGGTGGATGCCGTTGTGGAGGTAACGAAGACGGTGACGGAGAATGTACTTCCGCAACCACCATCACCGCCGCCGGTACCCTCTACTACGGCAACGATCAGAGGAGAAACGACGACACAAACAAGCGAGCCCGTCTTCCCCACAGCTACCACTAGAACGACATGGACGGGAACAAGCGCTGTGGTAGTATTTTCTCCACCAGAGACCACTGCGCTGCGTGATGCAGATAGCACCCTAGCAACACATGATGAGTCTGTCGCGAAGAGTACAAGGAATCAGTTCGTCACTATTCCTCTACATGCCATTATCCTTGCTGCAGCGATCGTTGTCGCGGCTGTCGCATTGCTTATTCTGTGTCTCTGGTATAAGCGAAAGAGGCGTCGCAGAAGAAGACGACGATCGTCAGGAACTAATGAACCAGGAAGGACATGCTCCGCGGAACGACGCCCGTCATCGAGTCCTAAGTTCTGGCAAGAGCAGAATGATTGCGACCCGCCGCGGACAGAGCCAGGGTGGGAGAAGAAGTTTTACTACTCTGATCGCTCGTCATGGCTACAGTCATTTCCATCATCATCATCATCACCCAGGATAAAGAGCGACAAGACTGCATCAGATCTCTCATTAGAGCATGCCCAGGAGCGTTCCCCACAGTCAGCAACGCCGATGAGCATCTTCATGGACAACGCTTCCCATGGGACCCCGCAGCCGGATCCGGCTGCTGAGCCGCTCTCGGATTCTGACCAGGCGGGTGAATTGCCATCAGGATGGACAACTCCGACGTGTCATTCCCAGCAGTCAAGTGACAAGCACTTGGACAATCATCGACAGATGCCGACTGTTCCGAGTAAGGCGTATATCCAGCTTCCTCGGGTTGACGATACGGATCATTGGGGCCATGAGATTAGGTCAATCCTACATGTCCGTTCGGTTAGTCCGAGCGTGTATTCCCGCGAAAGCTGATCCCGTGCTAGATGGTTTGAAATTGTCATTCGCGGCACCTTCATGTTGCGTCTAGAGATCAATAATATAGTAATAGTGATATCGCTGTATTCATAATCAAACATTATGTTATGCGGAACCAGCTCGATAATGGCATACCAACCCACGAGACATCGCTGCAAGACCACTCTAACAAAACAACATAACGGTAAAGGAATAATGTACAACATAACAAAATATGTACAGAAAGAAAACTCATCCGGAAATCAAAACCCAGAGGAGGAAGAAAATCTATGAAACTGTCAGCAGAATGTACGTTTTAAACGCGGAAGCTGGAGGCATACCATTAGAATACCAAACATCTTGGCAATCAACCAGCGGTTGCCAGACATGCGAGACCAATACTTCATCAACTCGCGCTGCGCTCCCTCGACGTTTTCCACAACATCTTCCGTGTTTGCGTCAATGCGTTGGATCATCTCCGATTGCTCGCTAACCATTTGCGCTAACTGGCTGAAGATGCCGCCCAGTTCGTTGATGGTCCGTTCGATCGCCTCGATGGCTTCCCCACGCGCTTGGATGTATGTGTTATTTGGTTGAGCCTCTTCCATCATCAGCAGCTGCTGATCGCTCGACACGCGACCAGACTGTGGCTGGCCCAGGACCGAGGACGACGACGGTTCGAGTGACAGAAGATCCGACTGGTTGCTGCTGCGGAAGCCAGGCTGCGGGGACCGCCGTCCAGATGCCGTATAAAGAGGAGAATCGGAGCGCTGGGGGTCGAGTTGCGTTTGCGACCTGGACGAAACGGACGAAACAAAATTCTCTGTCCGCGAACGCGAGGCCTGAATGTTCTTCGTTCGGACCTCGAGGACTTCTTTGAAATTGGCGCCGACTTCGGCGAGTCTGCCTTGTAACATAACAACAACCTGCGGGAATTAGCGGAACTCTAGACGCAACGTGTAGAAGCACTCTTACATTGTCGTTGTGCTCGCCTTCCTGATCGGTTTTTGCCCGATTATGCTTGGGATGTTGGGATAATGTCAGGGCCTGTAGAGCGGCAATCTGCGAGTTCAACGTGGCCAAGTCCTGCTTGATCACGTAGGTCAACTCGGAGATTTCCACAGGCCGATCGTCAAACAATGACTTGCGCTTTGCCACTGCATTGCCATCAGTCACAAGCCGACGGGTCAGCCTTTCGTCGAATACGTACACTCTGCAAGTCTTTGCAACTTCGCCGTTGTACTCGTGATCCCCCGACCGATCTCCAGTGCTTTCCTGGCAAATTCCGACCGCGCTCCTCGGGAGTCTCTCGGGCCGCCGGCATCGCCATTCGCTTGCCGTCGCTGCGTGTCCGACAGTAGCGCTTGCCTCTGCGCTCCGACTTTCTGGGAGGCCATCCGTTTCTGGGCCTGGCCCAAGATGGACCGAAACTCAGCGGTTCGGTCCTGAATCGAAGCAACGGCCATGACGCAGCCAAATCACGACAACCGATCGACTGGATGTGATGGCAAAAGGGCGTGCTGTTCTCGATGGATCGGTCGGCGGCTCCGCTCGCCCTATTGACAGCGGGAAACTTGAAACGCGGACACTCTTCGAAATCTCAAGTAATCCTCCCAGCTAACGGCAGAATGTCACCGTCAGCGCAGATCTCATCTACGACCGTTTGACCAATCGACCCAGGCTGACGCCAAGCGCTCTGAGAATGGTATTTGTTGGGCGGCTGCAGAGTGCCAGTCCGGGTCCCGGAGGTCCGACCGCCCTTAGGTCTCAGGAGACTCATGACCGGATCCGGAATAGTGCGGAACACAGTCACGTGACTCCGCGGTGGCGGGGCGGGAGGATCTGGCCAATGGGAGCGGGTAGCCAACGCAGCTCTGGTCTGTAACTGATCCGTTCCTCTTTGCAGAGAGTGTGGAAAAGGGCGCTGGGCACCCCCCAAACAACCGCTCAGACGGGGGTTCTATAAACAACACATTTATATTAGATGGCAAAGCCGAACGTCGCGCCCGGAGTTCCTCATCCGGGCCGGGGAAAGCTTGACGGCGCCAAGCTGTCCAAACAACAGTCCCGATCTGTCAATTTGGCGGAGTTTTGGGCTCTCTGCTGTCCGGGGAGCTGAGAAGCCGCCCAACACAGCCATTGGTCGAGGGTTGCTGGGCTGGTCCAGGGCTGAATCTGACCTGCTGAAAAGTGGAAGCCCCTTGGATGAACTGGGTTAATTTAGAATTATTGGAGTGTTCTTAATAAAACCTCATCTGTGCCTTGATGACGAGGCCCAGGTATATTCTTTGAGTCGTGTCGTTCGCTCTCTGACTGACTGTGTGTCTGTCTGTTATTCTGTTTTTCTTCCATAGTTGGTTCTGTATCTGCGTTCCTCTGTACAGTCTGTGCGATTCCGTCTCCGCATTTGCATAGCCCGCCACTCGTTCTTCCCGACGGGTCGGACCTAAAAATCCCACCCATCGCTCGATCTCCTTTTTGTCCAGCGCGCGTGCTGGCCATCCCTCACTTATCCCCGCCCACTGCCATGTTCTCCATCGGTACCGAAAGGGTTTCCCGGGACTGAAAGGTTTCCTGGAGTGGACATCTACCTGCGGCCACGATGTCGATGCCATATCGCCATGAGTATGTCGTGAAGGGTTCCGTTGCGGAGAAGACAGGGTGCGCGCTGACATGGGAACAGGTACGGCGCAGGTCCTCTGGGATCGCAGTCTCAGAGCAGCTCGACAGTCTCCTTCAAAACGGACATCAATCGGCAAAAGACCCGGCGCTGGGTAGAGGCCAAGTCCGTCTCCTACGATGGGGATGACTGGGGTGATGATGATACGGTAGAGGAGGAAGCGGCACCTTCGGCCACCGCTCCGACAGCATCCTCAGACAATCGCCTAGCGGCAATCTCTGAGGATCGAGAGCCTGCAGCCGGGGATGGGACGGTGTCACAGTCTCGTGATGACACGAGCGCGCGGACAGCGGGTAGTGAACAGACAGGTGGCTCGACAGAACCATCGGCGGTCGGCCGACCAGCCGATGGTCCCAAGTCACCTCAAGAGGAGGCTTCGGACACCATTGCATCGAAGACGACATCCGTAGAGCAGGATGGACGGCAGGAATCTTCCCCTGCGCCTAGCTCTTCAAATGCCCCCACACAAGCCTCTGAAATTGTGGCTTCGCCTCAGGAGGAAGGTAAATCCTTGCAGCGGGACCCATCTTTGGGTTTCCGATCAGTTGTTCATCAGGCGTTTGAGTCTCAAGACCCGCCGACAGCTACGTCGGATGAAATCACTCGGTCTGACAGTGTGAGCACTTCTGTTATTAGCCCCATCATTCCCCACGGTGGTTTGGAGATAGATAAGACTAAGACCATCGAGGAACATCCCGATGAAGCGGGTGAAGAGCGTCCTCCTCCCGGTTTCCAACCCGGGCATCGGCGTGATCTGTCTCTTCCAGGGTCTGAGAATGATGAGAGGAAGCACGCGACCGTCGTAGACGGCCAACAACCACCGGAGCCTCAACTTGCTCAGACTGTCACCGTGCCTCCGACGCAATCTCAGGAGGGTCAGGTCACTGCTACAAGCACCGACAAGCCAACGCAAGCACATGATCAGCAGCCAGTTCAAAACCTTGCCGGGACAACAGGAAGCCAGCCACAGCCTCCGATGCCGCTACAGATTCCGGAGGGGCAATCACATAGCGCGTTGGAAAGTGCACCGCCGTCTGTGGGTACCGAGGCATCTCCCCAAGAGACGGAAAGCGATCGTCTACGCAGGGAAATCATTCGATCCCTAAGTCCGGATCCTCAACAAGCCTCACACCCAGCGCCGGGAGCATTGAATGAATCTCATACTTCTCCGCATCTTCCCAGTGATGGTGAACATGGCATCTCCCCTCCGGACCCATTGCGTATCAAAACCCCTGTCCCTACCGTCCCACAGATTCCACCTGCAGATGTGGCTCCAGTTCCATCCGAGTCCGGACCGGCATCCGAGGACACACGCCCAAAGCTGGCCAAACGCTTCTCTTGGGAAGAATCGAGCAACGAGACCGGTGCTGTCGAGAGCGCAGGACAGGATGGTGCTGCGCCGACCACCGGAGCCCTTCCTGAACAGTCCATAGATGTCCCGGCGAGTAGGGAGGGCACCGATAGTCGCGGTTCCGAGGCCGCACCAAGGCCGCCTGTCGAAGCCACGCCAGCACAGTCGCAGGCTGAGCCTCCGTTGCGGACATTCAAGCAGATTATGGAGATCAAGTCTCCGGAGGAGAAGATTCGCGCATTCAAGGAAACACGAGAGCAGTTCGCTGCCATGGATACCGGTTTGTCTGAGTGGCTCCGACGATCAAGCGAATCTCTGCAGGACCACGCCGATTTGGTGCAACTGAATGGTGAAGTTCCCGGCGGCGCACCAGCGCGTGCTTTGCCGCAACGATCCAAATTCCCGAAACTGGCGTCTCTTGGAAACCTGTCCCTGAGCGCACCGTCCCTTCCGAGCACGTCCCAAGCTTCAAGTTCTCAAGGTCATGCTCGGCGGCCATCTGCTCCTCTCGCAGGAAAGATCAACATGCAAAACGTGGAGTCGAAAGGCAAAGATTTGCTACACAGCGCAGGCATGCTCGGCGGTAAAGCAGGCGATGCAGCACGCGGGCTGTTTGCCAAAGGCAAGAGCAAATTTCGAAGCACTACTGATAAGGTAGATTAATCCCTCCTCTCTCACGTTTCTGCACAGACTGGCAAGTGACGTTGGTTGGTGTTGGCCTCCCATCATGTTCTTTCCTGGGCTCTCCATTCACCTCTGTTTACCCACCACTGCCAACCGCCAAGTAGGAGTGCCTGGATCAACATGTGTTTTGATACCTGTCATCGTTGTTTATGTATTGGTACCTGCAGCTATCGATATGTCTAGCAAGTGTTCTAATTCGAAGGGGTTTTGTAGGGAAGTTCGAAGTTCAATCGTCGAAGCCTACAGTGCTTTAAGCCAAAATCCACCAAGTCAGAGTTTGGCGATCAAGCTGATATGGAACGATCTGAATCGCTGTCGAATGAGTCAAAATTCTCGTCTCAGCCAATTCCTCGGCTGCCTTCGTTCAAGTTCAAGGATGGTCGGAATTTTCTGGACGACTTAGATCTGCCAGATGTACCGTCTCTCCAGGATGCAAGAGACAAGTTGTCGATTGTGCCGGAACGTCATTCAGATAGTATGGGTTCCATGACTTCTTGGCTTGACATATCACCGACTGGCGATACAGCGTCGAACCTGAGCCGACCATATTCAGCCAATGACAGTCACAGTGCCAACATCGGTGCATCGGAAGAGGGTCGCTGGGACCCGGCAGCTATGTTGCGGCTAGATAGTACGTCGAGTCGAGCCACTCGGCCCAGCACTCAAGCACTCGAGCAGGATATTACACGCTCGACTTCAGTTTCAGCGTCCGTTGCAAATTTTGAGCCAGATTCTCTTTCGCTAAAGCCTGGGAACTCTGAATCCGCGCCGGCAGTTAAGACTCAACAAGACGGCGGATCAGCTAGTGATGAGCGAGGAGACTCTGAGATACCAGTGCCAACGGCTGAGCCTCCGGCATCCGTTAAAGAATCGCACGCGAATCCTGAGCCTTTGGAGATCTCTCCGGCAGCTCAACAGGGCAGCGGGTCAAATGAGATTGAGCAGCGGGACTCTCAGGGTTCCGAACCAGAAATCGCGCGTTCGGGGTCCATCTCAGCGCCCCATGCAAATGACGAACGTAATTCCCCCTCTCCAAAACCGTCGAACTCTACGCCAGCGCCGGTAGCTGCTACTGAGGAAAACGGTGGCTCGGCACGAACCCCTTCGCAGGAGTCCGAGACGCCTCAGCCAGAGGCTTCCTCTTCGGTGCCTGTTGAGCCGTCGCGTGGAAACCCTGAGTCTGCTTCGTCTTCGCCAGATGCCTCGCATCCTGTGCCGGTGTCAGTGGCTGCGACCCAGCAAGACAGCGGATCGGCTCAGTCAAATCAGCAGAGTTCCCAAGCATCCGAACGAGAGGTGCCGCCTTCTGAGCCCGCCACAAAGTCCCATGAGAACCCCGAGCTTCCTTCGCAATCAAACCCTTCGAGCTCTGCCTCTGGCCCGGCAGCGTTAGCGGCGCAAGTCCAGCCGGCTCAAATCGATGCGCAGGGCTCTAAAGATCCCAAATCCGAAGATGCTCCATCGGCGCCCGTTGAAACTTCACGCAATGAGAATCCTGAGCCTTCTTCCTCGCCGGATGCTTCGGGAACCACGTCTGCGCCTGTGGATGGAGAGAACCAAGACAACGGGTCCTCGGAAACCAAGCAGCAGGAACCCCAGGCATCTGAACCAGAAAACTCACCCTCTGGATCAGGTGCGAATTCTAAACCTGCTCCCACCTCGACAGCTGCGGCCACTGCGTCGACGTCGTCGGCTGGAGCTCAGCAAAACAACGGCTCGACACAAGCAGATCCTCAGGACTCTCAAATACCCGAACCAGAAGGCTCATCCTCAGTGACTGCCTCAGCGCCGCAGGCGAATTCTGAACCTGCGTCTGCCTCTCCAGATGATTCCGCGCCCAATCCGGGTCCAGGAGATTTTACTAGGCAAGACAGTGGAGCCGAGCATGAGAATACTCAGGCATCCGAGCAGGAGAGTTCTTCGTCAGGGCCGCAGAACTCGTCTTCGGCGCCAGAGGAGTCTAATGGGAAAGATAGCGAGCCGGCCCATACCGAGCGTGAGAGTTCTCAGGAATCCGAGCGGGAGACTTCGTCGCAACCTCAGAGCACCGCACCCACGCCGGCAGAAGCGACTCATCAAAATAGTGCCTCATCTCAAGCCGAACGCGTGAATTCCCAGGGTAACGAGCAAGGAGTTTCTTCCTCATCACGGCCTTCGAGCTCCTCACCGGCGCCGACGGATGCAGCTCAGCAAAACAGTGGCGCAGCTCTAGCAGAAGGTGAGAATTCTCAGACATCTGAGCAAGAAACCTCTTCGTCACGACCTCAGAGCTTCACGCCAGGGCATCAGCGAGTGAGTGGATCTCATACCAAGCGTGAGAGCACTCAAGCACTTGGACAAGAGGCGTCTCCCTCGTCGCGACCTTCGAGCACCGGTCCAGTACGTCCGCAAGAGAGGGAGTCAACTCATTCCGAGGGTGAGAAGAACACTCAGGCTACTGAGTCAGGAACTCCTCCCTCGTCACGACCAAACTCTACGCCGGCGCCGGTGCGTGTGCCTCAGAGGAATAGCGGGTCGTCCCAAGCAGAACAGCCGAACTCTCAGGCTCGAGAACGGGAACCTCAACCGTCGGCGCCTGTTGCAACCGCGCAAGCGAATACTCGGCTTGCTGCTGCGCAAGATCGCCAGAATCTTGCCACAGCGTCTGACCAGAAGCCGGCGAATGCACCTGACACTCCACAGACAACCCAAATTCCCAGGAGCCGCACCGCTCCGTCCCGACGTCCGGACTTGGCAAAGAGTATGTCCAAACCCCTTCCAAGTCTGCCACCCCTAGCGGAACAGCTTGTCGTGCCTCGCCCTTGGGCAGACGACCCTCTTCGTGATAATGCAAGCACAAGCACCAAAAAATCTCGAAGCCAAAAACCAACTACAGAGGTGCGCGCTGGTCGTGAAAAGAGTTCGAAAACCGATCCTTCTTCATCTACCGAGAAAACGAAGAAACCAACGAAGTCCACTAGTAAGCCGGCGAGGGATTCGAAGGATTCGAAATCGTCTGAAAAGCAGCGGGGTGAAAAAGAGCAAAGGAAGGAAAGATCCAGTCGTACCAAAGAGTCCTTGCGAATTCCAGATGATACACTCAGAATAAGTCAGATGAGCATCGACCCCGAGAAGAACGAGCCGTTGACCGCGCGGCCGGTTACGGTAGAGCCGCCGAGGCCGATCAGAGTCATAACCTTAACGAGGGCAGCCAAGAACCGCGACAAGGAAAGCCGCAAATCACGAGAGTCCAACGCAAGTATCAAAAATGTCACTACTGAGAAGCCCGTTGCTACCTCCAAGTCAGAGCAAAGTGTGGCCGAAGAGCCCCAATCCCCAAGCCTGCCTAGTCCGAAGAAGGTGCAATCCCAGAAGCCTACTGGTGACGAGACTCCCAGTGGATCTCCACGACTGCCTCAAACAGAAGAAACCGGTCAAAAGCGGGAGGAGAAAGCTGAAAGAATAGAAAAGGCCAAGAATGAGCATGGAGATGGTGTGAAGAACACCAGCGGTGCTCCCTCGGCTGGAACTGAGTCGCGGGAAAAACCTCCTGTGTCGCAAGTGTCGGCGAATTCCAGTGCAGTTGACTTGCAACATCCTGTTCAAACACCAAGTCAACCTAGCTGTGGAACCGAACCTTCGCACGTCCCTGGTCAACCACAACGCTCCGACACGTTAGTTGCGCTCCCTCAAGCTCAAACGGGCTCACAAGTGTCACTTGACCGCGGATGCCTCAGCCGGGCCAACACGTGTCAGGATAGTGCCCATATAATAAGCCCCATGAATTCGTTTTCCGACCTGAAGCCACTGCGTTATGCCGCAGCTGAGAATCATGGGCAGTGTAATTCTGGCACGGAATCGTCCAAAGCGCCGGCATCCGAAGCAAAGAGCGGCGACAAATCTGTCCGGAACAGCAGTCAAAGTGTGAGCGTGGCGGCTTCCGGGGCTGAGTCGAAATCGAAGGTCGCGCCGTCAGAGCGAGCTGTCGAAGCAGAAAATCCTGCAAAGTCTACTGTTCCTTTTCCCAACAGGTTCAAGTTTTTGGGATTGCGGTCAAAGACCGTTTCGGAGATCAATGCGCAAATGGGGAGTAAATCACAGGGGCAATCGAAGCCCGACAAGACGACGGCCAAGGAGCCTACACAGAAGAAATTCATAGGATCCAAGAAAGGAACCTTGTCCCGCTTTAGTGTGAGTAACTCTACACATCCACGATCAACCTTATCGTCACTAACTAGTTGTAGGGTTGGTTCCACAGATCAGGATCGTCTACGCGCTCGAATGAAAAGCGTGAGACACAATATACTACTACCTGGGCGGTTCAGCCTAGTCAGCCGCCTGTCGACGTTGGGCTCAGTTATCGATTCAGTCAGCTGAGCTACGCACCGTATTTGCACACGCTGGGTTCCGACCCGAGAGGACATAATCGCCCTGGTCAAACGAATGAGCCCAAGCCCGAGGATAGTTATAAGAAATACGACGACCCTTCATCCTTCGATGCAATCCGGCCATCATCCCAGATGTCTTACTCGACAAAGGAGCCGATATTTTACTCTCCACAGCAGGTCTTGGAGATCCATCGGTCGAGATCTGTTGGCTCTCCTCAGGTCAGCGCAGCGCCAACGTCGACGGGGACGCCTCGTACTAGCTCGCCGGATGAGCAAGAGCGAGGTCGCAGCCGGGCGCCGGATAATCGGCAACGTTCGCGCAGTCCCCTTCCGGAACCTGTGCCGGACCAGGACCAAACCGATGACAGCAAGGCAGACGCCGCTGACACGGATAAGTCCAAGGCAAGAATGTCTGTCATTGCAGCCGACCTTCGAGAGAAGATGCCCGTCGAAGAGGATACGGGCCCGAGATCAAAGGACGATCCTCAGTCGCCAGTGGAGCTGCCGGTTCCCGGCGACGACTGGAGCGAGAAAATTGAGATGACAAGCACTGCCTATCCTGGGCAGGAATGGCACCCGGATGGGTTTGAGCATTGGTCACCATACTAAAATTTAATCTGGTCTGTATCATCACTTGTTTATATGTTGTTTCGGTTTGTGTTATGTTCCAGATACCCATTGCTATGGAGCGACGTTCGTTTTATTGTGAATGGCTGCTTTGATATATATATACGTTGTGGTTTGTTTTTGTATATAGACTTGTACGATGGATATAGATACTCAGATACGGTAATAATGGATCTAGTACTTCACAGGGTTCTTGCCATGAATGACTGAGAACTAATGGACAGCATCGAGCCATACTTCGTAGTAGCCAGCATAGGAGGGAGAGTTTTAACCTCTTAGAGCTCTGGGCCGCCTGAGAGTTCGTTCCATTAGGCTAGTGCTTACTATGGACCAATGATGGGCAAGGCACCGCTTAATCCCAAAGTTCCAGCCCCAAGAATGCTTCCCGAACATTTCCCGGACGGGAGAGACTAAATGCAAGCTCCTCATGTGACGGAGTGGCTGCGCCAGAAAGGACTGGGGGATCATGATTGATGGGGTTGCTCTAGGTTCGGAGACAAACCCGTATGACAAAAGTGAGGGGTTCATCAACGATCCTCAGGTAGTTTATCCGAGTATAAATGAGCCATGCAGTTTTCGTCGAGAGGGTTTTGTTTCTCTTCATCTCTCTGCAGTGCATTTGACTGCGGAGTTCCTTGTATATACCGTAATAGATCCTAGGACGGGTATATAAATTCAGAAAGAATGTTTCCATCAAAGACCTGGCATGTGTTCCTTGGACGATCGATTCCCACTCAAATCAGACATGTGCATACGCGTCCGCCACGGACATTGCCTGCTTTCTCCCTGGAGGGGAAGACATGTGTTGGTAAGATCTTGCTCAATTGGTCGTGAGGAATACAACGATGGCTGATTGCGTGCAGTAACTGGGTGAGTGATGAAGACATGCGCAAACGATGGTGCTATCTATCTGTTCAGGAAGAAATGCTGATGCCACCAGCGCGGGTCGAGGACTTGGCAAAGAGTTTCTGACGGGATTCGCACGGTCTGGTGCACGAGGGTAGGGCAACATCCTACTATTCTTTAACATCGGAAAGAATGGCGCAACGGAAAAGCAGAACCACAACTCTCTTTTCCAGAGCTAAGAGTGGTGCAACAGAGCCTGCATCGACCTGACTCTCGCCAGCGCAACGGCGTCCGTCTCACATATCAAATCATACCTGACAAGTCTCCCCGAGAATAGTCTTAGTAGCACCACCGGAGATGAAAGCAAGGAAAATCTAGGTCCCTTGTTCATCGACCTCCGCCCCTACGCATGCGACGTGACCAAGGAAGATCAGGTAATCTCGACATTCGACCAGATCATACGGGACTTTGGCCAGATCGACGTCCTGGTTACCGCTGCGGGAATTGTGGATAATGTGGCGGCGGAGGACTACTCGTATGCACGGTGGAGGAAGATGATGGACGTGAACCTTGACGGCACGTTTCTCTGCGCGCGCGAGGCGGGGAAACATATGCTTCAGCGTGGGATCAAGGGATCTATTATTCTGGTTGGCAGTATGAGTGGAAGCATTTGCGTGAGGCCGCAGAAGCAGGCAGCTTATAATGCTGTATGCATGTTTTTGGAGGATGAAGTGCTGAAGTGGCTGACCTAGATTTCTAGAGCAAAGGCGCAGTCATAATGCTTGCCAAATCTCTGGCTACAGAGTCGGTTAATCAACTGTATCCCATACAGGGTTGGTGTCTGACAGTTTATAGATGGGGTCCTCATGGAATTCGCGTCAATACGATTTCTCCCGGCTACATGAAGACGGATCTAATCCACGAACTTTTGGAGAGAGAGGGCAAGGAACTGGTTGAGTCGTGGATCAAAGACACGCCGCTGGGTCGTATGGCCCATCCGTCAGAACTGCAGGGAACGATTGTGTGGATGGCCTCCGATGCCTCTAGCTTCCTCAATGGCTCTGATGTGGTAAGTTCAATTCGAACCTCGGAAGGAAACACAGATAGCTAATGGGGTAGATTGTCGACGGTGGCTATACCTCATATTGATATGATCTTCCATCCTGTCCGTTCATATGTAGCAGCTAGTAATTGCTACTGTGGTTTACTAGTAGGCACAGGAGTTCAGCGCAGTGTCCATCATATTAACATCTTCTCAATGTCCAATCTGATGGATATTCCTGTTTCAAATATAGCCTTTGGAAGTACAGATGTGCAGTAGCAATCTCCAGCTGGCCCATCCTCTCCACCAGCTTTTCAGTCTCTACCTTCTGCAGCATCGCCAAAATCATCTCGCCCGGAAGGATCACATCGAGAAGCTCCATCTCAATACCCCCGGGAAATGTACCTACTTCACACCCGAGCATGGAAAAATCTGAAACTCCAGCGCTCTGCGCAAGCCGCTTCCAAAGCCCACATTGATCAACTATGGACTCAATGCTGATTGGGTTCCAATCAGCGATTATAGAGTTTGCCTCGTAGCTGGAACCCGTGGTTCTGGGGCAAATTTAGGGTTAAATTGAACTGCCCAAAAGCCCCCGCAGGGACGATCATCCCCGGAGAAATGAACGTTGCTGGTTCATGATATGCTCTTCTACGTTCATAGTTGCTCCGATTCCGCTTACTTGCCGCTTGTACTCTCGCAGGTGCAACGCCTCGTCTCCCTATGGCTACATCGCCGCACGGAGTTCGGTGTCAAGCCTAACCATATATTCCGGGCGGGCAAACAGAAAGGTAACACTGATCGCTTCAACATGGGCAGCACGTGATGAGGATGGAATCTCCAATCATAGACCCATAACCGTTGACTGTAGTTTGTGAATCAGTGGGCAGTCGTGAATGGCAGCCTAAGAGTGGCGGTTTAAGCGAGAAATCCTTTGAGCACAATGTTCAACTATGCTAATCACAGCTTCTTGAAGCATCCAGCACTGCTGGTCTTCAGTATTCCACACTGTGAATTCCAGCTTCCAGGTGGTACTGTCAGGACTTGCGCAATAACCGACATCATCCCGCTTGAGGTGCCGTGGAAAACAATGTCATGAGCTGAAAACAGCAAATAGAAGCACAGAAGCAGGGATACAGAGTCAAGAGAAACAGCAGCCGGTTCGCAGGGCAATGGAGAAAATAACAAACGCCACATAACGCTCATCATCATCATCATCATCATCATCATCATCATCTTGCTGAAGTCATCACCGTCCGTTCTCGTTCAAGTTTATGGATTGCTCTGTTCAATCCCAATCAGGATGGCGAAACAAGAAAAAGTCTTTGGAAGGCCTTACCCAGAGGACCGCCACGGTAGCCTTCGGCCACTGCTGCCTCCTTGCAACCTTCGACACGCGCATTTCCAATGTTCAACATCTAGGAAAAATGTTGAGAAACAGAACGCAACATTGTGCTGGTGCAATAAGCTAAGGCATACCTTTTCAATGCTGAATTTTCCGAAGAAAATCTCGAACATGGCCATGAAGTGACCGCGATGCTTGCCCAGGGTGAGTGGCACTGCCAGAGGTTCCGCTCGCTTCTCGTTACGATCCTTTTTTGGGATGCCCTGCCTTAAGTTAGCCGACGTCCCAGGCTGCAGCGGTCACTCTGGAGAAAACATACGGCAAACATGCCGCGGCGAGCCAGGAAGAGTTCTAACATGGATTCCTAGCAAGATTTGTGAGCTACCGCTCAGCCATTCCCTCCCATGGAGAGAGGAAGACGAGTGCTGAATACTTTGTACTCATGACCGCACGGCAGAAGGTCCTCCTTTTCTGTTCCATCCGGCTGCTGGGACGGCTCCGGCATGCGCTACAGGAAGAACGTGAGCCATGCAAGCCCAGAAAATATACAGATTCTGGGAATTCAGCTTACAGCATTGGACTTTCGGCAGCTATAGCACCGCGGAAGCTTCCCTTTGTGGACAAAAAAACCGGCCCTGGAAATCAGGAACAACGAAGGTTAGCAGGACTATTGACGGATATGAGGCGTCCAAAGTTGCTTTGAAGAATGGCCTACCTCAGTCTCTCCTCTATGGACTGTCTCTGGGCTTCCTGAAATAACGTGTCAATGAAGGAAACTTAGGGCAAGACCGAGATAAAGCCATACCTTGGATGGCTTCCCTGATAGCCATCGCTTCCGGTACAACATCGTTGCCCGGGGGTTGCCCAGCACTTCCACATTCTCGGCATGCGCTGGAGATGGGCTCTTCTCCTTCGGCTTAGTCGAGGTTTTGGCCTTCGACACGTCCGAAGCCCTCTTTGCCCTCTTGGCTGGGCGTGGGGACTCCTGCGTGTCTGTCTCTTGGGTCCTGAAATCTCATTGTTCAGTCTCCAGATTTGAAGGGAACAGCTTGTTTGGGTTGTCGCATCCTCCGACCGATACAGTGCGTGTATATTGATGCATGAACTGAATGGAGAACATCAGACCTACCGTCGAACTCTTGCCATGATTGAAATGCAAAAAAAAACGCGTGGCCACGAGACCGAAGTTCACCGAAAAAAAAAACTTGAAGGCTTCAGCTCTTGAGGTAGGAGATTAAGTTGATGATGAGTGGGTGATGAGATTGTGAGAGTTATTTCACTCTCAAACTGGGGAAAAAAAGCTACTTGTGCGGAGGTACGACGCAGAAACTCGGATGTGCCGAGATACGCGGAGCAATTTCTTAAATTCTGGCTGAATTGACGACGCGCCATTTTCCACCAGCATGCACCCACGCACAATCTATTTTACGGTTTTACCTAGCCTTAAAGCGAGGTTAGGCGGCTTGGCCCAATTTACTGTCCAGTTGAGCGTTTTCGAGTTGGTCACTTTTTCAAGTGCTCGAGCTTGTACGGTTACCTGGAGCTGGTACTGTAGGTCCTACGGGTCTACAAGTACAGGACCTGATATACCCAACTTCGAGGGTTCGAGAGAATCCGTTCTGGATGAAGGATAGGCCAAGCCTATTCGTTCGTACTCCCTGTACTCCGTAGCGTGAGGCTGAGTCTTGAGAAAATGAACGACGATGTGGCTTGACTCGTGGCGGTCACAGCCTTTAGTGAAATTTAGTCCACTATGGCATGAAATAAATAGACTCACTCAGGATTCAGACTCTGAACTGAGTTAAACTGTCATACAGCCGGACTGATCTGAGAAAAGCGACCAGAGTCCCAGTCTGTTGCAATTCGGCGTATTTCATCTAGAGAAAATATCCCGTTATAACGAATTTGCACGAGATTTCTTGTTCGGAGCCCGGAGTATCAGAATGCTGGGTAGCGAAATGTTCAAAATTGTGTTGGTATTGTGCAAATTCGTTATAATTGTAACATTGTCCCGACGCCCTAGTCACAGTCTGATTCGATTCTTCTAGCTCAACGTAACAGTGCCGGGCTGCTGCTACCTGACCATTTCCCAATATGTGCCATATTCCGTGATCGTTACGATCTCCGAGTGAAGAATAATGCGTCTTCCGCCTTCGATTCAGCGGTCCGTCCTGTGACTGATGGATTGAGAGTCACTCTAGAACTTTAAATGTTTGAGCTGCTCCATACAGGACTACTCAGTACTTCCAACCATTTCTGAATGGAACGTTCAGCGGATTTGACCATTCCGTCATATTCTATCTGTCTATAATAGCCGGTGTAGCTGGAGTCTCGAGACGATATATTCAAGAGGGAAGAGGAGCATGCTAGGAGCCGGAGATTTTATCGTCTTGTCGATTGACTGCAGTGGAGAGCGGCGGAAGGACAATGCAGCCGTTTGAATCGCGGGCTACCGCATAATCGGGCCGCTCCTGAAAAGTGAGGTCAATGAAGTCGGATTGTCCACCGTTCATATTCGAAGCGACGGTCAACTGGACCCAAAATCTTTTTGATAGGTGTTAGGGAGTAGTTGTGTTTATCCTTCAAAGATATTCTGATTCAATTCCACTCCCATGTCCTTGGCCATAACTTTCATCTGCCGCTCGATATCGTCCTCCATACCACCGCCCAATCCTAAAAACTGCCGGATCTTGGTGAACCAAAACACCAGATCCGACGAGAAGAGGACCAGCCGAAATACGATATGACGGTAGTAGTTCTTGATCTTCTCGCTGAGCGGCAGATCCGGCGACTCGACCAAAGCGCGCGATGCCCACATTCCTGTGATCTTGACCCGGTTGACCGGCGATCCCAGGAATTGATTGTTGGCTTGCACGATGCGCAAATTGCGCCCGATAAAGATCAGTTCCCGCGGCCATTTGGTCTCATCGCCCAGGATCTCCCGCACGGCTTTCCGAGCTGCCTGCTGCATCTCGTAGTGCCGTTGCTGCCGCTCCGCTTTGGTGAGGCCCTCCAGACCCCGCCGCGTGGAAAGATCCCCTCCACGGTACGGCCGCATCAGTGTAGCCGATGCAAAGATGTCGGGGTTGTTCACGCCCCACTGCCCGACGACCTCTTCCAGCGTCTTGTTGTCAAGGGTCAACAGCGCCTTCCAGAACCGCGCGTATTGATGGCGGAAATCAGGATTCATCTGGACGTACAACCCGTGGTCGATCAGCACGATCTCTGGCTGGCCGTTCGGCTGCCGACGGACGAAGATGTTGCCCGGATGAGGGTCGCAATGCAGCCAGCCCCAAAGAAACATCTGCGCCGAGAATAGATCGACTATGGTCGTCATTACGTCTTTCAATGACAATCCCAGACCGCCACGCTCTCTCCAGCCCTTCCAGTGAGTTCTTTCCGGCTTTATTTGCAGCGATGTCACGGCCTTGCGCGCCAGTTCTTCGCGGCTCGTACCCTTCTTGTTCGGAGGATCCAACGGTGTCCCATGAGAACCAGGACTGCCCTCGCGCCAGCCGCCTCTCCATGGCCGCGTAATCGCTTCTTTATCCCATAGTCGAACGCCCTCGATCCATTCCGCGGTCATCACCCGCTTCGAGCTCAACTCACGGTAGACCTTAGGAATGTAGACCCGATCCCGTAGTCGTGGTTCCTTGGCAATAAAGGCAGCCATTCGCTCGGAGTTATCTGCCTCGTTCTCAAAGTCTGTTTCGAGAAACAGTCGCTCGCTGACGAATGGAACCAAATTGTAGAATGGGATATCGAACCATTTGCTATAGATCCACGCCACGACCCTGCATCTGTTCAGCATGCTGCGACCGTCGCCGACAAAGAACAACTCACTTGAAGGCCCACAGATCCCACGCAACCTGTTGCGCAATTTCGCGTTTCTGGATTTTGATGGCAACTTCGCGACCATCCGCTAGACGAGCCCAATGCACCTGCGCGACACTTGCGCTAGCTCGAGCTTTTCGCTCCATGACGCCCTTTGTAGGATCACCCGTGAATGAGACCCCAAAGACCTCTTCCACGGATTTGCCAAAATCCTCCCTAATGACTCTTTCGACATCCTTCCAGTCGTTCTGTGGCGCATCATCAAACATTCGCGAGAACATTTTCTGAAACTCCGGCGGAAGAATCGCGGATTGCATGGCAATCGCCTGGCCGATCTTCAAGTACAATCCTCCATTTTGGCGGAGGAGATTCGACAAGCGCTCTGCGTTCCGCTGATGCACGGCAGCGATGGACGAGGCAAAGGGCGGATTCGGCGTGAAGTTGATTTTATAATCCAGCGCGACAAACAGTCCCAAACCAAATGTTCGCACGGTTCGAGTCAACGAGGAGGCGTAGAATTGGGTGTCGATCAAGTAGATCGTCCCCGTGGCGAGGGACAGGTAGAACAGACGGCACAGCCATTTCCGGGTCCGCGGATACGTCTTTGCGGGGACCGGCCTACCGAGCGAACTTGGAGATGGCGGTACGAAAGGTCGGAATTCCTTCGGATGGATGAATCGCCGTGTCGAGGCCCGGGTGATGGGTGTTGTCGCCGGGATGTGGTGCAATTGGGACGTGACCCGCCACATAGAGCGGCCGCACCTGGACGAAAAGACCATGGTGCGGGATTGGACGGTCAAGGGGAACCGTAAAGTTGACTGAATCCAAATCAAGCCATGAGGAATGAGGTTGAGAAGACTTCTCCGGAAGGCCCGCGTACTTTGCAGTTTGTTGCCTGCTTTATCGGATCGGCAATTTTATCAGAGTCGGAACTCCGTCATCATTTATCTCCGACCATTTCCCGATACGGATATACGTAGGGCTTTGAACCCTAATCCTGTTTCATTCTTCCATAATTGAGCAAAGACCAGCGAGGTATAGACAGTATTCCATAGATAATGTTCCTTTTTTTTACTTCACAGTTATGAGATATTAAATTGCTGAGCCGCCTCGTTCTCAGTTATCAGTTGCCGTGTACATCCTGACATGAACACCCCTTCCAGGCGTTCCTACAACGTCTGCTTTATGAAACTGCTCCTCCCATTTGCCGGCATACTCAATTCGCTCATAGCGTTGGAAGATACGGGCCACCACATAAGAGATTTCCGCAAGCGCAAAGTTTTGACCGATGCAGATGCGTGGACCGCCATTGAACGGGATATAGTGCCACGGTTTTGGCTGCCAATGTTCCCAACGCTCAGGCGAGAAGACAGCTGGGTCAGCAAAGTGCTCGGATGTCGGGGGGTATAGGTCCTTTCGTCGTTGCATCGCGAGAGTCGAGTAGACAACGGCGTCACCCTTCAGAACGGGCAAAGGTTGGTCCCCATTCGGACCACCGCCCGTTGGAAGAGTCGTGTCATTCAATGCAAAACGAATGTTGAACGGAACGGCAGGATAGAGACGGAGAGTCTCATTTACGGTGTTTTTCAGATATGTCATGTTCTTGAGATCCTCGTACGTAGGACGCCGTGTGGGGCCAAGAGTATCCAAGATCTCCCGCCGAAGCTTTGCCACAATCTCGGGATAGTGGGAGATCTCATACATCAGCCAGGATAGTGTCGCCGCAGTAGTGTCTCGACCGGCAATAAGCACGGCAACGATCTGATCTCGAATGACCTTCGGATCGCGCGTGAAACCGGCAAGCGCATGGAGGAACGTGAACGATTTCTCGGATCGGTTAAGCTTCTCGAGCTCCTCCGGAGGCAGGGCTAATACTTGGTGGACAAATGGAACAACAAAGTCATCGATGACCTTGATTCCACGATAGTATGCCTTTTTGTTGAGAAATGGGCTGATTGGTCTGCGCGTGGTTCAGGAATAAATTCTCTCAATATTGGCCATGGAGGGGAAAGAACACTTACTCCATCACCGTCATCGTCATCTGAATCCGCTGCACTTCGGAAAACGCTTTCACGAATTCAGTTTGTGGATTTTCCAAGCTGTGTATTCCGTGACCGAGCAAGAACTCGGTCGTCGCATCGAGCGTCAAACGATAGAAAAGATCCATTATGTCAAACTCCTGGCCAGGTTCCGGGAAAAGATTCATCATGGTCTGTGTACAACGCTCAAAGATTTCCAAGTCGGAAATGCGATCCTTGACAAACATGGGCCGAAGCAACTGCCTGCTGTTGCTCCACAGCTTGCCGTCGGTGGTAAAAATGCTATCGCCCAAAAAGGGGCGCCAGAGATTATGGAAGCGTTCACCCTTGCCATAGTCGGCAAAGTTCCCGGCCAAAACGGCCTTGATATGGGCCGGCTCCCTAGTCAGGATGACGCGGGAGCGTCCGGTAAAGTTGCTCTCGACGCAATTGGGACATGCTGGGGTGCCAAAACGGTCTATGATGTTGTTCATATGGTCAAGGAGGCGGTCTTCCAGATGTGCCCGGCCGGCTTTCAGGATAAAGTGGATGTCTGTTCATGATGATCTCGGTCAATTACTGACATTATTCGAACACCAGGATGAGATGATCCAAACCTCGAATTGGCAGTATCGGTCCACTCGGAAGACGAGGTGCGTGAAATCCTCCATGCCATTTGCTCAGTCGATAGTTGTAGAGTGCCAACCGAACGAATCTGATCAAAGAGAGGAATATAATCAAGTAGAGGACACCATAAACTGGCGTCAGGAGTGTGAACTCATACATTTTTTGATTGGCGATCATGGTGGTTTGCAAGGGACATGGCCTTCATCCTACTATGGATGACGACCACACTCGACGAAGCGTCGATCATATATGTCAGCAACCCTCCAGCTGAATTCCAACCCACGTGAAGACTTGCCGAGGCTGTCAACTTTAGTGTCTTAAGCGACAGTTGATCCATGTCCACCCTCTCGGATTCTGAACATCCGATCGTTGGCTATATCGTGGAGAAAAAGGACGCTAACCCCGCATTGAAATCGAAGCTACTGGTGACATACGGATCCCCATACCATTGTTAGGCGATTGGTGGAATTTGAAGAAATTTCGCTTCTTCTGGTATACTTGTAAGAGAAAGTCAACAGTGCAGTCAGTCAGAACAACAACTGATTGGTCAATGATGCAGTCCCCTTTTACCTCGGAATTCTGCACATTAGATCACAAATCGGGTCCCAACAGAGCATGGAAACATTTGACCATTCATCTTCCTCTCAATCGCGAACTTTGCTCTCCATCCCGTACAGTGCCCCGGAACCAGAACTGCCGGATCTAGTCTCCAGAGATCGCGCACAGTACTTTCAACCACCGATTCGTCGCTCATAGAGAGATGAAAACCGCCCACGACAGCGTATACAGGCACTTTACCTCCGACAAGATCAATGGCATGCCTGGTGGTATTGACGACGCCGGCATGGCTACAGCCAGTGAAAACAACCAACCCTTTATCTGGAGTTCGGGAAAATTTAGACAGGGTCAATAGGCATGCGGGGGGACTCCCGTCAGCGTACCTTTAACTTTACATGCTAGTAGACGTTCATCTGCGATCTTCTCATCAGAGATCCACTCGTTGTCTTCCTTGATGTATCGGACTGCGGACTGCAATCCTGTTTCATATGATGTCGTCCTCGGGATTTCCCCAGAAATTAAGAACATGTCATCCAAAACCGTATGGGCCTGATTATGCTTCTGGACCGTCGCCCCGGCCGCAGTGATCTCATCAAAGGTCGGGTCCGCCTCAAGGGAGATGACCTTGTCGCCGAAGACGAAGCCCCTATAATCAGGTCGATCAGGGTGCAGGTCGACAATGATATCGTGATCACTACAATCGCCGTTCTTTTCTTTTGCTTCCTTGATCATGCGGATAGCTCGAAGCATGCCCCCTAAGCCAGTTCTAGTAGACACCATGGAACCCTCCAGAGCATGATCCTACCGGAATGATCGCGATGCCAGTGCGACAATTGAATTACATCAACCTTGGAGAGATCAACCCCTAGACGGTGAGCATTTCTCTCCCAGACATCCTCTTCTGGGCCAGTATCAAACAGGATTGTCCGCTTAGTGTCATCTTTAGCAGCAGTCTACCACGTAGTAGAAAGCACCAATCAGTCGCCCGGCTCACGTCAAGAAGCATCAAGACCGGAGACATACCACCATCAAGGAAAGTCCATGAGCCGAGCAACACAGATGATCCAATGGGATCTCAACGACGGTGTTATCCGCGGAACCCCGCTCTCCCTGCACAATGCGCTTGCCCGTCTGCATGGCAACGAGCGGCAAAGGGCCGCCAATGACCTGGACCGTGTCCGGGGGTGCAGGAGACATGGGATCTAGCTCATTGTCGACGATGACTGTCACCTCCAGGGAATCGACTTCGACGAGTGAATCCATCGTTTTCAAGCAGTGGTAGTATTCCTGTTCTCTGTAGCAAGAAATGATTGTCGAACAATTAAAGAATGGTGTTTGGAATTGTTGGGCCTTGTACTCCAATAAGTACTCCAGAAACAACGCGGGTTGATGGAAGTGCCTGTCTCGACGATGCTTAAGAGAAAGCGGAACGCTCGGCTGGAGGAGATGATATCACCACCGGCTCTGGTCTCGCGTGTGTATCTACATCAACGTGGGTTGGCGAATGGGCGCTTCTTGATGTTGCTGACTCAAGAGAAAGCGGAGGGCTCGGCTGGAGTCGGTGATATCACTACCGACTCTAGTTTCAAGAGTGCATCTACACAGTAGTTGCCAGTTACAACTTTGTATTAAATGCTGCGGTATGCTTAGCGGCAGGAGATTTATTAAACCAAAGTCCATCTAAAAGGAACCCTCTATTGCTTATGGTATGCATGCTTACAGTTTCCATGCCCGATAAGTGGGCTCAGGGATTCTAGTTCACCCACAAGCTCGATGATCAAACGGAGTCAAATCAATTGAAGTCATCATTGCTCCAGTCTTATTTAGCTACCATGAAAGGTCCAGAATCTTTCTCTAACATGTGTTGATATTGATATACAACACCAAGTCTATATAAACATGTAACGACACGACTCCAGTGCGTCCATGGGTGCTGGCCGGGTTGGGCTGTCTACACGAAGAAAAACGAAAGAGAAGAAGAAAAAAAAAAGAATCAAAAACACACAGAAAATAAAAAGGGAAATGAAAAAGAAGGTATTAAAAACAGGGAATCAATACCACAAATCCAGACCCCCAACCCCCTCACGCCGGGTATCACATCGTTCGTGTTCATTCATCATCTTCCTCTTCAGGCGCACGAGTCGTGAGAACGTATCTCGACTTGCCCGTGTGCTCTTCCCGCTCATGCTCAATGGCCAGCTTCGACAGGTGGCCAATGAGGTTCTCAATCTGGGTGTCGGCCTTGGAGCGCTTGGCACGGCCAAGGTTGTCCAGCCACGGGATGTTCGTGAGCAGGGCATAGATCATGGCGATAATAATGGTGACACCCAGAGAGTAGCCCCACACAACGACGACGGTGACAATGCTGGTCGGGCCATCCGAGAACTCGTACGAGGCCGGAGGGCTGGTCCGCGGCGGGTAACCACCAGACAACCAACCGAAAACGCAGAACAGGGTAGCGAGGACATCGACGAGCAGAATGGCACCCACCAGCTGCCACGACGGGTAGGTCTTGCCACCACGGGTCACGAAGATCAGCCAGTTCTCAGTCAGGGCAACCTCAAGGAAGATGATTTCCTGCGGGTGACCCCAGTTCTGGATGATACCACCGTTCGACAGGAACATGCTGCCACGGATGATCCAGGTGCCGACGGCAAGCAGGACACCCAGGACGACCGAGACGACCCAGATCTTCGGCAGCTGCCACTCGACTGGACGCTGCTCGTAGTGGGCGTTGTCGTAGGCAACAGCGATGGTAGCAACGTCAGCGAACAGGGCAATGAAGACGACCAGATCGGCACGCAGGGTCTCGTTGATGATGATCATGGACGTCACCAGGTAGATCTCCAGGTGCAAGCAAAGGGCGATACGGTACTGAATGTAGGCCTTCATGCGCTGGAAGATCTGGCGGGCAACCTTGATGGCATCGACGATGGTGGACAGACCAGGAGCAAGGAAGACGATATCAGCGGCAGCCTGGGCAGCCTCGGTAGCACCCTCGACGGCGATACCGCAGTCGGACTTCTTCAGCGAAGGGGCATCGTTGACACCGTCACCAGTCATGGCAGTCAGGTGGCCACGCTGCTGCAGCATCTCGACGACCTGGTACTTGTGCTCCGGGAAGACCTCGGCGAAACCATCGGCACGCTCCACAAGATCGTGCACGCGAGAGCCGGTCAGACCACCGTGGATGAGACGCTCCGAGTTGTAGACCTTGGTGCCGAGCGCGAGCATCTTGCAGGTTTCCTTGGCAATCGCGATGGCATCACCAGTCAACATCTTGACGGACAGACCGAGGTTCTGGGCCTCAGTGATGGTGTGGGCGGTATCCTCACGCGGAGGGTCGAACATCGGGTACATGCCCAGCAGCTGCCAGGGCTCACCCTCCTTCTGGACGGCGACACCGAGCGAGCGGAAACCACGGCGGGCGAACTCGGCGGCCTTCTCGCGGTAGAGACGAGCCTCCTCCTCAGAGCACTGCGTAAGGTTGAGGATGGCCTTGGGAGCACCCTTGGCGCAAGTGTAGCGAACGCCATCGCAGGTGCAGACGGTGGTGATGCGCTTGGAGACGGGGTCGAAGGGAGTGAACTTCTCGGTGACCCAGTTGCGGGAGAGAATCTCGCGGGCCTTGGGGTAGCGGCGCAGAGTCAGGATGGTGACCTTGTCGATGGGGTCGAGGTTCTTGACGTTGTGGGACGAGGCAATGGCGGCCACGGCGAACATCCAGTTGACGTCGACACCCTCGGCAACGTACGGCTCCCGAATGGACAGCTGGTTGGCCGTCAGGGTACCAGTCTTGTCCGAGCACAGCACATCGACACCGGCGAGCGACTCGATAGCGGTGAGCTTCTGCACAATGGCCTTCTGCTTGGCCAGGTAGGCCGCACCGACAGCGAGGGTCGTGGTGGTGACGACGGGCAGACCGACAGGGACACCAATGATGAACAGAATCAGGGTGTAGTGGAGCAGATCGTTGTCCGAGTCCTCGGGGGTCGGCAGGGCGATGCGCAGGTTGCGGAAGAAACCGCCAATCCAGGCCGCAAGAATCCAGAACATGACGAGAACCAGCAGCGTCGTACCAATGGAGTTCATGATGGCCTTGAAGTGACCCTGATCCTTGGCACCCTGCACCAGCGAGGCAGTCTTTCCGACGAACGAATGCTTGGCCGTCGCGGTGACAATGGCGAACGCCTTGCCGCGCTTGCAGCCGGTGGTGTAGTAGCAGGTGTCACCCATGTACTTGTCGACGGCGAGGGACTCGCCCGTGATGGCCGACTGGTCCACAGCAACGAGAGAGACGCCAGTGTGATGCTCGACATCATCATTCTCGTCATCCTTCTCCTTCAGGGAGTCGTCGCCGAGAGTAGCCATGTACTCCTTGTAGCGCTCGAAGTTCTCCGGCTTATCGTAGGCGCAGATCAGGCGCACATCCGCGGGCACAACCTGGCCTTCCTCCAGGACGACCTGTAAGGGGGAAAATAATTAGCTTTCTTTGATTGCATGCGAATGGGACACAGCAATCGATTGACATACGATATCACCGACGACCAGCTCACGAGCGAGAATCTCCTTCTCGGCGCCATCACGGATGACGGTCGCACGCATGGCGATATCACCCTTGAGCGAAGCGACGACATCGGCAGCCTGCTTCTCCTGGTACCAACCGACGATGGCGTTGAGCATCAAAATACCGATGATGACACCGAAATCGATCCAATCTCGCAGACCAGCGGCCAGGATAACCGCCAATTCCATGACTGGTGAGAGGGGGCGGGGGAACCAAGGGTCAGCGACGGGCCGTGCCATTGGAGCCTGGGATGGCTCCGCTCGGGCGCTACTCACCATAGAGAATGGGACCACGGAAGTAACCGATGAACTGGAGGAGCATGTTCTGGTGCTCGGTCTCCAGCTCGTTCCAGCCCGTCTTCTTGCGGCGCGGCTCAATGTCGCTCGAGCGCAGACCGGTGCGGATGTCCGTCTCCAGCCACTCCTCCGGCGCAACGAAGGTGCCATCGGTGCCGTATCCATCATCCTTCTTCTTCCAGAAGGCCCAGGAACTCTTCTTCTTTTGGCTCTGGAGGGCCTCGCCAGCGCTCGAGGTCGAGCCCCGACGGCGGTCGCGGGCGGTGGAAATGTAGCGGTTCAGGGCGGTGTACTCATCGAGGTTGGCGTAGTCATCGTTGGGGTCGGCATTGCTGCGGCTGCGATCGCCATTCTCCACGTCGGGAGCATAGGAGATCCTCCGCTCCGCCATTGTTGCTGTTGGTGTGGTGGCTCACCAACCGAAGCGGGAACTGAGCAAAGGAGGGGGGGGGATTGAACCGAACGACACACGCGGTAGCAAAATGGCGGAATTGGATGGGATCTGCTGTGCTTACTAGAAGAAAGAAAGAAAAGAAAGGAAGAGAGAAGAGGGGAGAGGTGGAATGGCCAAGGGGGGGCAGGGCTCAGGTATTTAAAACAGAGCAACCCAAGAGCAGCAGTGGGAGGAGTGGCACCCCAGGAGGAGCTTTGCTTCTGCTGCTGGTGCTGCTTGGGACTGTTTTTTTTCTTCGTTTTCCCTAGCTTACCCGATTTAGGCATGTGCGAATTTTGACAAGAGGCAAGATCCGTAAAAAACAGGTCCCGATCCGGTATAGTGGCGGGCTTCCGATGTTTTGCGTTGTTTTTTGGCCATGCTTTTTGCGCTGCGATTCGATCGGCCCTAGTGCCGACTCCGAGGCGAGTGAATTTACCAGATTACATCCATCAGCATACGGGGCGTCCCAGTTCTCCACTGAACCAACGCTAAACCCTCCTGGACTGCGGTGGCTCTCGATGACTGGCATGACGAGCAGTTCCGTGGATGACGTGCCGGTAATTTCGCAGATTTTGCATTTCCTGGCCCTTGGGGGGAAAAGGGCTCCAATCTGCGGCCGCCACTATCCTTGGACCATTGGGCCAAATCATGGTGATAGCGTGCAATCTGCAGGCATTGGCGGCGCTGTTGCTGGCTATCAGCAATTCCGCCATCTCCCGGCCGGCGGCACCCAGCCGGGGTTCTACGTCTCTACTCCGTCTAGTCGATAGTCGTCGGGTAGCGTCAATGGATGCCATTGATGAAATGACGAAATACCTCATTATTCCGGGGCGGCATCCAAGCCGATCGACGGCTTGGGGTATCTCCTGTTGCATGAATGACCGCGGCGTCGATCCGGAGAACGCCGTATTATTCTCCTAACCTAGCTATTCTTGTCTAGTTCGGAACTCTGTTCGGAAAACCGTGCGCCAGATGATGTCGAGTGCACTCTATGATCGGAGGACTCCGGGCTGGAATCTACTCTGCATGGCATGGCATGCCATCCGTTCTTGGGTCGATTCGGAGTCATGCATTCAGGAGTCAGGAGACAGGAGCGGTGATCTCACGGTCAGATGCCGGCTCAGCAGCGTTCTGGAAAGTTGGAGCTCTCGCCTCTGGCAGAACCGGCTGGGACATGCCGACAGGCCCGACTGTGCCGAGCCCCGATGTGGGATGGCCGTCAAAATCACGCCGTTTGCAAAAAGAAAAAAAAAAAAATAGCAAAGTTTTCATTGTTCTCGCATTGCATCGATTCAAAAATGGGGCTCTTCTGCTTAGTCAGCACGGGAACCAATGATCACGTCTGTTTTGAATCGCAGGCGCCGCCATTGGCCAATCAACGCCCACTGCACGGGGGATTGCTTGGCGCAACTTGGCCGCTTGGCAGAATTTCCTTTCCTGTATTTTGTCTACAAACGAAACGAGGGTAACTTACCGGTAATTTGAAATACCCAGTCGCGTCCCTGCCCTGCCCCGACATTATCGGTGGTTCAAGCTCCAGCACATCCACTCTCGCCCTCTCCATCCGGGGCGTTCTGGGCCAGCCCAATCAGGACTAGTGTACGGTTACTGATGAGAAGTGCCTGTTCGTGGCAAGCTCCCACGAAGGCCCGCTGGGGGAAAAGTGTGTGCGCGATTTTCTTTCTCCGAGGTGTGATGTGCCCCTGTGCCGCGATAGCCCCCATAATTCACCTCGGTTCAGCTCCTTCACCGGGCTCAATCGCTTTGCGACGGAGTTCCTTGCGGCACTACGAGTATTTGCATAACTACTTGTAGCTTAGCTACTTATTGCATCCCTTCTGGAGTCTTCTCCGTAACTCCGTCCAACAGTCTACACGACACGACACTACACGGCAAAGGTCCAAAGGATCGATCGCAACTCCGGACTAGTGCCTGGCTTCGATGTCTGCGAGGCTGCGTCTGTCCAAGTTGAGACCCCTCACGTCAGAGGCGTATGGGCGCGATTTCTATATTTGATCGCCGCTGGGACTGCATTATGATGTCGGTCGCTAAACCGGACCGACTTCCAACTGTCATGTTGCAGCTGGAATTTGTCGACAAGGCAAGGTACAGAGGCACAGCGACAGACGGAGACCCGTGTGATTGGAGATGAGATCGGCGCATGACCCAATAAACTCGCCGAAGGCTACGATGTAGGTTGTTATACATAACTTTTGTGCTCTTCGCATCTAGAGATGACATGTATCCCTCGTACTCGTGACTCGTCTTTTGGCGGAGAACTCGAGTTCAGGGGATCAGATGGAGATGGATCGTCGAGCTGTATACTCCATAGTCCGGATGGAGCACCATCCATCCGGCTCGACCTACCAAATGTGATTCGTACGAAATGCCCCAGAACAATATCAAAAGTTCGACCTTCTCCGTTCTGGCTCCCGGTTGATGTCTGGATTTTCCGTGCGGTCAGGGTCAATCCCTCGTTTTGCTGTCGTGGGAAGATTTCCGAATGCATCTGCCATCACCTGCGCTCTGCCACCTACCCAGTCCAGCCGAAGCGCCCAAAATGCAAGCCTACGGAAAGGATTGCAATGTCCCAGTGCGTCGTATGTCGTACCGTTTGCCGAGACGAATGATCTACGTAGAGTTACATACCAGCGGGCAAATTTAGGGGCCCAATTGCTGTCACCTTGAATCTGGTTGTCCATTCACACACCCTCACGATCGCTTCGCTGTCCGAAGCGTCGGAGCAGTAGGAATGCACTCCGTAGAATGTCCACGGCCACGGCAAACGTTGATCGGCTAAAGCTGGAAGACGACAGGCATACACCTGGGCAAACTCCGACCCTTTTTCCACGGGGACTCGGACTCGGCAGCGCAGAGAGAGGAAGCTTACAGCTGTCCCGCCTGCGTGCCGCATTCCGAATTTTTCTAGAAATCAGACCGAACCATGTCTCATCCGGAGTCACCGAACCTAATTATGGATTGGACTGTATCCACGTTTACACGCTTGCATTGCTGCAACTCACCGTTGGCCGTTTCCACCCGATCCACACGCCGGACAGGGCAACAGGAACCCTCACGGGCTCTTTTCGCTTCCCCCCCCCCCAAGGGCAACGCCCGGCGTCGCCCGTGAGGATTCACTCGGGCCGATTGCTGCAATCAATTTTTTTTGTGTCCCGAAAAAAAAAAAAAATTCCCATGACATCATCGGGACACCGAGTCACCAAGAGAGTATATTTTTTTTTTTTTTGCTGGAATTTTGTCCAAACTTGCCACTTGATAAGATCGATTTTGTTACGTGTCACCTCGTGTAATTTCGCACACCCCGCGTCATTTTTGCTGTAGGGCTGCAGCCACGCCCATTCTTCTTTGGGAATTCCGGAAGTTTTTCCGTCCCGATTAGCCGCCTTCCCCGCCAAATCAATGCGCACACCGCTCAGGCATGAACAACTCCATCACGACCAAAGCGCACGCTTCTAGAATTCAGGAACAGTCTCTTTCTCCATACTGCTGATGCCGGCCGGACCGGGCCGGATGACTAATGACTCGAGTCTCAAAATCTGGATAAAAAAAAAGGCTATGGACGAACGAGGTTGGGAGGATGTTAGCCGCGAAGCGTTAATTTAATTGACTATGGCACTAATGCCAGTTGTCCACATCCGAAGCTGCCGAAGCCAATCTCCAATCTCGGATTCTCGGTTCGGCGAAGCTAACTGACCAAGGCAGCATGATAATATATCAATAATTGGGCAACCAGCGGCAGCTAGCTCGTGAATCACAAACGGAGCATTGACACTTGACCGTGCAATTCAGCTAACTCAGCTACTGTACGAACAGTACGATCAAGAAGCCTGGTCTGGCTACAAAACATCCGAAAAAAGGACGGAGTACTCCGTAGAGAGCGAAGCATATTGAGTAGGCTAGCGCATGGAACGAACCCTAGAACAGAAACAAGCGCGATGCAGCCTTATGAAAGCTGCGGGCCGCGCAACGCTGGGGATTCCGCATTGGAGCCCATACACCCCGGTGCTGTATTTAGTCTACTGATGTGGAAGTGAGTCTGCGTCTGTCTGATCCATCTGTCGTTGTCTTGGAGCACGAGCCTCTCAATCTGCCATGGGAGTCGTGCCGTGTACGAATTTGCGACGGATTACGTCCTCCTCTTCAAGGACTGAGACTTTGAGTACGAGTGCAGCTTCTAAATTAAGTGAAGGGTCTTGATATGGCAGCCTCTTGCTGGAGATCCGCTGCCAGCCTGACGGAAGAGATGAAACGGCTGCAGCTTGCAGATAGATGACGTCATCGGGAATTTCTCATCTCGACTTCTGGAGGCGAAGACAATGTCAAAAACGATGTTATGTTGGAGGTAAATTACCTTGCATCCGTTGCTTTCGGGCGAAAACGTTGATCGATTTTGACGCGCGCAGTGACGTCGAATTGGCCGGAAAGCAGTGCAAACTCCGTATTGCTTACGACAATCCTGCACGACGACGTACCTCATCGAGGCTCAGGCATATCTATGCGGATCCCCCGCAGATCGGTGTTCACAACTCTCCGAACAGGAATACTGACCCGTACTCCTCCTCGTACTTCGCCTCATGATCTGATCATACCGCACGTGTTGGATTTCCAATATTGGCGATCTGTCGCAAGGTGAGGCTTTGCAACGTTGCCAAGACAAAACTATTAGATCCTTCCGCTCTGAAAGGTAAGCGGGAGACTCCTGGAAGAGACTCAAGTATTGGAAATATGTAGGGGAGCAGGATTATGCACCGAAGGCACAGCATTTTGTCTTGGTGATGAGCAGTTCGCAGCGAATGCCGACAGCCTGTGAAAGCTGCTGTGATTGTGATGCGCAAAAGCCCAGAATTGCCAAGCCGACGAGGCTGAGTTATATACAGTAAATCCCACTGGAAGAAACTCTGTCGAGAACGACGGAAGAGGAAGATCCTCCGTACGAGCCTGGGTTACCCCTTTTTTTTTTCCTCCCTTTTCTCTGCGACACTCCGTTCGCCAATTCGCTTCAGCCCTCAATAGCCGAATACCAACCCACACCAAGAATTACTTACCGCCCTAAGCGCACCACAAGGAGTCCACTTGCAACCGTTGAAGGGCCCTGAAGGCTCGTACTGTGTGCCTGCGCTCGTGGGGTTCATTACAATTCCAATAGCTTCCCCAAGCCAAGATCAACTGAACCCCTTACTTGGCCCCTTTTGAAATCGAGCTTGGCAGCTCGCAAGGGCAGTCTGGGCATCCTGATCGTCTGAGTCAGGGTCCGTTTTGCTCTCGGTTCCTCCCCAATCCTACCAACGTCGGGCACAACTGGAGAACGCGTACAATCAGTGCACTCCAACGCTGAGATTCGCTCATCTTCAACTCTGATTTTGAGTCAAATCGATCTGCTCACAGCCTCACCGCATTCCTGGTCCGAGTTCAATCCAATTCCTCTCTCACATGTTAGGCTGCCTTCGTTCTCGGCTGCCGATCACAATTCCCGTTACGCGGTTCTGTTATCATACTTTTTTGATATGCGTCTTAATTGTAAAGAGAATTGTGTAATGGCAAATTTGGTTCTCGAATTGAAGGAGCACAGTAACAGGAGTACTCGTATGTCATACTGGTCGATTGATACGCTGCATACTTGAATGTTTGAGAAGCGGTGAATACGCCAGTCTCGCTTGTTCGGGGTATCCTTACTCGTGGGAGATCACAATGTTGCCATTGACTAGGCTGGTCTATCGATATCGATATGCTGTTGTGTGTACAGATGTTTTGGTATGAACCCATGAACTATACCTACACTTTATTTATTCCTCGCCAACGGTGATGACAGCGATAGATTCACGAGAGTTCACCATCATAATGTCAACTTGCTGGACCATTCTGCTGACCGATCCTATAGACTTCAGTATCGTGGATCTTTGTGAGATGATTGACATCCCTTTCTTCCGAAAACGAACAGACGACGCGGCATTCAAGCGAGGTCATATGTACAAAGTGAATAGTAACGAACCATCTCGGTTCTCCGTCACATCTATCAAACAGACCACATTGTCCAAAGGCCCTCGCGCAACTTGCAAACGACTCGATTTCGATTCAGTGGGCTGTTCCCCAGACATCAACAATTTGCTCTTAGCATACCAGCTATGCGCGTGGCGCGATGGGTTGTCTGACATGGATGACCTCGTGGAATGATGCCAAGAAGGTTCTTGAATCAAAAAAATTCTGGCGGACACGAAGTCTTGCATTGCCATCGGGTAGTTCCTCGATGGGTCGGCACCCTCGCTCATGTGCGGCCGTGGGTCACGGATGTCCTTCGAACCAAGGTATGACTTCAGAGCTTATGAAAGAACCTTGGTTGATCAGTTCGAATGCACTAGAAATGAGCCGGTAATCAAAACCTTGGCAAATTCGCCATGGTACGCAAATAACAACAGTCTGTATATCTCATCAACGCCGCTTTAATCGCTGTGGCGCTGGTATATGGCGGGTGTCAAGTTTTGCTCAAGTACACTTCGGCAAGCGCCACTGATTAGTCAGGGTTAGATATTCATCATCATTAGGGACATCCAGCCCGCTTCGAGGCAGTAAGTCTCTCGCCTGTCTGGTGTGAACGTTGAGCAGGATTTCCGTTCAGCTGTTCCAGACCCTCTGGGCCATCCCATGGCTACCGCAGCTGCAGTTTCGGCAAGCACTCATGCCTTCCACAAGAAAAAGTCGCGACTGACGTATCCGGAAACGTGGCAACGCAGGATCCCAGATCAAGGAGCATCATCAACGTCGGGCAATTCTCTATCGTCCGTAAGATCAACAATAAAATCATTCGCAAGGAGCCCAAGGATAAAACCGATCCAGCCAACCTTCATGCACTCAAAATCGAAGAGCAGATATACATTCATCTCGGTCGGCACGAGCGGATTGCGCGGTACATTGACTGTCACGGCGACCATTTAGACCTCTATCACGAGAAGAATGGGGACCTGCAGTTGTACCTTGCGAAACATAAAACGACTGAAAAGTACCGGTGCCGCGTTGCGCGACAAGCGATTGAAGCGGTGCAGTATATTCACCATCGAGATGTCATCCACGCGGATCTTGCCGCGAAACAATTCTTGGTCGACAAAGCACTAAATGTTAGGCTGTCGGACTTTGGTGGTTCATCCTTGCATGGGTCAGAGGCGATGGTTCGGGAAACAGTGACACATTTCTTGCCTCGTGACATAGACGCTCCGTGTACGGTCCAGAGTGACATCTTTGCGCTTGGCTCAACTCTATATGAGATCTTTGTTGGTAAACTGCCGTATCAAGGAATCGATGAAGAAGAGATCAGTCGACTCTATTCGCAAGGAATCTTCCCGTCCCTCGAAGCAGTGTGCGAGGGCTGGAGACGGGTCATTGACAAGTGTTGGAGACAGCACTATCAGTCTGCAGATGAGGCACTGCAAGATGCACCGGCAAAGCCATCGCAATCCCTTCTTCACCAAGTTCGGCATCATCTCATCGCATTGTAACCTCCGTCATGTACACGTGCACAAACGTCGTGGGTACCCTTGCCAGGGACTCACGCCAAAGTCTACCAATGTGTGATTGTCACACTGAGACATCCATTGTGATTGAATTGGCATGTCCCTTTTGGCAAGGGTCCGGCTGTACGAATACGAAGCCGGCAACGCTCGTGAAGTGCATTGCCTGCTGAAAAAAAAAAAAAAAACGGTCGACTGGAACAGGAAGTATGCCCCTTATCCGAAGGCTTTACTTGATTAGGTGTAGCGCGTCCAGGGGTACGGTATCTATCAGCTGTCACCCAGTCCCTGAAGAGGAGTTGAGTTTCTTGGAAGTTTCTTGGTGCTGCAAATCCCTTCCCATCCCGACTCACCAAGCACTTGCACGGTTCGTGTTAGAGTGGTTCACTGATCACTCCCCCTAAAATTGCTAATCATGACTCCATATGACCGACTGTCCTCAAGAGAAGTGCGATCTGCTGTTGTTTACTTGGGAATGATATGGTATTGGCATGGAAAAATCGTCGGCCCATCGTGAGACGCGAAGATATCACCGAAAATCTCGCCATGGCTGCGCGCAGTGCAAACAACGTCATATCAAGGTATGCATGCTCGTCAAATTTTCATTTAACATTGGCTTTTTTTTTCGGCACAAACGCGATGGGCAACAGTGCTGATTTTGACAACCCAGTGTGACGAGAAGAAGCCTCGCTGCGGGAACTGTGTGCAGAGTCAACGCACATGCAGCTTCCTCAGCTTAACGCCCGTCGTCCCAATGGAGCATCGAGATCAAGCTCCCTCTCGGCACACTGCGGCGAGAACCGAGTATCCGATTATAGCTCCATCCCCCGTATTTAGACTCCTAGATCTCTCCATGCTGCACCATTTCACAGTCCATACCAGCCAGAGCCTCTCAACCCGGCCAGAGGTTCAAAAAACTTGGGGGACCGTAGTCGTACGGTTGTCATTCTCGCATCAATATCTGCTTCATGGTATCCTAGCCGTGGCTGCTCTCCATGCGGCTTTCACCGGTGGTGTTGAAGAAGACCCTCGGCAGCTGCTTAACTACGCCGCTGAACATCAGGCCATTTCCTTGAGCTCATACCAGTCAGCAATCGCCTCGTCAGCATCTTCACAGTGTGACGCACTCTTTGCCCTTTCGATTCTCATCTTCATTTCGGCCATTGCCTTGATGTGTGACGATTACAACATGTCGGATCCGACCGCATTGGACACGAAATGGATCCGCCTCGCTCGAGGAATTCAGACGGTGGCATTCGCACACGCGGAATCCATCAGGAATGGCGTCATGGCACCAGTGCTTGATGGGCATATTTTCGATGATTACGTCGAACACTCTTCGCGGGCTAATTCTACTAACGGCCCGGAGCACCTCCGCCGACTTGACGCCCTCTGGACCACTGAACGGAGCAGCGACTTGGAAGAGAACGAAGCGGCCATATACACGCAAACTCTCAACCTTCTCCGAGGGGCGTATTCGTTACTCAGGTGTCATCTCGGCTGGGATCCATCTAGCAACTTCCCCTTGACTGGCTCGATGGATGCTGATCGCGCCGTGATTTTTCTTTGGATACTCCATATTTCCGACGAATATGTCGAACTCCTCGAGCGGCATCGCCCTGTGGCGCTGATCATCCTTGCTCATTACGCGTCGCTCTTGGCCAGGTGCAATGGTGCTTGGTGGTTCGTCGGCAGTGCTCCGATAATAATCAAGAGAGTGCAATCGATACTCTCCGCTGAATACCACAAATGGATCGAGGAACCTTTGACGTTCATACAACGAAAATGACTGCTTCGTCAGGGAATTGGAGGTAGCCACCTTCTATCCCGGTTCATACATCCAATACAGCCATCTTCACTCATCGCATGGGTTATACGGATAGAGCCCAGGAGCTCCACGCTAATAAGTAATTGATAATTCATATCTTCATTTTTCGTCCATTAAGCAATGCTGCTCTGCGGGGGAAAAAAAAAGATAAAAAAGAAAAATAAAGCTAAACAGATCCTCCCAATCTATCATGAACAACCAGTCGAAACCATTCCAGATCTCTACACATGAACATCAAACAACGACAAAGGAAGAAGACATGGATGCTCCATAGAGAGACACCTCCTCTGCACGACGCCGTACCAAAATCTTAACTCCTGGCCGGGCACGGTAGTACCATTTTATGCTGATCGGGCTAAGATTTTCATTTGGATCAACCAGCTTGAAGTCATACTTCAACAGAATGTGGGCCAGCACCAGTTTCGCCATTTCCGCCGCGAAGAACCGGCCGGGACAGGCGAGCTTGCCGTGACCGAACCCCAGATGGTTGGGACCCGTGGAGACGAGATGCACCTGGTTCGCCTTGGAAGGGTCCTCCTCCGCCATGCGGAGAAACCGGTAGCCGTCAAATTTTTCGGGGTTGTCGTAGTAGGCTTCGTCAAAGTGCCAAAGGGTGGGAATGCCGAGGGATGTGCCTTTGGGGATGAAGAGACCGTCTTTGAGAACAATGTCCGATGTGGCTACGCGCCGCATCATCACTTTCCTTGTTGATTAGTTTCATTTTAAATCAAAGGGAAGAGAAAAAAAAAAAAAGAATGAGCTCACATGTTGACGCTGGCTTCAGCCGCTGACTCTCCTTGAGCACGCTGTCCATCAACTTGAACTTGCGTATCGCGTTACGATTCAACCCTCCTTCCGCACTGACCACGGAGATGATCTCTTCCCTCAGGTGCCTAATGAGCTCGGGGTGTCTGCAGAGGTCGTAGATGACCTGCGTAAGAAAATCCGTGCTCGTATGGAGGGCACCAAACGCAAGGCCCAACTGGATCAGGGTATGAATCAGGGTTCAACCCTTTGTAGATCTCTGTGGTCCATTGGATCGCATCTTGATAATTAGCTCCATCAGTACCGAGCTTCCGGTTGACGAATTCGCGCTGTTCAAGTTCCTGCTGAATGATCCGGTACGCTGCTGCCATTTGCTGACGAAGTGCTTTGACCTGCGGAATGAACCAGTGCACGAGAGGACGGAGAAATTTGGGGAACTTCCTGAGGGCTGCCGCACCGAAAGCGAGGTTGATCACGTACTCGACGGGGATGCGCAGCCATTCGGGGTTGCGGCAGAGATCCTTTCCAAGGAAGACTCGTCCAGACACCCGTGCAACAATGTGAGCCATGGACGTTCTCATCACGATTTCATGCCATTCTGTGGACGTCAGCCTTGTTTGTTCTCTTTTATAAGGAATGGGCCAACATACTAGGATTATCAGTCCAGAAATCTCGCAACGTCAATGCGGCTTCTTCGTTCAGGTCACTTGTGTACTTGGCTGCAAGACGGACATGTCAGCAAAACTAGGCAGTGTCTGCATTAAAAGGCTGACAACTCACCCAAGTCCTTGGTCAATTTGACGCGAATAAGTTCATAGCCTTTCTCGGCGTGCTTCAGGTGATAGTCAAAGACATTAAAGCCAGGGAGATGGCCGAAGTAGTCCTGGAGTTAAGAAATTAGCTTGTTTACGCCCACATACAAATTAGAGCTAGAGAGAGAAGAGGCCCTTTACCGAGTAGAGAATTCGGGCATGATCTAAACGAGGATCGTTCTTAATTTCCTGAGCATATTCCGGGCTCAGAATCAAAGTCGGTTCCGCGTCCGTTTCCAGGATGAAAGCTTTGGGATACTGGGAGTCCTAATCAGCACATGTGGAAGAAAAAGAGAGCTCTACATTTACAATGTGGCTCACCTTCTCGAAGCCTTCGGCCACGAATTTGACAGCATTTTGAGCAAGGTTGTTCGTGCCATTGCCATTCTTGTAGATGGGGACTGGGGGAAATGGAGGTTGCTGTGATTTATACCACAACGTCGCAAGGAAAGAGACGACTGCAAGGACCAGAATCCAGGACGTCCACTCCAGCCAGAATGGATCAACGAGAAGGAGGGATTGCAGCATGATCGACGTGACAGTCAGACCAGACAGACAGTGCAAAGAGGTTCTGAGATATTCAGGGCTTTCAACTTGATATCTGTATCAGGATACAGCAGAACGGGTGCGAAGCAGGCCCTAAAGGCAATGGATAACTGATCAGTTACCAGCCTCGGGATCCTGATGAGAACCTACGTACACACAGCGCTGGTCAAAATCAGGCTGAACAATGTCAAGCCGGAGCTGTTGCCTTATGAAGAAGCATCCGAAAACCCTTTGGGCATTGAAATTCTTTGTGAGTGACATGACTCGAGCCACAAGGCAAGAATATATATAGTAGAAGATTCCATTGTGACAATTCAACCATATGGACGGCATTCATCGTCAAGCGCCAGCTTCGAATCATCAGCCCTGCGCTATATTAACGGGGTATTCCACCAGCCTTCGAAACTACCGGCCCTCAGACAGGGCAACGGGTTCTGTCGTTCAGGTTTCCATTTACGGTAACCTACCATGTGTGCTGGTCAAGGAATGTACTTGGACACTGTAGCTCATTGATCATAACAATATATGTTCATCTACTTGGCGTGTTCTGAATGATTCGATTCCCAATGGAATCTGATCATTCTGGGGTAATGGCCCGACGATCTGATAAAGATCCAACCACTCGGTTAGATCCGCACAGGTCCAAACCTACGTTCTGATTGACGTTTGTTTATTGTGACAGCGGACATCTTGCAGCGGGCTTGAACCGAGAAGCCACTCGGTACTTGCGGCTCGAGGAAAGCATTTTCTTGAAAAGGAAGAGAGACCGATTCGACAATGGCTGCAAGGGTGGTGGCCTACTACCGGACAAAGCACTCTGTAGGCAGAGAGCAGGATGCGCCCTACGTCAACTATTCGCCTTGGCGGCTCAAGACCGGACGCCATCACGGACTTCGCGCGTATAGTTTGACCGAGAGACCGAACTGGGATCTGCAGGGACTTGAACCTTCAGAGGCGAACACCTTTGTCCAGCAATACCTTGGTAATAACCGTGAGTCCGGTCGGAACAAAAGTCTATTCGAAGTAGGCTAGATAGAGTTCGTTCAAGCAGTGCGATTTCTTTCAGTGATGCCCATTGAGGCTTGATTCGCCGTATCACAAACATGATGCTGCAGGAAATGCTGCATACAATGACGGAGTTTCTCCTGCTACGAATTAGTAATAGAACCTGGACTCGACGGATGAGGATCGGTACTATATTGATTTTATGCAGCGAGCTGAGGGTTAGGCACTATACAAAACGGCAAGAACAACGAGCTGATTCGGTTTGACAAATCAACAATGTGTTTTGGAGGACTTCGCTACCGGAAGCTCCGAATACATCTACTGATGATGCGGACTCAAACGAAGAGCTAAACTCGAAATTGAAAATACGAGAAGAGATGTGATTGGCGTAGGGCTGAAGTGGCTGAAGTCCCTGAACGGATGTTGAGTTAAATTAATTAAAGGTTACATACCTAAAACGTTTCGCCCTGTTCCAGAGTCTCGGCAAGAAGGCCCTTAAGCCAGTTGGCCCCTAACCCTAAACAGCTGTTGCACAATGAGGCCTGGAACAACTAGGAGGTGGGTTAGCATTCACCATCCTGTTCCTAAATAATGCTATTTCCATAGTTGGGCGAAGGGGCCAAATCTATCGGTCGCTTTAATCATGATATTTCCTCAGACTATGTGCAATCATACACATTCCCTCATCATCGAGTCCTTTTCTTCGCCGGCTCTCGCATACTTGATGGAACCACAGAGGGCGACAATCTTCATAATTAAACCAACTGTGCGTGAACAAATTAGGCTGACAGGCCTGACAGCTGGGGAGATTCGGACAATTAATATATGGCGGATGCTCGTATCCAATATCTCGGAACCTAAAGTATTAAAAATACTCACCACGTGAGTACGAAATCTCTCTTTTGTGTGATCAAAGGACGGAACTGACCAATGGATCTTTTCATTATCTAGAAACAGGCCAAGAGCAACACTATGCACCGGCGCGTCACCCCATCGCTCATAGAAAAAGCCACCCGTGCGGTCTAGATGCTCGAAAAACTGCTCGTAGGCTTCGCTTCGCCAAAAATCCAAGTCGCCAATCTCGAAGTTGCTCCAGAAATGGCATGTGCTATATCCATTGGCCTCGTCGTAACGTCCTGGACGCCGCTTGCGATCAGTCAGCCAGAGCAAGGAATTGTCTCGGCTGAGATACTGCGGATTTGCGTCGAGAAAGGACTGCGTGACGGGCCACAGCGACCGGACCGACTTGGGGTCGTCGTAAACATTGATGGTGAACCCGTAGGTCTTGTTGTACTCTTCCATGAACTTGAAGACGTCATAATCAATGTCGCAGTAGAATCTTGATTCGCCTCGTCAGGGAGGTTCCATCCAGCAGCGATACTCCCACTTACTTGACATCCGGCTCCACCCGCCAATAATATTTGATGCCTTTCAACGCCGGGTGTTTATAGAAGAAGCCTGAATTCCAACGACACATTTGATGGTAACTGAGCTTGTCGGCGTACTGCACACCTTGGGCGCGCATCTCATGGAGCGATTCTTCGAGTTTGTTGTGATCGATCCAGTCGGGGACGTTCCAATGCTCCGGCGGAATGAGCTCTGAAAGTGTTTTCAAACATTAATATCTCGGTATGTATGAACCTTTTGTTGCAAGGCATTCTGGATATTCACCATAGTGGCACTCCCCATTAGTTTCCTTCCGTGTACGTCGCTTGAACTCGTCCGTAAACGGCTCATTGTTGAAGAAAATCCACGAATAATTGAACTTTGAGTTGAAGGACCGTTCAAGCTCGCGCATCGACTGAATGATACCGTCGAGTTCTTCGTTCCGGACAAGCGATATAATCGACGCGTTTGCTCGGACATAAGCCGCGCCCTTGGGATGATGCAGCAATGGCTTTTTGAAAGCTGCATAAACGTCGATCCTTTATCAGCTTCAAAACTGCCAAAGTTCGCGGTTTGCTGGAAAAAAAAAAAAAACCAATACGCAGATTCACACGCACAATGGCCCGATCTCCCTCGGACATGTTCCAAGCTTCATCAAAGTATGTAAAGTACACTACCGCCATGGTGATCAACATGGAGACGCTGAATAGCGGTGGTCGAAGCCATCTTGGAATGCAAATGGCGGACATTGAGCCAATGACTATATGCTCAGAAAGCACGCAAACGACGGGGGCTTTTTGGAAGAAATGATTCAAAAATGACAAAGGCATTCAAGCCATGATTCAAATTGGCAGCTTAAAGGAGTACTTGTACAAGCTCCCCCTTCAGGTCGTAAGTAACTGTTTCTTCGCGGAGAAGAAGTAGAATCAAAGAGGTATCCCGCCCTGAGGATGGATATCGATCAATCAAATGTTTCATTCTCTGTCTAGCTTCTCCAGCTCCATCTATTCCTTATTTCTGACCACATATGATGCCCTGTTGCGTCATAGCATGGAGGATGGAGCTTGGTTCCTTGAATATTGGGTCTGTCAATCTACGTAATCCTCCACGCGTTGTAAGACCCCTGCGTCTGTATTACGGTATCAACGCTACATGACAGTTCCATTGATACACTGTTGGTTCTCGGCCTCTCCTCTGTTCTCACAATAATCTGAACCCCTGGAGTCAAGCAACAACAAATGTTGAAAGTGTACATACAGAACTCATTCCAGAACCTCATACACGAAAAAAGTGATCACTCCTCTCCCATTGTAGGCTCCAATCTACATCTTTACGGCCATCAAATCACGTGAATGATAGAACCCTACGTATGGAATACCGTCATAACCATTACCATATCTCGAGCCAACTCGACCTCCTCAGTCCAATGGCAGCTGAATGTTGCTCGAAATGCGGACCGATTAAACCAACCTCGGTAACCCCTAGCCTCAGAGGATCTCTCTTGTCCAATAAAAGATTTGTCTCCAACACGTGAAGAACCCACTCGACGTATGAATGCGTCCATGTTGGACCAGGAACAAAGCCACAAGGCGAAGTTTTGCAAGTCTGACAGGGAAATAAAAAAGAGAACATGTCCATCACATGAAGGATCAGCCATCCATACACTCTGTTTGGACTCGGGAAGAGGACAATTGAAACGTGGCTGCTGGGCCAAGCTGCTGCCTAACAAGCAGATACTACACAGTGGCTGAGACCTCAACGGACGCACGAATGTGCATGTATGTGGTCGGTGGATTCTGAAGAAAAAGCTTGAATGCTGCTTATCCAGTTTAAGCATCACTTGGCAGGGAGTTAGCCTGCTGGGGCGGCGAATTTTCGGGGACCAAGAAAGGAAACCCGGGAATCGATAAGCTCCTAGGGTTGCGTGGATTGGTAGAATCCCCACGATGACGCGTCCGTGTTGGTTCTCGAACGTCACTAATTGCCGAGTTTCGAGCGTTTCGCCCCATACAAAAAGGGAATGCAGGGACTTGAAATCGGTACGCCAATCTGCACGAAGACCAAAGTAGATCTTTGGATAGGACAAGGACGAAAGATTTGCATGTGTGGAGAATCCAACTCCCGGGTTTGGATCTGTTGGGCGTGGATATTTAGGGTATAACTACTCGAGCGGAGTAGACGAATGAGGCAAAAATAAACGACGGACTGAGACAACGGGTTTATTTGCTCTGAGTCAAGCATGTATGCTGCATGATGTTAAAGAGCTAGCATCTAAAGTTTCTTTTCTGCCGAATACAACGAAGGCGCAGGGCCACGATAACATTAGGGACCATGCAGCGCACATTCGGCTGGACAAGGTATAGAAGAATCGCGAGTCTGGCCACTTGCAGATCATGGCAATCTTTGAATATATTAGGATCAACAGGGCGCAGGTCTAGCCATCATGCCACTGTTCTATACGCAAATAAGCAATCTAACTAATGCCACTGATATACAACTCCGAACAATGCATCAGACATGACAAGAATACATCAAACGTATGGTATGATACAAGGTCAGTCCTTCTCGGCCGACGCTAGTGCCCAGTCTACTGCAGCCTTGACATCATCAACAATAATCTTAGGCGTCCACGACGGCTCACCGCCACGGTAGACCCCTGTGCGAACCAAGATCGATTGCCAGTCACTGCCATGCTTGCTCCGATACGAGTTCGCGCCGCGGATATCCGACTCCGGGTTATCGCCGATCATGTACACTCGGCGGATGGGCGGGAGGTTCTCCGACTGGAAGATGCGCGCGCGGTTGCGGAGGAGCTGTCTTTCTGCAAACGCGTACGTGAGTTGGAAGGGTTTCCCCACGACCGTCTTGAGAAGCTCCACGCCTTTGCTGGGCCCGCCGGTGACGGCTGCCCACACACCTTCCAGCGCCTCGCGGAATCCACCCTGTCCCAACCGCGGGAGATGGTACGCGGCGGCCCACCAAAGGTCTGGATTTGAGAAGTACAAGGGAGGTTGTCCGTCTTGCTGGTAGCCACGGTTCGGTAGATCGACGCGCCCATTCTTGTCGGATAGAGTACCCAGGATCCCCCGCGACGACAGCATGACGTCGAGGATGATCTGTGCGTCAAGGCCCCAGTCTCGCGGATCGTTGAAGACGAATACGGCATCGAACCGTAGGCTATTCTCGGGTTCGCTCGGGATGATCGGCTTGGGAAGCGGTCGGGCGAATGGCCTGTAGTGGTCCAGAAACGGGCGAGAGAATGGCCAAATATGAGGGTACGCAACGAAGATGTCGCCGGGAATGACTACATTTTTGAAACCGTATCTAATACCGTCTGTCAGCTCTTGTCTGCTTACTCTCTCCCTTCGGCCGGCATACCTCTCCGCAACCTGTCGGCAGTTGTCGCCGTCGCCACCGGAGACGAGGATGCACTTGTTCTCCAACGGCTCCTGCTCCGGGGTGCCATGGACCAATTCCGCAAAAGGCGAATGACTCTGAATAATCACGCTCTCGTCCAGCGGAACCCCCAGTTTCTCGCTTACTTCCTGTACTCTCGCCGACTCGTGTTTTCCCCCGCCGTTGGTCAGCAGGATGAAGGGAATGCCGCGGTCTTGTAGTGTTCGCAGGGCATCTGCAGCGCCGGGGATAGGTCTTGCCGAGCGGAGAAGAACGCCATCGATACTACGGTCTTGTTAGATCTGAATTCGAGGCAGACCTGGATGTGACTCACTCGAATGCGAAGGCAATGTCAGGTACCGGAGAAGCCGCCGTACTGTACAAACACCTCCAATTGGGCCGATTTTGTAGAATCGGACGCGGTACAAGGCCTGAAAGCGGCCGCGCCGCAGAGCGACCAAGTCGATGCAGCCGCATGTTGCCAGTGCGCGTGATTGTTATGAGTAGAGTCTGGATGAGGGACAGGCTAGACTAAGAGTACCCCCAGATATCTAAGTAATGTCCATATCGACCGAAGCGCCATGATTGGACGTTCGGAGATGGACCCCAAGATTCCGCGGATCAATTAAAGTTTAGACTACGACAGTTGACTTGTGCAAAGAGCAGTGACGCGATTTAACGCGTCTTCGAACACACAATAGGGAATACAATGGGAAATAAAGAAAGAAAAAGAGTTCACAACAATGAAGGTCGGACGCAAGCCGATGCGAGAAGGTTACCTCCCGACGGAGCTTGTGATGCTCATCGTGGAGTTCATAGCCTCTGACTACACAGACGAACAGCGACAAAAGACGCTATGGAGCTGCTGTCTCGTGTGTCGACAATGGTACGACATCGCCTTGCCATTGCTCTACGAGCGGCCGCAGCTGGACAAAGGGAACGCATTCCAAAAATTTGCCAACTTGCTATGTCCACCCGGTCGCGCGGCGCGCATCAAACCCAGTCTCATGACTCTGGGTCATTCTCCCCGCAATTTCGCCAGTCTGGTTGAGCACCTGGACATGGGCCAGCTGGTGCATCACAGTACGAAGAGTTTGACAGCCAAGCTGATTAATCGGTGCAAAGAGAATCTGGAAGTGTTTCGTGCACCAGCAGCCTCTTTTGGGTAAGTATGCAGTTGTTGCTCCCTCCTATACCCTATACTCCGTACCCTTGTGCATATACTATAATATTGACGTGCTCAGATACGGCTGCCTCGTGCCAATCTCGAAATGCGAGAACCTGACCTTCTTGGACCTCTCCCTCGTCATAGACAAGCTGTCGTACCTCGACATCCAACAAGCTGTTTGCGAGTTATGGAATCTCCATACCCTCCTTCTTGGCCGCAGCACCGTCATCGACGGCGACGCCCACGGTTTCCCCAAGTTCTTGACCGAATTCCAGCTCAGCGGTCGGATCAACTTTGACCCCGTCCGTGACAAGCGGAGGATGATATATCCGTACTTCCTGTGGCCGCGGGAGCTCTACGACCTGACGCTCTACCACGTCACGCCTTTGAATGGGCGGACGATGCGTGCTCTGCTCGGCTTCCCGCCACTCTCATACAACCTGAACCAGTTAACCATCGTGTCGGACTCGACCGCCGAGCCGGAGGCCCTCCATGAGATCCCCAAGCGGCTCAATTTGCTGTCCGTCCTGCGCGTGCCGGGCGACCTGGTGCGCCCGTCCTTCTTCGATACCGTGGAGTCATTAGCAAGAGAAGCAGCAGCACGACGAGCGGAACGAGCAGCAGCGAAATCGAAACCAAAAGCGGCAGCCGACGACGACTCAGACACGGACATGTCCGACATTGACGGGCCCAGCAATGACCCACCGCTCAAACTTCTGACCACCCTGATCCTCGATGAACCCCCCTCGGTCGGCAGCGACCGTGCCTTGGGCTTCGAGCTCGAGGATCTCGCCGTCCGTCTTGAAAATCCGGAATTCTTGCCGGATCTGGAGGTCGTTTGGTTGCATCCCATCTACAAGGACCTGCCAGGTCGAGAGGAGCTTCACAAGACTCTACAGTCTCGCTTTCGGGCAAAGTTCACGGAGCGGCTCCAGAAATGGCGCCCGAGACCTGATCGGGAGAAACCGGACATCGACGAGGCTGTATCCAAGCATTCTGGCGTCAAAACGATTCTTGATGAGGGAGATTAATTCCGCCGTCTTTTCTGTGGTCTATCGGGGTACATATCCGTTGTTAATAGTGATAGCTATTGGGGACTGTAATAATAATAATAGTCGGGTTTTATTATCTACAACTAATTGAACGGTGTAAACAATACCACGCCTGTCAAATAATCAAAAGTCCAATCAACCCATTCGAACAGAAAACATAGAACCTGGATGATCTAATCAACTGACCGATGCCACAACGGCGGCCGCAAAGCCCGCCTCCTCCGTTCGAACCGTTACCTTGGTCGTAACGCCGGTGCGCGACGAGTACGCCATCCGGACCAGCGCCGCGATCCGGCTGCCCGTCACCGTCTTGCCGTAAAGCTTCAGCGAGTGAGTGGTGTTGCTGAGAGCAACATCCGTGCCCTCCAGGGGCTGCAACGAGAGGGTCTTGGTGAGCTGCTCCGTGGCATCTAAAAAAAAAAAAAAAAAAAAAAAAATACATTGTCAGCATCCCATCTGTGATGGCGATCAACGTGTGTCAGAACTCACCTGCAATGCTCTTCACATTGCTCAGCTGGAACGTCTCGCTGGCCTCCTCGCCGTTGGCGCCCGTCTGCTCCCACACGTGGTCGAAGCTGCCGGCAAATGTCGGGATCACATAGTCCGCACCCGTCAGTTCCAGATCCTCCACCTGGTACTCGTCCTCGTAGCCAGTTTCTTCCGGCTCGCCCGTCGTCGGGTCGATCTCCTTGCTGGTGAACTTGAGGACGTTGGTGAAGGAGGTCGTCGGGAAGCTGCGCTCTCCACCCAGCTTCTTGAACGCAACGTACACGATGCCCGGCTCGTTCGTCGCCAGCTTCGGGCACGGCACGATAAAGTCCTCCTCCAACCCTTCTTCGTCCTCCGTAGGTGTCACCACAACCGACACGTCCTCGAGCACGGTGTCCGGAAGCGTGTTCTTGATGTCGAACTGGAAGACAATGTGCTCCTTGAAGATGTGCTTCACCGCACTGACAACATACTCTGTCTCGCTCTCCGTCAGCTCGACTGGAGCAGACGACTTGAGCAACGTGCCGTATTCCTTGAGCTCCGGGATACGCGCCAGTTGCTCCGCGTACTTTTGCACCGTCGCCGCCGCCGTCGAAGCACCCTCGGCAGCAGCCGGAGCCTTGGCCGGACCCGTTGAGGGAGCCTTGAGCGTGGGCATTGCCGAGGTGAGCTTCTTCGTCCTCTCTTCGGCAAGAGCCTGCTCCGGGCTGACGACGGGAATCGACGAGATATCAAACGCCTTGTTGAATGCACTCTTATCCGTCGCCGTGACGTACATCACCAATTGGTGCTCAAACGTAGACAAGGAGTACATAGATTCTAGTGCAAATTAGAATCAATACCGGAATCCCAAAGTTGGAACTTATAAACTCACCATTCTTCACAAATCGATTCGCAATCTCATCTTCCTCCTGGATCAAGCGCAGGTTCAAGGCTGCCCGATCTCGGACCTCGTCATCGACGTCATCCAAGCACCGGGTGAGCAAGACAACCACGCTACGCTTGACCTCCGGGTCCGTCTGGCCCACACCGAACTTGGCCAGAGCGGTTACGGCAGCCGCACGGACAATTGCATTCTCCAGGACGACTCGGTTGTAGATATACCGAATATACTTGGTCGGTTGCGAGGTCTTTGGACCCTCAACACCCAATAGGTGCAGGACCCGGACGGACAATTTGGTGAACTCGCAATCCTCGATAAACTCGCACAGATGCGAGAGCGCTTCCTCCTTGCTGTCGGGCACGAACTTAATCAGATCAAACATGCTCTCCACGACGCTCCGCTTGAACTCGTAGCCACCCTCATCCCGCAGAATCCCGCTGAGGAACGAGAGCATGCTGGCCTGTTTGCTGGGGAACTTCAAGCAGAGGGTCCGGATGGCCTCGACAACAGTAATCTTGAACTCGTCCGTGATCTCGGCCATGAAGCCTGAGATTTGTTTCATGAGGCGGTCGACGCTGGCCTCGTTGCCCGTCTTGAGCAGCGTTGTAATGGCGAACGTAGCGATTGACCGGTTGCTGTTGGTGATGAGCGACTCAATGTCCTGGTTGCACTGATTGACGACATGCGGCTTGAAGGAGGCCAAGTTGTGCAGAATGCGGATCGCAGCAAACTTGGTGACGGCGCGGGGCGACGACAGGAAGAGTTGCAGTACATGGACCGCCTGGGCAGCCTCTGCGTCGGTGACGTCCTTCATCTCGCAAATCGCCTTGGCCGCCTCAAAGTTGACCATCTCGTGCTTGTGACGCAGCCAGCTATCCAGCATCTGCATCATTGGCTTCCGCAGGCTAGGATCCTCCTCGGCGAGCTTAGCCGCCAGCCGCACGAGCAGGACGATCGCGGCCGGGCTCTTGACTGCACCGGCGGCCCCGTACTGCTGGACCATCTTGACCAGGGCCATGCGATCGTGCGACCGCATCTGGTACAGGAGGCCAATGGCATGATATTGTGTCATATAGCTGGTCTGCGAGATCGCATGAGACGCGCCGGACGAGAATCCCAGGAACCCGGTGGATGTCTTGGCCGACGAGGCGGCCTCTTGAGTCTCGCTTTGCCACCTTCTAACATAGTCGCGTGCGACGGGAAGTAGGTGGTAGGAGGACACCAGGGCGGCGGACGAGACGGACGGGGTTTTGTCGACAATGGCAGTTTTGATGAGCCGTTCGATGCCTTGAACAGTAGTAGCCTACACAAGCGCACAGTTAGCCTAGAAGCGAGCCTGACAAGGACAAAACTCGATCATACATCGATAATACGGCACAATGCTCGGATAGCGTTTGCTCGGTACAGGACGTCGCTGCCGACCGCAGTGTCCTTCATGATGATGCTGGTCGACATGATCACATCTTCGGCGGTATTGGCAAGCTCCTTAAGGACCAGATACACCATCTGCCGGAGTGACGGGTCCTTGTTCTGGAACAGCTTGGAGATGCCGAAGAAGAGAGTCGTGGCCTCGTTGGTTGGGAATTTCTCGCCGGTGAACAGGAGCACGGCGATCTTGGTCAGGAGGGCGCGACATCTTCGGGGGGAGATGGGAGACGAATTGAACAATCTCGCTGTAAACACAAACGCTGCATGAGTCCCCCATTACTCGAGCCATGCCGCGTCCGAGAACTCACCATCTTGAAAGACCACCGTGCGGTCAAGCTTGAGCATGCCCTGATCGGCATCTTCGTCCTTCTTCACGTAACTCATGTTGCCGACGGCCGCGCAGTCAATGGCGGCGGAACCAAAAGAACTAAATAAACAACGATATCCTCACAGAATACAATGCGGAACGAGGTGCGATTCAAGTGCTGACGAAGGGGATGGTCGAGATCGTGAGGTTCACGGTGCCTTCATTCTTCGGCGAAATAGGACACCACGCGGCGAGACAAAAATCCCGGTCCAAATCCGACCTCGACCAGATCCGATTTGGTCCCAGTGACGAATTGCGGCGAGAGGAGGAGCACCAGGAAAGCGTCGCGCTGGTGCTGTTGATGCTGACTGAGTTGGTTGGAATCTCCAGGTGGCCTCGACTGAAACTGTGGGTGCGCCGAGACAAACAATGCAAACAGGCGGCGTGCTGACTACGCTGGGCAGCTCCAAGGTCCGGAACGCAAAGAGAAGGGGGGGGGGGGGGATGGAGAGCCACGATACTGCTGCCTGCAAAATGATATTCCGTCAATATGGACGTCCCGTTTAATGTTCAAGTTAATCCCAACGAGGATACCGAATGGTAGGCGAGTCATTTACCCGCCAGGACTTGCCAGAGCTGACCCGGTTCTAGGAATGACATCCTCCGCAAGCATGGAATTCTCCCAGAGAAACCGCCTTCGCCGACGCCGCTGATTGAAGAGGCGATCTTGGAGGCTCGGCGAAAGGCCCACGAGAATCGCTTGGAAGACAAGGACCTGGACGAACTGGACGAGCTGGAGGATGAAGAGGATGAGGAGTTTCTAGCCCAATACCGGTGCGTGCCACCAGTCCTCCAGATCGAACAAAAGAGGAGGTAGGAAATGCTGACGACTGGATAGAAAGAAGCGCCTGGCTGAGCTCGCTACGATTCAGAAGACCAGCATCTACAACCAAGTCTACCCGCTACAAAAGACCGACTATGCGCGGGAGGTTACGGAAGCATCACATAAATCCTTTGTCCTGGTGAACCTGTTCTCGCCATCTGGTGGTAACGTCGAGTCTCGCGTGCTCAACAACATCTGGCAACAACTGGCGACCAAATTCGGCGATATCAAGTTTTGCCAGATTCGCGCCGACCTGTGCATCGAGGGATATCCGGAGCGCAACACGCCGACGATCCTCGTCTACAAGGATGGGGAGATCCGGAGACAGTTTGTCACCTTGCGGGAGTTAAACGGGGTGCGAACGAAAATTGAAGGTGTGTCCGGCACGAGTATGTTAATAGGATCGTGGTACTGACGGAGAATGCAGACCTGGAGAAGGTCCTGGTGGACCTCGGCGCCGTCAAGGAAAATGATGTCCGACTGAAGAAGAAGGATGATCAAAGTGAGGACGAACGGCAGAATAGTCATGCCAAAGATGATGACGATGATAGTGATTGGGATTGATACCACAGAGAATGCCAGTCGTAGAATAGAAGTCTATTTGCACCGAGTCCCTCAACGCGGTAGAGTCTAGTCCGAAAAGGTCCCTGTAGTTGGTCATGATACTACAAATGGGACGAGACGAAACCTATTTAACTCCACAATGCAACGGGAATCCTGCCATAGACTCATAAATCCATTGACTACTGAAGGCGCGAATGGGACATGGAAGATCCAGGACCGACGTCCGGCGAACTGATCTTTCAGGAGACTCAAAAACCAGACCGAACGTAGAGCGCTGGAACGGGGACATAGGAAACTGACACATTGAGGACGTAACATGCAATCAAATACGTTCAAAGCACAGATAACAACATGCATGACATCATTTCCCCTTGACGTGAAAACCACCCCGGACGCGACCCTAACCATAATCCACCGCCAGTTACCATACCATACACATCGCGAAAAGAAATCAAGGTCCAAGGACGATCAAATCCGGTAGCAGACCAAATTGACCAGCCGCCAGACGACCACCCCGAGCGACCCGACTCCGGACGTGCCCTAACCACTTCCACTCCTCGTCCCCTGATACACTCACGTCAAGGAGGAATGACGAAAACAAGCACAGCACACAATACTTGAAAAAACAAAAAGAAAGGCAGGGACACAGGAAAATGAGACAAGAGAACAGCGAAAACGATCGTCCCATGGAACCCCGGCAGAGCATGCGCCCGAACTATTGTCCAGTGCTGCACACATTTGGCTCAACACCGCGGTCCACTGTCATCTCACTCATATTTCGCCGACTGTCGCCGCAGACAAGGCCGATCGCTGCCAGGTGCAGAGTACTGCCGACGACTAGACGAGAATCTCGGATATTTGCCCGTTTCAATACTTGCGAATAACAATGACGATGAAATAAGGGCGCCACGCAACAGCCTCGAAATCCGGATCTGACGCACCCTTTATCTGCAGGACAGAAGGGAAGACAGACGCCCGAACTACGAGACACCCAACGACAGAAGAATATCGAACCGGACAGGCGAAAGCAACAAAAAATGAAAGAAACGGTGACCGAAGGAAACCAGAGGGCGAAATCGAGGAGATAGACGAGCGGAGATGTTCCATAGGAAATGATCAAGTGGAACGGGGAAAACGGCGGGCAACGAGATCCGTAGGAACTGGCTGCTAGACGCTCAACCCGTCACACTCGACGCGTTCCAGGGAGAGAAGACAAAGTAATTGGCTCGTCCCGGCAGGCCAAAACACAACGATAAACGGAGATGGCATCCCGCCAGGCAGACATGCTCCCAAGTCGATCAATACCATTGAGCCCCAGCACCATCATCATACTTTGGACGCTGTCCAGTAGTGGGATAAGCACCAGCAGCAGCACCTCTGGAAGCCGAACGAAGTCTAACGTCGAAGACTATGAGATTAGTCAGAGCTTTGATTATGAATGTAGGGATTCCTCACGACACACTGCGCGCGGCGTGGCCACTGCTGAGTAGATCCAACGCACCCAGAGCGGTCGTGAGGAGGAAAATGAAAAGCATGGGACCCCTACAAGGCACCGAGATTGCAAGTACTCACATCCTTTGAGTTCCACCGGTGGCGCGAGCGGTATCCGGGTTCTCATAAGCGCCGCGTTCCATGACCTTGCGGCGCTGAGTGGAGATAGCACCGGGCTTGGCTGCACCAGCAGGCACAGCGTCGGCAGCCGCTGGGCCAGCGGTGATGGCCCGACGCTGCTGCTGCTGCTGCTGCTCCTCCTGATCCTTGTCCTTCTTCTGGTTGTTCTCGATCATGGCCGCGTTCTTCTGGTACTTGTAGACGGTCCAGTCGAAGACATAGTCATACTGGAAGGACTCGCGGACGAAGAGATCACGGAAGATCTTGCGCAGGTAGGAGTAGTCGGGCTTGTCGTCGAAGCGCAGAGAGCGAGTGTAGTTCAGATAGATGGCGAACTCATTCGGGAACCCGCGGCAAAGCACTTCGGTCGGAGTGGTCATCTTCTTCTCCATGATCCGATCGTACTTCTGCTTCTTGGTCGCAGCCTTCAGGCCCTGCCACGGCAGCGAGCCTCGGCAGAAGTAGAGCATGACGTAGCCGAGAGATTCCATGTCGTCACGGCGAGACTGCTCGACACCCAGGTGAGTGTTGATACTGGCGTAGCGGGCCGTGCCAGTAAGGTTCTTGTTCTCGCGGTACGGAATGTGGAAGTGCGTCTTCGGATCACGGTACTTCTTGGCCAGACCAAAGTCGATGACGTTGACCTGGTTGCCGCGCTTCCCGATACCCATCAGGAAGTTGTCGGGCTTGATATCACGGTGAATGAACGACTTGGCATGGATGTACTCGATACGGGAGATCAGTTGGTCGGCCAGCAGCAGCACAGTTTTGAGGGAGAATTTGCGGTTGCAGAAGTTGAACAGATCCTCCAGGCTGGGTCCGAGCAAGTCGATCACCATGGCGTTGTAGTCGCACTCCGTCCCGAACCACCTCACAAACGGAATGCCGACGCCACCCGCCAGGGACTTGTAGACACGGGCCTCATATTCGAGCTGCGGATGCTTGGCCTTGACGCTCTCGAGCTTGATGGCGATCTCTTCTCCGGAGATGATGTTGGTGCCTGGTGACGACGCGTCAGCAGAGTGAGATCCCCGAGGAAGGAACAGCGGTGGCACTTACCCAGATAGATATCGCCAAAGCTACCGCTACCGATCTTACGACCGATGCGGTATTTGTTACCAACACGAAGGTCCTGGATCCCGTCAGCATCGATGCTGTCCAGTCGTGCCGTAGGCGGCAAGGGTGTCGTGGACGCGTGTCTACTCACCATCGTCGTCATTTTGACGGACTGTCAGTGGCTGCCTCACCACACGAACCGATCAGCTCTGTCTGATGATAGATCTGTCCGTCCCGATCGATGTTAGTATCCAGTGCAGTCTGATGGATCACAAAACACGTGGTGCAGAAATGAGAACGACATAGTACAAGGCAGGATACAGGAGACCGGATTGGCGAGGAAAGGGGGATGAAGAGGAAGGAAAGGGAGAGGAAGGGAGAGGGGAGTGGATGCCCGAGGAAGCTTGACAAAGGGCGTGACTCGGACACCTCCGCCCACACGTCTCCTGTGCACACCTCTGCGATGCCGTCTACGCCCTTCCCTTCCAAATCCAATCCGATCCGATTCCGTAGGCAGACTGCTTTCGGATTCTTTCTCGGGCCAACGATGTCACGGCAGATTGCACGACTTACCAGAAATCCGACGATCGCGGAACGGGAACTAGGCAGTCCGACAGGATGCTGCCCGGATGCAAGAGGGATGGAAAACGTCGAAAAAAGAATTGAGCGAGCACGCAGATGGAGAGGAAAAAGAAGAAAAAGAAAAGAAGAATCAAGGACGGAGCCCTTGACCTTTGAGGGGGGAAAGGATCACAAGGGGGAAGGATGGAAGAAGGGAAGTTGGGAGTGGTGGCGGAGGGCGTCTAAAGAAGGAAAAGGCGAGAGGAAGTTTCGGCACTGGGCACGTTTGGGGGGGGCTGACTTTGCGGCTAAGGCCGAAACAGTCGGACAAACGAGAGCGCAGCAAAGGGGGGGGGAGGGCCAAGAACCATAGATTGTCGGTGAAGCCAGTGGCCGAGCTTGGGTCTGAGACAACCCCCGACCACCACGTTGACTGCAGCTTGGATGAAGGATGCTATTATTATGATTATAATTGTTTTATTATTCCGTCCAGTCTTATAGCTATTCGACAGTCAGAGAGAAATTGTGTGCGCTCTGTCTCTCTCGCAAAGACGGATGGATGAGAGGCGGAAGGCACAAATGGGCGGGTGATGACTAATATTTAGAATTACCCAATTCTGCAATGACTTCCTGTTTGGTCCGGGTCAGACCGTCAGAGCGAGATCCGCACAAGGGACGGAGAAGGGAGGCATGAAAATACCACGAGACACGGAGGATGCTTTGGGCCGCAACGGGTGCATTCTGCATGGTCCTGATCATGGACGCCCGGCAAGGGGTTCCTTCATGAGCGCACAAGGGGCGCTTGGATCACCCTCACTGGATGAACCGGATCTCATTCTACAAGTACCTCATCAATGGGAAACTGCCATTTGGAGGCAATGGACTGATCCCAACCGCGCCCGCCGGACTCCCAACCGACTCGTCGTCTCGGACTCGGGGGTGGCTGGGTGCACCGAGGATGATTGTGATCTCTGCCCGGCACCCTCGGTCCCAGTGCTAATCTAGACCACCATAACCACTGGATGTACCCGTCAGGAAGCAGCAAGAATCCATGCAGGAAATACGCCAGCTGGTGCAGAACTCCCGCACTACACACACGGAGCCAAGTGGCATTCTTCACAACGTGTTCCGAGAGGAATCGCTGCCTCGGCGGCGGGGAAGGGTCGGTGCTCTCTCGGAGGCAAATGATGAGGTGTTTTTTCCTCTTTTTTGACTTTTTTTTTTTGCCTTTTGGCGGCAAAAGGAAAACCCAGAAAAGCATCTCCAGCCAACGAATGATCAGGGATCCAGGATCACCAGATTCCGCCGAAATGATCCGCCGGCCATGGTCACGGGACTTGCCGACTTGGCTTTTGGAGCATCAGCCAATCAGAGGGCAGATAGGTCCTTCTAGAAATACGGGAAGTATGGCCAGTCACTGAGCTTGTTGGCCATCGGCTCGTGCTACCGGAGTCAAATGTATATGTATATACAAAGCACGGAGTGCCGGTACGGAGTGCGGTCCACTCTGCCGAGTGTGGGGAGAATGGCCGTGTGAAATGGATAGATTGCATGTTCACGCAATCAATTCAATTTGCATCGGGGATAATATCAAGCAATGAGATGTCGACATCAGAATGAGGCCGTGGACAACGGGGTGTTTATCACTAGTTGTAGTACCACGTGCGTCACTCGACGGAGAATTACATACTACGATGCCCTCCAACAAGCCTCGCTGACTGGAATAATCAGTTCAATTGGCACGGCATTTTAATCAAAGAATGACAAATGAATGTCGGCCCTAAAACGTAACCAGGGAATGGGGTAACTACCAGAAAACAGGAGCCGCTCCAATGGTTCAATTGACGAGATGGATACTGTTCAGGGGAGATCTAAGCTCTACGGAAAGAATTTGTCGAATAATTGTAGCCGACGCGACGATCAATTATTCAATTGACAAAACACCGCTGTTCATCGGGATATCTAGACAATGAGATGTAAACACTAGAACTCGGTTTTGACAACGGGGCACACACTCATGATCCATACAGCAATGGATAACAGGATCTAACAATCAAATCCGAAAGGAACGAGAGAGGGTAGCAAGAGAGTCAAAGCGAGAGGAATTGGTCTCACACATCGGAGACCATCAGGACTCCCCCAGCGCTGCCGAGGGATACATGTGCGGGAGAATGACTTCGTCAGAGACTGCCCACGCATCGCAAATGTGCCGTTGTCCAAAATGAGAGCAAAAAAAAAAAAGGCCATAAAATGAGAATATCAAAAAGGTAAACTGCAATCAACCTCAAAGCGCATACAGCAAAAGACATTAAAAGGGAAAAAGAAGAGGCCAGCCAGAAGTTGGAAGAAAAAGAAAAAAGAAGAAAGAAAAAAGGTTATAAAAGTAGAAAACAATACAATGTCGTCAGAAGGTCCCAGCGGGATGTGACCCTTGTGTCCCTTCCCTGACGTCGGAGAAAGAGAAGAAAAAAANAAAAAAAAAAATACAAGAGGTCGCCCCTACGCCTTGCCCGCGGCGGCTTGGGACGACGACGCAAGGGGAGTGCTGGCACGAGCTTCCTCCTCGTCCAGCCGACGTCGCCAGTTCGCAACGGCCTCGCTGATGCCGATGCCGTCCGCAGTCTCCTTGGTCGGCGTCCGGTCAAGGTCCAGACTGGTGCTGAAGCGGTAGTTGCGGTGCGTGTTCTCCCACTGGCTGCGGAGTGCATCCAACTCGTTCGCCAGCGAGTCTAACGCCATCGAGCCGCGATTATCCAGGAACGAGTCGTCCCGGGACACATTGCTGTCCGCGCGCGGGCGACCTCCAGCAGTGATGGTTGCCGTCGACGCGCTGCTGTGGCTGCGATACAGCCCATTGAGGTTGCCGGGGAGCTGCGACTGCCGCCGATAGTTGCCCACCGACGCCTCCACCTGGTCGAGGAGCATGGTCACCTTCTGCTCCGCATTCAGCGCACGCGATTCGAGCAGCGAGTTCTCATTCTTGAGTTCCTCGAGTTCCGCCCGAGATTGCTCCACCGCCGCGATCAGTTCCTGCTTGGCCGACTGCGATTCATCCCGCTCGCGTTGTGCAGCTGCCAGATCGTCGCGGAGTTGCTGAACTTGCCGGTCCAGATCGTTCACCTTGGACGTCATGCTGGCCTGAAGGTCCGCAAGCTCCTTCTGCAAGTGACGTCGTTCAGACTCCCAGTCATCCGGAGGCGCCGACGCACTCCGCTGCTGCTGCTGGGCGCTCTTGTGGGCCTGCTCAAGCTCACTCTGCAGTTTCGCGGTTTGCGACTTGTACTTGGCGAGCTCATCCTTCATGCGTTTCAGCATCTTTTCCGTTCCCTTGACGTAATGCACCGCCGATTGGTAGTCGTTTTCAAGTTGCTCAAGCTTCTCCCGGTACGCCCGGTCAGCCTCCTGCTCTCGCGTCTCGAACGCAGCCTTGCATTCTTCGTGCGCCTTGAGACTGGCTTGCAGTTGTTGCTCCAACTCACGCAGCCGACTCTGTTCGGGCGTTCCGAAGCGGGACCCGGGCGAGTCGAGCATCGGCGAACGTCGGCTGTCCGGCGGGTGCATGCCTCTCTCCCCGAGCAGATCCTTCAACGCGCCATGCTGAATTGCTAGCGCGCTCGCCTCGCGTTGTTGACTTTCGAGCTGCACCTTGAGCTCCTTGTTCTCCGCGGCCAGTGCCTGGGATTCCTTGATAGCCGCCTGCAGCTGCCGTCGGAGTTGCAGTCCCTCGCGGCTCACCTGCTCCTGATAGGCCTCCAGGCCGGCAATCCGTTCTTCGGCCCGCCGTAATTTATCGGCAGCCTCGTCGGCTGCTGCCTGGTTGGCCTTGGCCAGCTCATTCGCCGCCTTGACCTGGGACTGCAGCGCCACCACCCGCTGGTCGGTAATCGACCGCAAGGAGCCGTCGGCATCGAATGAGGCCGACCGATCAAGACCCGACATTAGAGCCAGCTTGTGGCTCTCCGCTTCCCGAGCATGGCTTTCAGCTAGCTCCTCGGCGTCCTTGAGGCGGCGCATCGTATTCTCGAGTTCGGCCGTTCGTTCCTCGTGCTCCGCTCTCAGTTGTAGCAACTTTCGTTCGAGACCTTCGCGGCGCTCGCGCTCTTCCTCCAAATGCCGCTCCATCAGGTTCGCCTTCTCCACAGAAGCCTCGAGCGCCTCGCGCAGGGAGCTGATGTTGCTTCCGTGGTCCCGCAGGCGCGACGAAGCCTCCTCCAAGCGATGCTTGAGCTCCTCTTTGTCCAGGCTCACTTGCTTCAGATTGGCCTCCGCTTCCGACCGCAGGGCCGTTTCCTCGCGCATGCGGGCCTGCAGATGGTGCAGCTCAGTCCTCACCGACTCCAATTCCAGCGGGTTGTTCTGCATTTCCAGCTCGGCCAATCGCTTCGCGGTTGCTTCATTAGTCTCCTCGGCCAATTCCCGGGCTCGCTTTTCCTGCTCAACTTCTGAAGTGAGGCTCTCGATTTTGGATTTGAGCTCAGCCTGTGATGCCAGAGCAAGAGCCAACCTCCTGCTCAAATCTGCCATGCGCTCTGCGTCGTCGGGGGCGCGAGCCGAACCATCCTGTTGCGACACTCCCTGCGGGGCCGCGCCGTGAGCAGCAAGCTTTGCCCGGGCGTATGCCGCTTCGCTGATCGCAACGTCTCGTTGATGTTCTACTTCGGCAACCCTCTTCGCTGCGATGGCCGCCTGCCGGTCCACCGTGGCTTGCATCTTGGCCAGCTCTGCCCTCATGGACAAGAAGGCTTCAATCAGGGGGCGATCCTCGTCGCTGAACGCGTCTACAGCACGATCATCGACAGACGAGTTCGGGGGAGGATTTGGAGTGTAACCAGCTTTTCGAGCCAGTGCCAACTCCGAAGCATACCAAGCAATGCGCGTTCTTGCGGATTCAAGCTCTTTAATAAGCGCTTCTTGCTGTGGCGTCAGCCTGGGGGACTGCGGGTTATCGCTCAAATTCCGCGAGTTGCGATGGCTGCGACCTTCCGAGCCGTCTATGCTGGGTTGTCGGCCGAGGACGGATTCATCGGTACTCTCCATGGAGGCTCGCTGACGTCTCTGTAGCGATCGCTGCCGCGTCAACGGCGCTGCCTCTCCTGCTTCCATTGCTCTAGCATTCAGCTTGGACGATTGTTGCGGAGGGGTGCGACGGCCGGCAGGGGCGGAGGTAGGTTCGGCTCCAGTATGTCGAGCCTCTCTCGGCGAGTCTTTCGGGCCAGGGGATTGGAGGTCACGGCCTGGATCTCCCGTTTGTCCAGGGCCAACGTCCTGCCTTGGCGGCGTCCTAGACCGAGAACCCGCCGGGGGAGGACCGTTATTGCGGCCTTGCGGGGTCGGTGCCTGTCCAGGAGGAGGGGGTCCGGACGGCGCTTGGGCTATGGAGGCCCGTGGGAGGCGTGAGGCACCATGACTTGGTCCGTACTCCGGCTGCGGTCGACCGCTAGGATACATGGCACTGTCTCGAGCGGGCCCCGGAGCCCGCCGGTTCGGATCCATTGGCGCACGCTGCGCCTCTCTGGACGACCTGCCTGATGGAGGTGGCCCGGATCCAGACTTGTCCGCGCTCATCTTGCGGTTTCCTGGAACCCGTTCACCGTTGGGCGTCGACGAACCCGGTTCGCTGGGGTAGCGAATCTTGGTGGTATCTAGGACGTACGCCAAACTCAACTCCGCAGGATCTCTTGGAGCAGAACTCGGTTCACCACCCAAAACAATAATCGACTTGCCCAGCGTCGTCATGCTGTGGCCCGATCGGGGCGAAGGAGCAGGCCCCATGTTATGGAATGAGAACCATCGTCTTGTCGTGATTTTGAACGCAGCCAAGTCACCCAGATCTATGCCCTCATCGGTGCGGCCACCAAAGACGTACATGGTGTCACCCACAAGAGCCACTGCATGCCCCTCTCGGGGGGTCGGGAGGAAACCGTTACATTCCAATTCGGTCCACTGGTTGGTACGAGGGTCATAGGACCACATGTCGTTGAACCAATTGACACCGTTCGTGCCTCCGAACAAGTAGAGCTTGTCATTGTAGGTAACCATCGAGTGATTCGTCCGAGCGGGAGGGATTTGGCCGGGTGGTGGCCCGCCTTCATGGGTGCTTCGGATCAAGAACTCCCATCGGTTGTTCGGGTTTTGCAGCGCATTCAGGTCAAAGGCGACCAGATCGTTGAAAAAGTAGCCTTCGACCTGGCCTCCAAAAATGTAGAGTTTCGACCCAAGAATGTTCAGCGTGTGGCCGTAGCGTCCCGAGGGCCGCGGGCCGGGAGGGATGGCTCGTGACCATTGTCGTGAAGCTATCCAGAGAATAGCGGTCAGCATATGTGATCCCACTGGGGCGCAGGGGGCGAGATAAACGTACAAGTATTCAGCAAGTAAAGGGTATCATCTAGGACGTCATTTTCATTAACCTTGGTGTCTCCTCCAAACACAATGAATGCATTTCCGACCAGGAGACTAGCGTGCCCGACACGAGGACTAGGGCCCTCGGAGACGGTCGTGACAGGAACACAGGACAGTGTCCCACCGTTGGTCTCAACCATCCAAAGATCCCCCTTGACCGTGGTCCCATTGATCAAACCGCCCATCAAATAGATGTCACCCTCCTTGGAGGCGATTGGATTGATGGCCGCGCCATATCGCGGAAACGGGCTAGCATTATTCGAAGGGAAGTTGATTCGTCGCTGGGACCAGGGGTATAAGTTCGCATTGTTCGGGCTGGACATGGTCGGTGAGCCCGGTGTGTTGTTAGGTCCCTGCATGCGCATGTTCTTGCCGACGTTAGCACCGTATCCATGAAGAAAGCGCTTGCGGCTGATTCACCACACTCACGTGTGACTCGGATTCTGCCCGCGGACGCATGCGAACGGGATCCGGGCTGCTTGTGCCCGTATAAGAATTCAAGGAATTGTTGTAACTGCCGGTTGGAGTGGGCGACTGGATCAAACCGCCGTCCCGAACCATCCTCTCTCCATTCGTCGTTGGTGGCATTTTGTTGTCCGGCGAGAAGCCATCCGAGGTGTGAATGTTCCTCGTCGCCGGGGGCAGTCCCCCCCCCGGTTGAGACTTCTTGGATTTGAACAAGAAGGACATGGTGTTGGATTCCTTCACAGGCTACAATGGGTCGGATCAACGATGCCGTCGCAGCTGGCTTGGATTCCTACTCCCTGCCGTCCACGCAGGCGGACCGTCCTCACAAGAAATAGTCCGAACGCAGAAACTCAAAGAGAAAAAAAGGAGCAGAGTCACCGGCTCAGCAATTGAAGCACCAGGCCTGAAACATCAACAGGTGCATCGAATAGTAGGCGATCGAGAGTCAAAAGGAACGAGCGAAGAAGTTATTGTAAGAGTCGGTCGGGCGCAATGCGAAGGGCTGACGTCGAGTCTCCAAGCACACGGTTGCGAGAGAATCGATCGCAGGGCGGATTGCGGTCGGGGCATTGGATTCAGCGCACTTGAATAGCCAGCGCAGCGCTCACGGAACCTGACCGTGGAGGAGATGGAAGAGTTGGACCAGCCGACACTGAGCAGACTGCAGATTGGACGGCAGTCTGACTCAATTAAAGATCGAAGACAGCGAAAATTAGAAAAACAAAAAGAAAGAAATCCGAACAAGGTTGACAGATCGAAGGGGGAAGACAAGTCTGGGGTTTTTGTCCAAGTCGACTTTTAGGGGCGCCAGGGGCAGGTTAGTTTCTGTTCGGAAAAGAGAACTAAAAAACGTCCCCTGGAATGACCACTCAGCTGTGGTCTTTTTAGTTGCGGGCGATTTTTTTCTTTCTTCCCTCTCAATTTGTGCCAAAACTACAGAGCATTTCTGCTGTGCATGTGTTCTCGACAGAACAATTCCTCGCGTTCCAGAAGGATTTCCATCCCAACTGGAGGCGGCCGCGATTGCAGGATCCTAGCGATCTGATTACTGTAACACCATTGAAGTTATGCCGGCAAGTCAATGACTCGGCTCTATTTCGACCTCATCTATCCGATTTGGAGTCATTGGACCGCACTGTTGCAGCAGCTCAAACGCCAAATGCCCTCGTGTGATGCTCCGATATATCCCCGGCGTAAAGATCTTGAGACATCCTTTCAACGGTCTGCCTGGCGATGACGGGAGCCCTTTCAGGTGGATTAAAAGCCTGAGGATATCGTCTGGGTGCCCTAGGGATTCGTATTGCAATTACAGGGCTTTTCGAAAATACGAAGCGTCTCCTGCGGAGCTGACTCGCGGAAATGGAAGTGTTAACCGCCAAGAAAAGCTAACATTATCAGTGTGAAATGATCTAATTGGTGGTTGTCTCTCAGGAACGTGGCTTTACATCCTTTTGATTGGGCCCAAAACAGGCTAACCCAGGCCAAGTGTGCATTTAAAATAGCGAAAACCGTGTCAAATTTGCGTCCAATGATTCATCAATCGACCTCACGCCCTCACCAGTTCAACCTTGATTAAGACGCGGTTGGTGTTGGCAAACTAACTTGATAAAGCTAGCACATACGACGATCGATGGCCCATTCGTGCGTCATGGACCCCACCTCGCTAGGTTTAGCGAATAAGACATGGTGATATTTATTTCGAATATCCTATTGGATCACGGAATCCACTCTCCGCAAATTCAAATTCATGCCAAATTACGAAATTGGCAATTGAATTGTGTATTCCAACACGTCACAGTCCAGTGGCCAGACGCGTCGTTGTTTACAGTCAGTAGCCGGAGTTCGAACATGCTGCAATCCCTACCACAGCATTCTGGAACCATCCTCTCCTGCGGATGGAACTGCAAGGTCAAGAAAATGGCTATTCAGAATGATTCTGGTTGGAACTGGCCACCTTGCTCATTCCGGAGTTTGTTGGAATGCCCTATCAATTACTACTGATCAGTCAAGCAGGATCGGGGTTCATCAGATTTCGGCCCCATTGATGGCACGCGGCGTTCTATGACTAGGACGCGGCTCGATCGGATCAAACGATATCTTAAGATCCACCGGCCTCATCCTGTTGATGAAGAGAATGCTAGGATTGGTGGTATAAGAAGGAGCCTTGGCCGTCTCACGGGCAGATGGCCGCTCGGGCTTACCATGCGTCTGTCTGCGGGGCTTAGGTCTCCCAAAGACTCCTTCCGAGTATCTGGAGAATCCAGTCCTCCCTATACTCATTGTTCGATGAGATTTACTGCCGATGTGATTACAGCTGGCACCGCTTCCTGCACTTCGTCGATGCCATCGCCATCCACGTTCACGCCCTCTATTAATACCACATACGGCAGAAGGGGCATCCGGATAAGCAGAACGAATCGCGAAAGCGTAAAAGTAGTCTTAACCTGGCGGATTTAAGAGAGAAGTCTGCGAGCATTTCTGGACTTTGCGCACCGCGTGGCCTAACCGCTACCCATGCCAGAAAGGACCGCCGCTCCAACGAGCTCAAGCAGCGAAGACAGCTAAACCCTCCATATCCGGTCTCGGAAGGGACTCCTGCCATAGGATGAAAGAAATGCTAACGCAGGTTCTGATCCTATAATCACCTCGGCAGCGGATAATAGTAACTCCTTAAGATTGAAGTAAATCTGGTTTGAGGAACTCCTGACAAGCTTAAATGATGTATAATATTGCGTATTTTAGGGTCGGTACACATAGTAACCATGATCATAATCATGTGTGATTATCTCGATTCTACTCCGTACTTGGAATTATGCTACTTGCAGGTCCATGATACAAGGCGCTATTCCGTGGCAATAAGCGCTCGGGTCGTGGCAGTAACCCCTGCCAGCCCGCACCTCTTCCTCGGTGCCTCAGCCCTCTCTCATTTGCTGAGTTGTGGGTTTTACAGTCGGCCGGCATCACCGCCCAGTCTTCCTCTCAAAGACAACCTCTCTCTCTCTCTCTTGTCATCCATCCCGATCCGCATCCTCCCCTTCTTCTCTTCCTTCGCAGCACTCGCCCTCCTTCCTTCCCTTCCTCATCCACCGCCCTCCTCCTTCCTCCCTCCCGCCCGCGTCCTATCCTACTCTCCGCCGGCGTCCTTTCCCACCTTCCTCTTTGTCCATCCGCCGTTCGCCCCTCCATCGATTCCTCCCTCCGCCGCGTTTTCCTCTCATCACTTTCTCTTCCGCCGCTACTCTCGCCTTCTACTTTCGTCTTCTCTTCTAGCCCTCTCAAATTCCGTTTCGCCGCTCTTCCCGGTGAGTTCCTTCCGCCGCCGGTTCCTGCTGTTCCGGGCTGAATCTCTAACCGGAAGTATGGATAGTAACGCTATTCATTTGCCTCCTTCTCTCGTCCCCCAGAATCGCCCGCGTGTCCTTTCTCTCGCCATGGCCGCCGCAACAGAGACCCGCGAGAATGTCGGTGTCGAAGAGGGCCTTTCGGAAGCCTTCAGTCGCACCAACCTGAATGAGCACCAGCAGCCCGAGAATCGGCCAAAAACCGATGAAGAGTATGCGCAGTCTGTTCTCACGTTACGTGCGATTGTGTCGTCTAGAGAGGCCGGCGTGATCATCGGCAAGGCCGGCAAAAACGTTGCAGATCTTCGCGAGGAGGCCGGCGTGAAGGCCGCCGTGAGCAAGATGGTCCAGGGAGTGCACGACCGCGTGCTGACCGTCACGGGAGGGCTACAGGGTTGTGCCCGTGCCTATGCTCTGGTAGCCAAGGGCCTGATGGAGGGCGCTCCGCAGACGGGTGTAGGAGGCGTGGGACACAACGGAACGCACCGTATGATTCCTATCGAACAGGCCAGAACAGGCATGAAAATGTGATTACTGACGTTGATACAGCCATTCGATTGCTTATTTCTCACAACCAAATGGGTACCATCATCGGCCGACAGGGCCTCAAGATCAAGCACATTCAAGATACTTCTGGGGTGCGCATGGTCGCACAGAAGGAGATACTTCCCCAGTCTACCGAGCGGATTGTCGAGGTGCAGGGCACCCCTGAAGGAATTGAGAAAGCGGTCTGGGAGATTGGGAAGTGTCTGATCGATGACTGGCAGCGCGGCACCAATACCATCCTATATAATCCGGCCGCCCGGGCACAACTTGCATCGTCATCACACAGCGGCGGATCGAGCGGCTATGGTGGCCGCTCCTACAACCGCACCGGCAATGGAGCAGATTTCAGCGAGCCCGGCTATAATCGCCGGAGCAGCTCCGACGCCACAAACCGGGGGAATCCTCCGGTCAATGATGATGGCGAGGAGATTCAAACCCACAACATTTGCATCCCTTCCGACATGGTTGGCTGTATCATTGGCCGTGGCGGGAGCAAGATTAGCGAGATTCGTCGCAGTTCGGGTGCGAGGATCTCGATCGCGAAGGCGCCCCATGACGGATCTGGGGAGCGCATGTTCACAATCACGGGCAGCGCGCAAGCCAACGAGAAGGCCCTTTATCTGTTGTACGAGAATCTAGAAGCCGAGAAGATGAGGCGTAGCCAGCAGGCTGCTGAATGAGTTGGCCATCCCGAAGTGGCGTTTTGTTTTCTTTTGGAAACAACATGTTGCAGTTCCCTGTTCATTGCTTGGGCTGCTTTTTTCCCTTCTATGCTCTTGATGGCGGGCCTTTATTCTTTCTAGAACGATTCGCTCGACGCGAAGTCCACGAGTTGACGATACCAGCTATCCCGATATCATTGCACTCCGTTCTCCTACTTCCCATCGGCTCGTCGACCTCGAACCTCGAACTTATTGTACTCATGGATTTCCTTATTTCATTCATGCTCGAATATTTTCTCTTTCCTCACAACGAGCCCTCTGGCATCGTGGCCCAGCAGAATCACGAACCTTGTCTCCCGGGCCCTTATCATTGACTTTGTTTTCGTTTCTCTTTTTCCCCTGAGTCGTTCTTCATTCCATCGCCTTGATTTTGATTTCACGACGAGACCACACTCACACCTCTATGTTACGGATGCTATCAGATTCTTTTTACAACATATTTCTAGTATCCAAGGCAAGACAAATCAACCGCGCCCACGAAACGGTGGTAATCATCACATCACCGACTGTGGGAAATTCATTTCAAAGTATCATTGGGGCAAGTGAAGTAATGAATCAAAAAGAAACAAAGAATGAAACGCTCCCCATCTAGACCTGCAACTGTTCAAAAGAGAGAAAGTGGCTAATCCGCCATCATCCCCGTTTCAACAGCTCTACTGCATCACCATCATCATCATAACCACGATCTCGACTGCCATCAGAACGCACATCATCGCGACTGTCCCCGAATAATGAAGACAAGCTGCCGTGGCTGAGATTCTTTCTGCCGGCTGCTCCTCGGCGACGACCAGCATCACGCGCCGACTGCTGGAAATCACCATCCTCGCCATCACGAGACGATACGTTGAATGGTGAGCGGTAGCGATTTGCCGTGTCTCCCAGAATCCATGAGAACTCTGGATCGGAGAGAGAAGGGCGCGTTGTCGACATCGTTGACGATGTTGATGTTGGTCGCTGTGGTTTGTGCGTCGGTGGTGGTTGGCTCTGACTTTTGGGATGCGGGCTGTCCGGTCTGTCGATAGGAGGCGGTGCGCGAGGAGTCGCTTCTGAGGCTACGCTGGAAGTGCCGGATGCTGGCGGTGTTACCCCCCCTTTATCTTCTTCTGTCGTGTTTGTAACTGGATGTACCAATGAGGACGAGGACGAAGACGCAGACGTCTCCAGGATTAGCTTGAGCTTAGCCGTCTCCACCCTCTCGTACACACGATCCAATGCAGCGACCGCAACCGGCGGAAGCTGCGATGAGGACTGTTTGACTATCCGCAGATCTTGCAGGGCGTCAGACAGTGTGGAGACGATATTGTCCCGATCGCGACTGGGTGGCGGTGGCTCTGGTCTCCGGACACGCTCTGGGACGATCTTACTTGGCATGGGTAGTCGTCGTGGACTGCTCGACCACCGGGCGCGCAGGCTGGCCGGTTCAGCCGCCGCCATGTTACGCCGTGCCTCGCTCACGGCGCTCCGCACGGCACGCGCGACGTTCCAGTTCTCCGTCCGGCGCTGCAGGCCTTCCGACACATCCTGGAAGAGCGCTTCCAGACCCCTTTGTGGGATTGAATGGCCGGACAAAGGGTTCTCTTCGCTGCGGTTGCGCGACCCGCTGCGGGACTGGTCCCCTCGACTTGGTGACCCGCCAGGCAACTTTGGCGGCTGCCCCGTGTACTTAGCTATCAGAAACGCACCCCGCGCAGGGTTTGGTTGCTGCTCAAGATACAGCGCATCCTGCACAAGAGTCTGCGGCGGGCTGGGAGGTCGCGGGTATCGTAGGAGAAGCCCTAGCGCCCCCGAGTAGTCGGATTCCAGAACTGGCGGCAGCAAGTGTTAGTTCGGTTCCATGCTTGGCTAGGTCTGACACTTACGCTGCCACCGAATCCGTAGAATCATCGCAACGCATACATAATCCACCAATTCGATGCGCAGTCCCTCCGCAAAGAGAAAGTCCCATATAGCAAGCACATCCTCGAATGGAAATTCCCGGCCAAACAGTAGTCGAATCCAGCGACTGAGAGAGTCAACATCATTTATATCTATGTCAGTATCTAGAGGCTTACGTGAGGAATATCTGAGGTAGAATCTCGATCGCGTCCAGATGAACCGCCACTTCGCGGTCGGTTACCATAAGGAGCTCATTCTGGATGTACTGGCAGCGGCCCACGACAGGCGGAACGTCTGGCTGGCCGTTGACGGTCTCCTGCTCGCTGTGCTCATAGTACACCCGCGCAACCTGCATGATGCTACAGAATAGACTGAATGCGTCATGCTCGATGTAGTTGACGTCCAGCATCTGGTTTATCAACTGGTCATCGCCATGGTTCTCCTCTTCCGATGATGTCTGCGGATCAATTGCGTCTTCTTCAACCACCCACAGCACGGGGGCCAGCAGCTCGTGCATGCCCTGTCTGTATCCGATATCAGGATTCAACTTGGAATAGATGAACAGAATGTCCAGCATCTTTGACTTGGTTGAGGGTTTTCGGAAGAATGGGATGTCCTGCAGACACCTTTCTACATCTTGATATATCTCTGTGCGCATCGCTTCGTCGCTGCGAAGCACCTGCCAGGGCGACTGCAGGAATCTCATTATCAGACGGGAATATGACGCTGCAGGCTAGAAGACGGCGATTCATACCTCCTCATCTTCCGCCAACGGATCGACGGACGAGTCAAAATCATTCGGATGATTTATATACCTTAAGAAATGATCGCGCAGTGAAGCATACGTGTCCCGGAGAGCCGAAATGCGCTGCGACCACTCCGATCGCGGTAGGTGGTCGCAGAGCAAAAATGACTGCAATTTCTTTATCAGCGCCGGTTGCGGCACGGGCGGATTTCGTCATTGGTGTCGCACCTTCCAGCACACAGACCGCAAGCCATCGTTGCACGGATTCCCTTGCTCCTCGGACTTGACCGCTCGTTTGAAATCGTCGGTACTATCGCCGTACTCGAAGAGATGCTCCCATCGGCGTCTGGAAAGAGGATTAGATGGATCCAAAAAGCGCGTCGAATGGACCGCACGAACCTGGCCTCAGCAACTGTTTTCATGGCATGACCTGCACCAGAAAATCATATCATCATGGGCGCGGACAGAATGGTGAAGGGGATCCCTCCCAAGAGTCCTGGCGATAAGAGAGATGGAGTGAACTGTTTAGTCATCATCAAGAACCCCCCTCATACGGAAATTCCCACATTCCTAATGAAGTTAGACTCCGCCAATATACATGTCTTGGCATACGTTTTCCTGGAGTATCTATCCGTGATTGGTCAAAGAACTTCCATTTGCAAGTCACGTGGCCCCATCTAAAGGTGGGAGCGTAAGATGATGGTTCAAGATCAGAGTTGTAAACATCTCCCAAGGATATCGAGAGATCCCCAAAGGCTACTTGACCGCACCAGCCTGGATTCTCCGGCCTGATACTTCTCCAGGCTATTGTGCTGTCACTGACCATGTTTCCAACACGAGGACACCTTGTATCGTTGCTAGACCAATGAGAAATATATAAAATTCAGCACCATGTCCGCAGACCTCTGGGCCGAGTTTGGCGCTGGCACAAGTCAGTCTAGTACTGACACAAAAGCTGTGGCACAAGCGTCCCAGACGGCCAATGTCCCAGCATGGGACGATTCTGATCCCTTCGGGCCTCTGGTGTCCGCAGAGCCCTCGCAAGAGACATCCTCCGCCGCCCAAGGGCACAATGTAGACCGGACCTCCGGCACTGGTGATGATCTGTGGCATCGCGACAACAGTGGCGCCCAGGTGTTGTTCGATGCTGCTATGGAGGAGCCACCGGCTGACGAAGAGGAGTGGGGAGATTTTGAGACTGCTGTCGAGGATCCAAAGGCAGACGGGGGTGGCTTAGGCAAGCCCAAGGCTGGAAACAACATTTCTAAACGGGACGATCAATCCAGCGTACCTACGGGGACACTGTTGGATCTTTCTCTTGACGATGGGCCGACACAGACTGGGCAAGGGAAGGTGGTGGCTCGAGATGTACCGCGCTCCCAGATCAGATTTGGGGCAACGTCAGCAATTACTACAAGTAAACCTAGTCGTTCGGTGTCCAAGACTCCCACAAAGTCAACAGGAAAGAGTCAAAAAATGTCTCAAGAAGATGATTTCTTTGATAATTGGGACGATTTTGATGCCAGTGAAGGGGCACTTCCAGCTGCCACAGGTCAGCAGTCAAAATCTACCACAGCGGCGCCTGCGATGAGCATCAATCGATCGCAAGAACCTGAGCCTGAAGTGCGGCCGTTAAACATCCCGCCACCGTCCATATTGTTACAGCTCATCCCGGGCCGGATCGAGCATTTCCATACCCAGGGCAGCCAGAAATGGCGCGACCAGCAGCCTGGTAGCCCTGACCTTGCGTCACAGATTCTTCGCACCCTCAAGGTCACGGCCAGAATCATTGCCGGACGCACCCTTCGATGGAAGCGAGACCCCTTTTTGGCCCAGAGCATGAAAATCGGGCCTGCTCGGTCGGGGAGATCCGGAGGCATGAAGCTCAGCTCGCTGAACAAAAGCGAGAGTATCAAGGAGGAGCAAGAGGTAGCAATTGTGCTTGACCTGTGGCGGCGTCACCTGAGCTCCCTGAATTCAGTGGTTCAGGCTGCCGGCCAGCGTCCGATCCCGGTGGTACAGGATAAGACGCGCGTTGACACTGCTGGCCCCAGCCAGGGCGCGCTCCAGGCGCCGCATGCCTGCGCTCTCTGCGGACTGAAGCGCGACGAGCGTCTGCCAAAAATCGATGAGCACGTTGAAGACAGCTTCGGGGAATGGTGGAGCGAGCATTGGGGCCACACAGACTGCAAGTGGTTTTGGACAGAATATTCGCAGTATTTATCGCAGCGATAGAGAAATTGATAGCCCACACGTGGCTGTTATCAGAGACAGGTGCATCTGTCATCCGATGCAAGGGGGCTTGTTGGGTCATAGCACACATGGTCTTTGTTCCTTGACATTCCGATCAGCACAGTACCCTAAACTCTAGCGGCGATCAGAGTTAAATGCGGTGGGTTAGGTTTAGGATACCCCATACAATGAGCGAAGATCGGGGGAACTCGGTTGATGAGACTTTGGAGTCTAGCAAACACGCTCTCAAGCTTTTCAGAAGCAATAAATAATTCACACGGGAACCGTCGATCTCAATTTCTTATTAGCAAACGCCACCTTCAAGGCCGGATGCTTCAAGTTTGTCGTGAATTTGCTCCTGATTTAGCGCTCGCACACCGATTGTTTCCGCCCCTGTTTTCCCCCCAAACACAATCAGGTTTTCTTTCCCTTGCGCATCGATCTGCTTAGGTCCAGAGTATTTGCTAGCTTGATCCTGGCGTTCTTGATTTATTTTCTCTTCAAACTTCAGCATTTCCTCGTCGGATTTCCCTGCGATTCCTCAATGCCCAACCTATGCCATGTCTTCATCAACACAAACCCTGCTCTTCAATGCATCCCCCCGCGACTGGAATCGCCCCCGGCGACAGACTGATGCCGACCTGTTATTTCGCCGCCCGTCCGACCTAATCCGCCAGGCCGCTCGCCGGTCTGTCGACTATTCCGCGCCGGCAGATACCCGACCCCGGACAAGTGCGAGTAACACCACCACCACTACCAACACCACGATTACTCCGCCCCGTCCCTCTGCCACGATAAGTGCGAACGCGCTTTCGAACCCCGCGCTTGCGGAGATTCCCTCGCGCAAATACAACGCCTTGCGCCTGTCGCCCAGTTCCGGAGGAAACCATTCGGCACCGTCCTCTCCCAACCACGTGGTGCAATGTGCACCGGGCTCCCGTGACGCGCCTTCGTCACCCTTGCAAGTTCAGACTCCCAAGCGCCGTTCCCTCCAGTCCTTTAGCCGTCGTCAGTCCATCTTGGAACCTCGTTCTCCGTCTTTGAGACGGTCGCCGGCTTCGCGCAGCAGCATCGCGGTCGACCTGGTCAATCACTCAGCGCCGCCCGCGGTGGCAAGTGCCCAACACGGATCTCCGGGGCGTGAGCGATTATTACGCCGCAGTTCTACCTCAGATAAAACAGAGAGGGGCAGCATTCCGAACATGGAACCAGAGCGTCGCCGGGAAACACGCAGTCCGACCGCGAGCGCCGCAAACACCGGCAACGACACTCGCACGGAGTCGTCCGATGCACTGGCCGGCACCGAGGACAACAGAGGTTCCAGCACGGACGACAGCCGCTCCAGAAGTGACGATGTGTTTCTCAACATTGCCAAGTCGAGCGCCCGGCGCAACTCGCTAAGCAGGTTGGAGCGCAGAAGGGTGAGTTTACAGGTTTCTTGACTACGATGCCGTAGAAGAGGAGCTAACCGTTAAACACTGCAGAGATTACTGGGTGTATCAGGGTTATCGACCAGAAACTCCTTTACCGACGAGTCGTCTCTACTCGAGCCTGTGATTCCTCACGGCGGCAGCTCCCCAATCTACCCATCGTCTGCGTCCGCTCATCCTCTAGATGACCTCGGTCGCTCACGCAAGAGTGTCGTGGGATCCAGCGCCCGATCTACAATTGGCATCCCACCGAGCCGATTTCGTCGGTCCCCATCGCCGGACTTGGCGCGAACCTACGAGGCCTTGCGGTCTTCCATCGCAGATGCCCGGTACAGACATTCGAACCTATCCAGTCTTTCTGGCGCCAGAACAGTCCGCCAGGGACCGTCACCCGACCCTCTGGACCGATCGAGGGCCGACGACAAGTCATCCCGGCTGGACGGAACCGAGTCAACGTTGTCCACAACCGCACCATCCACCGTCTGGGATGAGCTGGATGACCTCAAGTCCCGTATTCGAAAGCTCGAGCTCACCGGCAAGTTCCCGCCGTCGAACGCCTCGGGCATATCTAGTACATCAGCAGAGCGCCCGCGCACGGCAACGACAACGGTGACGACCATCTCATCGTCGCCAAAGGTTGCTCGGAAGACGGGCAGCACGTCCGATGCGGATGAAGGGGGTTCCACAAACGCCAATCAGATCCAAACACTGTTGCACTCGGCCCTGGCAAAGGCAAAGTCTGCCGTCAGCACTGAGGTTTTCCAAGCGCTGGAGGCCACGGTGACGGATGCGCTGACATTGAATAACATGCTGGGTACGAATTCCCCGGGTGTTGGCATGTCAGAGCGTCAGTTGAAGCGCAAGGCCGACAGCCTGTGTCGTAGCCTGACGGAATTGTGCCTCGCCTTATCAGAGGGGCAGGCAAAGACGTCTTCTAAGACGCAGTCAACAGTGACGGGGACTCAAGAGACGCAACGGACCAATAATGGTGACGAAGCGCCGTCGAAAACCTCGGGGTTGACTACGCCGGTGACAACCGCCTCACGTTTCCGTCGGAGCATGAGCCACGAACCGGAGGAAACACAGGATAGCGCAAGCCGCGTGTCCAGCCGGCTGGAGACACGGCGAGCGACTACAATCCATTTGGGTGCGGTTCGCAATCGATATGGGCAGGACGACTCGTCGACGTCCCCCAAGACGCCGTCGTTGGCCGCTTCCACGAGTCGACTGAGCCGTCTCGCAAGCGCGCGGGCAAAGCGGGAAGAAGATGCTGATGATAAAGCCTCGGTACTTAGCCGCTTTGGGGCTCCTTCACGAGCCGCCACCGAGGTTGACTTCTCAACGGGCCGCCGATCCACGGTCCGGGATCGATTGGTTCGCGAGTACGCGAACGCGAACGCGAACGATGCGTCGTCGTCTACCACTCGGCTGGCTCAACCGGCAGGAACGGTGACCGCCAACCGCAATGGATCTACGATGCAGTCGTCCTCCATCCCGCTTCGTCGCAGTTACACTGCGTTCAACGGCGTGCCCGCGACGAGCGGCATGAACAACATCCAGCCTGGATTCCGCCGCTATGCTGTCAACAACAGCCCCAACCATAGCCCGTCATCTGCAGAACCTATGACATCCACGACCGCGGCTTCCTCAGGCAAACCGTCTACCCAATCGATTCCTCAGCCACGCCTTGCCAGTCGGCGACTTGGCCTGCGTCTGCGATACTCTTCCACGTCCCCGGTTGAGCCGGGAGAGCCATGAATCTGTTTCTTTTTCCCCCTCGCATCTCGCCCTACGACACGGCACGACTCATCCACGCATGATTTATAGGACTGCATTCTTACACGCAGTGATGACATGATTTGGATTTCAGTTTTCAGTTCTTTGTATCAGCGATGAAGCGAGGAGTTTGCCGGCCTGGGTCTTGGTCCATGTGCATGGTATTACGTGGGGTTGACTGTTTGCATTTAAGGTTCGGCACGGCGTTTGCTTGTATTGAATGCGGTACATATTACTACCATGCATTTGCGTTTCTTGCGCAGGCGTTGTCGAGCCCTGGATCTCCGGTCACAGCATGGAAACAGAATGTCGGCACTGGCCACATCTACGAACTTTGTATTGACACTTTGGTACATAGTATACATATTGAGGCATGATCAATGCAATTGTCTACTGTGTATTATTTACTGTTGATTGTTTCCCGAGTCGCTGACTCACTGTTAATCTTACATGCCTGATGACATCACACCAGAGAGCTGAACAGAAGCCCCCCATTCACGGACACTGAGCGCCTAAGCATTGTGGCGCATCGATGATCGTCTATCGTCTAATTATTATTAATATTTATCTGCAAATATTAAGGCTTGGGAAAGCAGCCCGAAGCATCGTCGGTCAACTGATCAGTTCGGCTGACGCTGTGCCTCTTTGTTCATTCCAGCATTTTTTTTAAAAACTCTGGCCATGGGATCTGGGATTTTCCCCGAGTAGCGCGCGAACCGAACCAGTGGAACCAAATTTTATTTTTTTTTTTTTTTCCTTGACATTTTATTTTTCATTTCATTTATTCCAACGCTTAAGTCTCTTCCCCAGTATTTCTGTAGAGCAACGGCCTCCCGCTTTAGACGAACCCCATCGGATCGACGCCGTTGGTCGATCGCTTTGCTTTGCTCCGCTCCGACTGTCCCGCCCATCAATGTCTGCAAATCTTTCCTCTCCGCTGTTCTAACATTACACCCATCATTCCCCCGTGGAGCTCGCCTCCGGTTCTTCAGTTCTAGGATTTCGCTGTCAGAATGACCGGACATGCGAGCCTGAAGGATGGTGTGTGAAAAAAAGCCCCTCCATTCTTAGGCCCCCGTCCCGCGATGCAGCGCGACCAGTTCCGCTGACATCTCTCTGTAGCTACAGAACAACTGAGCCCCCGAACATTGCCCATCACCGACCCCGTTTCGACGCCCCCCGAACGAGAATCCGCGGAGAATCCAGTATGCCCGCCAAGGAATTCCAAGGAAAATCTGTCCGTTCCGTCGTCGGCGCGGGAGCCTCTGCGCCTATCAACAGAGAGTTCCCTTGCCTCCGAATATGACCAGTTGTCAAGGTAGGTAGTCTCTTTATGCATGTAGCCATGCATGTAGCCCCCAAGAGATAGATTGGTATTGACTGCATGCTGTCCGCTCAGATCACCGCTCCTGGACTCCGAGCCTGGACTCGGCCCCTCCGGTCTCGATCGCATCCGCTCGCAGCCTGCCTCGCGAGTTTTCACATTGCCAAACATGTCGACGTCTTCTGTCGCGCCGACCCAGCGGTCGACCTCCCCTCCGGCTCCCCGATCCGCGACCTCGTCGCGAGCCGCCTCCGTGTACCTCCCATCAACAAGTAACGCACCGCCGCCCGTAGTGGAGGATCTGCATCGATTTCCGACCGAGTCGTTGCATTCCTTCTCCTTCACGGAGCAGTCCGGGGAGCTGCTTCAGACGCGGCAGACCTTTCTCAAGAGGTCGATCGATTTTATGAGGGACCGCCTGGGTTTGGCACACACGGCTGCCCAGGCGCGCGCTAACGGCGGGGCAGAGTACCAGAGCATGGTCGACTCGCTGTCGAAAACGGGCATTTCCGAGGAGCAGGCAGATGGCACCGATGGCTCGCTGCTCGCCTCGCAAGGGCGGTTGCAGACTGGAGCCGACCAGGGACGGGAAAGTAGCCCTCCAGAGTCACGGACGTTCCGTGGTTCCCGTACCGGAACCCGGAGTCTCGTTGCTTCCGGCGTCATCGACGAACATGTAGTCGATGACATTAGCACATTCCCGAGTCCTTCGCCCGAAGATCACGCCTATTCACACGAACACGACTTAAAGTCGGAGCTGGCGCGACCGGTTCTGAGTCGAACCTTCACGGATCACAGCGGATATTCTCTTCGAAGTAAACTGCTCGAATCGCCGTCGCAGCTGCATCTCCCCAGCGAATCCTCCATCAGCCTCGGGTTGGGCCTCACCGGGTCGGCGGTGCATACGCACAGCAGCAAGTGGACGCCCGTGTCGCAAGCAGTGTTTCGTACCGAAGACAGAGCACCGTGGACCATCCTCGCTGCCAACGATCTCGCTTGCCTGGTTTTCGGAGTTAAGCAAAGCGAGGTACGCAAGTTGAGCATCCTCGAGATTGTCCAGGAGGAACGCCGCCCGTGGCTCGAATCGAAGCTTCAGGCTTCGACCAGCGAGGCGACAGCGAAGACGCCCAACGGCACCGGTAAGTCCCGGTTCAATATGAGCAAGGCGCTGCGGATGGGTGGCGGTGTGACTGCCCAGCTTTTGAGCAAGCCGTCGTCGCGACAAAAGGCCGGCCGGCGAGCGCAGACGGATGATGGGTTTGGGTCGTCCACACGCAATCCTCGAAGAGCAAATAATGCGGAACAAAGCAAGTCGCGCGGAGTGCTACTCTGCGGTGATGTGGTTCCGATCCAGAAACGCAACGGCTTGAAGGGGTCGGCCAGCCTGTGGGTGATGGAGAAGCGCGGTGGTCTGATCTGGGTGCTGGAAGAGATCACCGAGCACGTCGCTCATCTCACGTACGACAAGCAAGGCCGCATCTCCGCGATGAACGGCGATGTCCACGAGATCTGGGATCCGTCCATCGCCAAGGTCGGAGCGTCTCTGGCGGACCTGTTGCCGCGCGTCCCGGCCAGCTTCGAGGAGATTGTGACCCAGAAGTACTTCGCTGCCCGCACTCATAGTGACAAGAACTGCATCCCCATGACCATCATTCGCGCGCCGGAAGGTGGTTCTGTCTTGCGCGCATCGACATTCCCGCACGTCGCCGGCATGATGGTGCTGTCTTCATCAACGCTCAACATCATCAGCTCCAACTCGGTGTTCTCCGCCGCACTCTTTGGTTACGAGAGGCCGGAGGGTCATCGGATTACTGAGCTTATTCCCGACTTTGAGCGTCTCTTGCAGACTCTAGCCCAAGAGGATCAGGTGGCCCTCGTAGACGGTGTTGTGATCCCGGAGCAGAGCTTCCGCCGGGCGCGGGCGCTGATGGCTCTTCGCGATGACAAGGCCAACGCGGCTTCCGTCTTCCTCGAACCGGAGGGCATTCCCATCCGACATCGAGATGGATCCCAGATCCTGGTCGATATCCAAATGCGCATCATCAAGAGCGAAACAGCGGCCCCGGAGGAATCTCGCGTGGAGGAGGCGGAGTTGTCGGATGATGATGATGATGCTGAAGAAGAAATCGACACCATGCCCGTGACGGAAATCGTCTACGCTCTCTGGATTACATTTTCTCGACAAACACACGCTCCACGTCAAGGATTCTCCATGGACGTGGCCAAGGCCAAACCGTCGCTGCCACAACCCCAAGTTGGGCAGCCGTCACCGCCGCCGTCGCTCCCGTCGCACTCGACGACGCCATCGCTGGATAACAACCAAGCGCCAAGCAGCTCGCTGAGCCAGGAGCTGAGCGAGGCGGCGTCCACGCCTTTGGCAGGGTCGAGCAAGCAACCAGCGTCATCGTCATCAGACTCGAAGGCGTTATCCACGGTCGAGGACTCGCCTAAGAAGAAGCGAACAATCGATGACTACGTGATCCTGGAGGAAATGGGCCAAGGGGCCTACGGGCAGGTCAAGCTGGCTCGGCTTAAGGACAACCCGTCGAAGAAGACGGTGCTCAAGTATGTTACGAAGAAGCGGATCCTGGTCGACACGTGGACGCGCGACCGTCGGCTGGGGACGGTGCCGCTGGAGATCCACGTGCTGGATTACCTGCGGCGGGACGGCTTCAGACACCCGAACATCGTTGAGATGGAAGGCTTCTTCGAGGACGATGTCAACTACTACATTGAAATGGTGCCACACGGGCTGCCGGGGATGGACCTGTTTGACTACATTGAGCTCCGTGCCAACATGGATGAGGCTGAATGCCGGAATATCTTCAAGCAGGTAGTGGATGCGATCCACCATCTGCACACCAAGGCGCTGGTAGTGCATCGAGACATCAAGGACGAAAACGTGATTCTCGATGGTGATGGCCGGATCAAGTTGATCGACTTTGGTAGCGCGGCGTATATCAAGAATGGACCGTTTGATGTGTTTGTTGGCACAATTGGTACGTTTTAAGCTTACTCTCAGATCGAACCGATGATACTAACTATCTTAGATTACGCCGCCCCCGAGGTCCTCCAGGGCAAGTCCTACCGCGGCAAAGAGCAGGATGTGTGGGCGCTGGGTATCCTCTTGTACACAATTGTGTACAAGGAGAATCCATTCTACAACGTCGACGAAATCCTTGACCACCCACTTCGCGTTCCGTTCCTTCCTTTTTCCGAAGACTGCATCGACTTGATCCGCAAGATGCTGGACCGTGACGTGGACAACCGGCTGACGATTACGGAGGTGATGAACCATCCTTGGTTGACGGCGTCATGATTCAATCGTTCTTTTTGTTTCTTTTTTCTTTCCTTGTTTCGTTGCATTTTGGTACGAATTGCATGATACCATCTTGCTGTCTGTTGGATTTACGACCGGCGATGATATGATCGATGGGACCGATGGGCCTTTTGGACCAAGCATCGGACAGGCATCCGAGTGCGAGCCGAGAAGCCACGATCCAAACCTGATACCAACGGGCTGTGTGTGCTTGTGCTTGTTGCTTGTTCTTGAGAGGGTTCTGTGATTGCATTGATGATGCCATGGATGATGGACGACTCGGGGCACGGGCGGCATAGATACCCATTCCATCTGTCCTGTTGTTGTTGTTGATGATAATGATGATGATGCTGTCGATTGTTTGGATGTATCTAGACTACAGTACTCGAGTAGACTGTTCAATTCAGCGCTTGATCCCGGTCTCCTCACTCCGATTCCGTTCCTGTGCCTGTTTCAGACACTCTCACGTGACCTGAAAACGGCTGGCTCTGGCTGTTTTTTGGCCAGCCCTTGGCGGTGGGTCGGTGGCTGCCAGGTGCGCCTCATTGGGCCGGATTTAGAGTCACGTGACTTCTATTCTTGGCCGGACTGAGTTGGGCCATCCGGCCGATAACGGGTTCCTGCCATGTTGCCATGATATTAGTTGTATGGGAAGGGAAGAAAGATTGAGGGGGTTTCGAGCAATAAACACTAGGGAATTCAGAAATTCATGATTAATTAACGTCTATATCGCCTCCCTAAAAAGTTAATCAACTTACCAGCCACACTACGCGTACTGGGGGGATTAGATAAGCCCATCAGGTGGGGAGACTTATCGATAAGCGACGACCCCCGCTTGATTCCTGATGATCAAATGATACGGCGATGATGATGTGCCCTCTGCAGCACCGTATGATACAGGAGAAGAAGAGCATGCAGATGGCCAGAGCCGCCTAATAAACTCGTCGAGTCATTCTGCAGAGCGGCCGATGATTCCTGCACGGTGAATCCCCTCCTCTCGCGAGCTCCATACTTTGATTCATTTCTCTATCCCCGAGTCAATAAACTTGCCATCCACGGTCCACCGTTGACCAGTACCAAAGGACCGGCGAACAAAAAGAGCCACCGAAGAGGCTGAAAGAGGGTCTTATTCATCCTTGCCCAGGAAAGTCTCTTGTCGTTCTCCCCCGAGGGCCTCGGCTGCCCTCTGCGAATCGCGCCAACTTTCTCCTGTTGCTCAAGTCCCTCTCCGCCGCCACTCGCAGGGATCTCGGCTACCCCTTTTTAATTTCTGATATACTTTTTTTGTGCTCTTTTATTTTTTTTCCCCTTCGCTCTGTCAGTCCTCAGTCCTTGTCCAGTTTCATTCTGCCCGGCCATTGCCCCAGGTCATGCTCAGCCGCACGGATCGTTCCGGAAATCTCGGGTGTCGTTGACGCCCACCCCCTGTCTCTGCTCGCTCTCATTGAGTCGATTGAGATTATGATTCGAGTCCATCGGCCCGGAGCCTGCGAGTCATTCACCTGATCGCTGCCGCTGCATTCCGATTGCGATCATGGACCGCATGGATGTTTCGGAGAGCCAGTCGCCTGCCTCGCCCGCCTCGGCAATGTCCGGGCAGATTGCGCTCGAGCAACAGCAGCAGTCTCCCAAGCCCAAGGGCCCCAAGCGGCTGCTGCAGGGCCTGCAGCGCATCTCCTCGAGTCCGTCGCTGGTCCGCCGTACTCGATCCTACTCCGCCGGCTACCAGCGTGACCGCAAGGCCTCACTGTCCTGTGTGTCGCTGTCGTCGAGTAACCAATGTTGGGGGGATCCCAGCACCGTCACGCCGGAGGCGCCGTTGATTGCACGGTCTAACTCCCCGTCCTCTAATGCACCCACGCCGGGCGGTGCGCGCGTTCGCGTGCTCGGAACCCTTCCCAATGTCTCCCAGGCCACGGTGCCGCTACCACCGGAGGTGCGGGCCCGGTCGCACAGCATGCTGAGTGAGACCGCGGTGACGGCCACCTCCAATGAGACCACGAGTAAGCGCAAGATTGACTTTTGGCGAGATCTGCCGGACGAGATCAAGATGCGAGTCCTCAGCTATCTGAGTCCAAAGGATCTTGTGCGGTGCTCGCTGGTGTCGAAAGAGTGGTACAGCATGTGTTTTGACGGGCAGCTGTGGTCTCGCATTGATGCAACGGGATTCTATGACCGGATCTCGGCCGATGCCCTGCTTAAGATCATCATCGGGGCGGGCCCGTTCGTGCGAGACCTCAACCTTCGTGGTTGCGTGCAGCTGCGCGACAAGTGGATTGCGGAAGGCGAGCGCATTTCGGATCGCTGCCGGAACGTCGTTAATGTGTCTCTGGAAGGCTGCCGCGTCGACAAGACGGCCATTCAATTCTTCCTGCTGCGCAACGCGCGGCTAAGACACATCAATCTGTCCGGCCTGACCACCGTGACTAATTCGGCGATGAAAATCATCGCCCAGACGTGTGCGCAGCTCGAGACGCTGAACGTGTCCTGGTGTGCCAACGTCGACTCTAAGGGCTTACGCCGCGTCGTTCAGGCGTGCCCGCAACTGCGGGATCTGCGCGCAGGCGAGATTCGTGGATTCGACAACGAGGCACTCATGTTGGATCTGTTTGAGCGAAACACGCTGGAACGGCTGGTGATTCACCGCACTGATGTCACGGATGAGAGTCTGAAGGTGCTAGTTCAGGGCAAGGACCCGGAAATCGATGTCTTGACGGACAGACCAATCGTGCCGCCGCGTAAACTCAGACATTTAGACTTGCACCAGTGCGGGCGCCTGACGGATGCCGGGGTTTCCAGCCTCGCACACAACGTACCCGAGCTGCAGGCGCTGCAGCTATCCCAGTGTACAGAGCTGACCGATAATGGGATCGTGAAGGTGCTGCGCACCACGCCGCAGCTGGTGCATCTCGACATGGAGGACCTGGACAAGGTGACAAACACAGTATTGCAGGAGCTGGCGCAGTCGCCGTGTGCGGAGCGGCTGGAGCACCTTAACATCAGTTTTTGCGAGAACATCAGTGATCACGGCATGCGGCCAGTGCTCCGCAGTTGTCCACGGCTGCGCTCGATCGACATGGACAACACGCGCATCTCGGATTTGTCGCTGGTGGAGGCGTGTTCGCTCGTGCGCCGACGCGGTGGCTATGGCACGAACTTGCCCCGCGTTGGCATGCGGATTGCTGTTTTTGACTGTATTCATGTGACATGGGCCGGCGTGCTGGAGGTCCTGTCCAGTAACGTATTCGTGCCCTGGACAGTCAAGAACAAGCAGCCCATCGTCAGCGTGCAGGAGACCACATCTGGTAGCAACCAAGACCACGAAGACGATGGCGAGACAAGTTCTCCATCCTCCAGCAGCGGCAGTATTCCCGCTAGCGGCAGTGCCAGCCAACCGCGACAACATCACCACCAACCACGATACTACCCTCAGGAAATCATCCAGCTTAAATGCTTCTACGGCTGGCAGATGACCGTCGACGAGCACACGAAGCGCGTACTTCGCGGCGACTTGGCCGCTGCGCACCGTCTCGACCGCAAATGGGCTGATTACATGGTCGCCACGGAGGGAGACGCCACCGGAGGCGTAGGCTCAAGACGACGACGGCGTCGCGTAGCTCGCCTGCTGGAAGAGGATGAGGACGATCCAGTGACTGGGCAGCGGCGCCGACGGGCCCGGAGTGGAGGGTGTGTCGTGATGTGAGGGGGAGGTTCTTCATTTTCCACTCTTTTTCTTCCTGAAATATCTACTGGTGGAAACGCGGATCGATTTGAATTCTTGGGAGGAGTCTTGGAATGGGATACCTATGGAATGGGACTGGGATTGATCTGACAATGGCAAATCATCATCATCATGACACTGGATGTCGACTTGACCAGATTGCTCGTTCTCTTTTCCTTTTTTCGTCTCCTTTCCTGGTGTTTATTGGAGATAGAGACCTTGCTTTTATGTATGAATTTGATGAGCAATAATGACAACGATTGAGTCAGGAAACTCATTCAAGTCAATTCACAGGGGGTATAATGCATTTGTAGTACAGTAAAAGGTCCAAGCTCACTATTCAAAGAACCCATCATCACTATCTTCGCCTTCCCCTTCACTACTCGAATAGTCCTTTTGTTTCTTCTTCTTTTTCTTCTTCTCATCCTGGTCCTTGTCCCGACCTTTGCTCCCCGAACTCGAAGACTTTGTCTTCGTTGTCACCGACTCCGACTTCTTCTTCCCATCCGGACCAATGTCCAACTTCCCGTCGCGCAAGAGATCCAACGTATTCTCCTTGGTACACTGCTCGACAACGGCCCAAACGGGCGGTTTCTTCGCAGGATCATCATGATTATTGTCATCGTGGTGATCCGCGCTCTCAGGCGATTCCGACCTGCCCTGATTATTCTCTGGTTTATCTTTGCTGTGGTCCTTTGGGAACAGAGAGATGTATTTCTCGGTCAATGGGTAGTACAGCGTGTAATTGAGGTCGATTTGCGCGACATGAATGCGCTGCTCGAGATGCTTGAGGCGGGATTGTAAGTCGCTGTTCTTGTTCTTCTCCGCTTCTTTGCGGACGGAGTCGTATTCGCGTTGGAGGCGTCGGAGGCGTTTGGTTGCGTGTTTGCGTTCTGTTTATATAGTACTTGGTCAGTATCGAGAAAAAATTATAAGAATCCATATGGGCGGGCTCTTACCCAGAAATCGAACAAAATGGTACCTCTTGATCATTTCAGACCGCTTTCTCCGAGCCAACTCATCTTGCAGCTCCTTTTCGTAGCCCTGAAGAGCACGTTCCTGCAGGACGCGAGCATCTGGAGGTAGGTCTACGCGCTCGAGCAGACGTTTGGTGTTGCGGATGCGCTTTTTCAGGTCATTTACCGAAACGGTGGCTTTGGGACGGGGCTTAAATTTGGGCTTTGAGGAGTCAGGTTTGGAATGACTGCTGGATTTGGCGGTCATTGTGTTTGTCTCATGCTGGTTTATAATCTTTCTTGACTCGCAACTTGTACTGGAATGCAGCTTCGATGTGGATGGAAATTGAAGGGACCAGATCAACTGATAAGCGGATCAAAGTCGGCCCGAAGCTTATCAGATCAGATGGTGATGCTTATCGTACTCTCCATCCAGTGCTCCTCCCCGAGGAGCATTCATGGAGGAACAACATGGACTCCGCCATTCGCTGGTCGCCCTCGTCAACCCCGCGCGGCGAGCAGCGATTTCTCAACGTCGACGTCGGTGACAGGCATTTTCGCCTGTGCCGTGTAACCGCTTTCGACGGCCGTCGACTCGACTATGAGGTGCTGTCCACCCATGACAAGGTCCCCGGCTTCCGCGCCTTTGACTGGTCGCCCTTTGACGAATCGCTAGTTGCCGTCGGCCAGTCATCCGGCGAAGTCACTTTACTGCGTCTCGGTGAGAGCGCGGCAAACCAGACTTCGTGGTCGTTTCCCATCCGCAATCAGCGTTATTGCAATGCCGTCGCCTTCAGCGCCCACGGCTTGCTGGCCGGCGGCCTTGACAAAGTCCGCAATGACGTCTGTCTGAATGTCTGGGACGTCAATCATCGAATTATGGCCAGTTCTTCCAAGGGATCCCTGGCAGAGGATCGCCATGCCGTTGAGCCGTTGAGGAAGCTCAGCTCCGATCCGATTACCAGTATCAAGTTCTTTAGAGATCAGCCGGATACTTTGGTTGCGGGCGTCAAGGGCCAATTCATTAAGCTCTTTGATCTGAGAGGTCTTATTCGCTCTTTCCTCTTCCTTCGTAGTCACGGCTAACTTGCGTAGACAACGCCCCCCAGGCGTTTCTGCAGTTTCCGACTCGATGCGTTCACAATACGGCCATTGACTGGCTAGATGAGAATTATATTGCTTCGTGCTCCATCTCTGGCGAGCCGACAGTGTGCATTTGGGATCGACGTATGGGCCCGCGCCTGACGTCGGCGTCTAGCAACCCTGATGCCACTCAGACGGGCCCTGCGCTCGAATTTCGGAACGTGATTAGCCCCAAGGCGACCATCTGGAGTTTGCGATTCTCAAGGACGAAGAGAGGCTGTCTGGGCGTGTTGGCCAGCAATGGGCATTTCAAGACGTACGAGTTGGCCAAGGAGTACCTGTCTGAGGAGAACCGAAATTCGTTGGAACGCACCCTCGGCCAGGGCTCGTGCAATGAGTACCCGGAGCCAATCTATACAAAGACTGTGCGCGACATTCGGAGTCCTTACGACCATCCCATTCGAGGCTGTCTTGAAGCTGACCGCGTCGTTGCCTTTGACTTCCTTAACATGAGCCCTACGAATGAGCCAAGCGTCATCACGCGCCATGGCAACGGCAGAATTCAGATCGTAACCATGCAGCAGCCCTGTGCTCCGGTGCGGCTGTCGTCGCAGAACGTGCTAGTGAGGGGAAAAGCAAGCGGGGATGGTGACTTTGTGGCCGTGCATCCGCGCTCGACAGATCGGAAAATTGCAGATGTTCTCCGGGAGTTGAGAGAGTCACATGGGCGCCAGAAACAACAGCAGGAAAAGCCGGCGAAGCCTCTTTCCAGCCGAGAAAGCCGCGAGCATGCCCTGGAGCTCGGAAACTGCGGGAAGCGCATACAGGATGCCTTGACGTATTTGAGTGTGCGACAAGCCCGTTGCAAGGAAGGTTACTTGTTCAACTGCGAACGCAACAAGCAGATTGTGGCGGATGATCCAGGTCTACAAGAGTTTTGGGACTGGGTGCTTCGTAGGTTTCCTTTATATTGGCTGTCTAGCGGCACGCTGACTGGGCAGGTGCACGCGAGGCGTCGACTAATCAATCCACCATTGTCAATCGCTATGACTTGAGCTATCTCGGCATTTCAGATGTGTGGAATAGCACGATGGGTATGTTTTTCTGGGCAGATGGTTAACTTTTACTGACATGATAAAGCCGATCGAAAAGAGCCCGTGGATTTTGGTCAAATGATCAAAGATCTGGCAACCCAGCTCAATCTTCCCGAAAGCAAAGGGTGCAAGACGGAGTTCCCCGAGCATAGGCGACTCGGACTCCGACTCTGCGGCGCCGTCGAGACCAAATCCGAGCTGGAGGAAGCTGTCGAAAAACTGGTTGCGCAACGACAGCATACCAAAGCGGCGGCGCTGGCGGTGTTCCAGGAAGAGTTCCGGACGGCCTTCATGGCCTTGCGTAAGAACGGGCCAACTCAGGCTCATAAATTGCTTGCGATGGCGATTGTCGGATCTGCACGCGCACAGGACAATGAAAGCTCTTCGCCTGGCGCCAACAACGACTGGGGCGACACCTGCGCGGAGATCGCCACGGAGCTGACGGACCCGTACTCGAGGGCAATCTTGGCCTACGTGAGCAAGGGAAACTATAAGTCGGTGCTTGAGGAAACAACGCTTCCGCTGCGGTACCGCGTGGAGGTTGCCCTGCGGTGGTTGTCGGATGAGGACCTGACGACATACCTGCACAACACCACCCAGGAAGCAATTGCGCATGGCGATATCGAGGGCATCATACTGACTGGCCTGCGCGGCCAGGCGCTGGACCTGTTCCAGAACTATATCCAAAAGTTCGACGACGTTCAAACAGCAGTGCTGGCCATGAGCCACACCGTACCGCGTTTCATCGATGATAACGATGATGCCTCGAAATACAACTGGGCGCGGTTCAACGCTTGGCGCGAGACCTACCGCCGCCAAATCAACGCATGGAAGATGCAGCTCGAGCGCGCAAGATTTGACGTCGGATCGCGCCGGCTCGCCGTCACCTGGGACGGGCAGCGACTGATGCCGGCCGCGCCGCAGCAGGTTAGCCTGACGTGCAGCTACTGCGCACGCCCGCTCAACGCGCCGGATCCGTTGGCTGCTGCTTCTACTGTCGGCGGCAGCACCACTGCGCCATCCACATCGGCTAGCAACAGCACTGGTACGGCAATCAACACGGCAGTCCCCTCTGTCGCGTCGTCTTCCAACACAACCGCTGCAACTAGCGCCAGCGCATCGCTCGCCGGCGAGATGCTCCTCAACCCGACAACATCCTCAGGCTACGCCGGCGACGGCAAAGGCATCCTCGCATCGGGTACATTCTGTCCGAAATGCGCACGTCATATGCCGCGCTGCGGGGTATGCTCACTATGGCTCGGTGCTCCGGATCCCATGTCGCGTGCGGCCGTAGCGGCTGACACTGCCGCGGCAACACCGCAAGGTGACCGGAGTAGCGGAGGTGGCAATAGTAGCAATGCAGCTACTGCTTCTGCAGAGGAGGTCCTGAAGCGGTTCTTTGTGTTTTGTATTCACTGTAATCACGGGTTCCATGCGAACCATGCGCGGGACTGGTTTGCGAGGCATCGCATCTGTCCCGTGGCGGAGTGTAGCTGCATCTGTGATCGATGACGAAGTCATGTACATTACATTGATGATACCCACGAAAAAAAAAAAACGATCGCAGCTAGACGTCTCTCATTAAATCCTGTCTAACTACCAAACTCCATTTCCATTCTAATTTAGATCATCAATCTCTCCACCTTGTCCTTAACCGCCCGAATCTGACCCATCAAATCACTCGCCTCATTCGTCGTGATACTCGCCGCAATCACCGGACGGGAGACACCGGCCGCACGACCAAGCGCGAGCTAAGTAACCAATCAGCAAAAATCTTTAAAAAACCGGAAAAGTAAAATGGCATACCTTGCTCGGCACATAAACATACGGCACATTCTTATCCTCGCACAGCAGCGGCAGATGCAGCAGAATCGCCAGCGGGGTGGTATCGGCAGCAAGGACAATGAGCTCGGCGGTGCCGCGGTTCAGCGTCTTGGTAGCTTCATTGGCACCCTTCTTGAGTTGCCGGTAGTGCGACGCTTGTTGGACGAGGTCAAGGATGTTTTGAGTGAGGGCTTCATCGGCGATGGGCCAAGCTATTATTTTCCATTCGTCAGTCATCGCTTTTTTTAAGAAGAAAAATACTGAGGTTTTGAGCGTAGACATACCGGCGTTTTGCTCTCCCGACATGATGTTGGTGGAGCTGGTGTTAAATTGGACGATTAAGGCTCACGACTAGGGATCACGGCCTAAAGACGCTGCTGCGGAAAGAAATCGCGTTGTTGGAAGAGTTTTGAGTGCTGAAAGTTCGAGCTGCGAAGAGAGATCTAAGATGTTCCAAGGCGGTGAATTTTGGCGTCGATCTGCCAAGAAGTTTAAAATAGTGCTAGACCATGTCAGGTTAGCGTATATGTTACTAATTCTAATTTGGTAAACTGCCCCACTGAAGATTCTGAACCCAGTTTAGGGCTTAGGGTTTTGACCTACTCTCAAGGCGCTATCCTGGTCTTGAAACATTGCTTTTGCTGGCCCTTTTTCATTCGGAGGTCTCACGGATGGCTGTGAGAATCACAATCACTAGGTTGCTCGAAGTGAGGAGGTATATACGGGAGGGTTGCAGCAGCGCGCGAGAGAACAGGCATCATCCTGATGGGTCACCAACCGTAAACTAAGACAACTAGTGGCCTGCTCTCCACGGGTTCATGCTCCCAACCAGCTCCGCTCGAAGCAGAACTGCGACAAATCAAATTGACGAGCACGTCGGGACCAGCATCGTAGATTCAACTCAGAGCTTGAAGATGTACGACATTGTCTGCTCTCTGCCTCTCGATCTCCTGATTCATGTCGTGACGTATCTGGATTTGGAGGACGTTATTATTCGTTGCCAGCGGGTGCGTGCCCAATCTAGGTGTTCGGAAGTTAGGACCTTGTCCTGACATGGACTAGGTCTCCAAGCGATGGAACGAGATATTCACCTCCGATGCGGTCATCCGTTCGCTTTTAGGGGAAACGCTTGCATTTCTGGGCTTGGATATAGAAGGGGTCGGCGTGGACGATGCGATGGCCGACGCGATGAGCTATTTGCAATGGCGACACAGATTACAACATGCCCGGCCTATCAAGAAGATCTCTCTTCCCTGGCCAAGACATTTGCCTACCATGCCTGATGAAGTCCACTGCTGTTCACGCAGGCTGTGTTATAACGTTCCGTCACGCAACAAGATCGAAATGTTGAACCTCGAGACTGGCCAGATAGTGACTTGGGCTGGCAATGAAAAAGATTTTTTCCGCCATTTCAACATGTCTGATCGCTATCTTGTGCTGATGTCATACGAAGAGTAGGTAAAGACATACGATAGCACTTTTTATACTGATGAACAGTATCTGAGAGATCGATTTAATGCTTGACAGGGGCACTGGCATGTATACATTGACAGCGTGGAATTATCATACAAATCAAAAGTTCGAGCAGCGGATTCCTGATTATGGCTGCATGACTATTGTCGAAGACAAGGTGGTCACCCATCCCGTGACCGAACATATCCCTAGTTTCGTCTATGTTTGGGATTTGACTTCAAATCATGTCCAAAAAATTGGCAGCTTTTCTTATCTCAAATTGTTCCACGTCGCTGCAGCTCAGAATATTCTGGTGGCATTTGAAATGAACTTGGAGAAACAGACGTCGGAGATACGTCAGACTAAGTGGACAACGACGACGGGACAACTCCTCGAGGAGAAATTCTTCCACCTATCAATGTGGGCGGATCAAGCCATGGGCAAGAAAAAGCCGTTGTCGAACACTTATTTCCGCACCTATGGCCACAAGACCGTGGCCCAGATCCACTACATAACGCACCCGTGCGCAACGATGCACCTAGAGTACGATTACACCAACGACCTGGTCAGCGTTCAGTTAATCCGCTCTGTCGATCCTGGCGATGAACCCATTCACGGAAACTATCCCATCTCCATAACCCCTTATCTTGTCTATCGCTGGACAAGGAAGAGAGTCCACCCCGTCACCTACGACGCCACTACGGGTATTTCAGTCCGGCATTCTTGCCATATACAGAACATCCGAGCACTTCTACCTCGCAACTCTGTGGACCAACAGATAGAAGAACATAATGTATTTTGGTTTCTGTCCATAGGCGACCGTGAGGCGTTTGGTCTGGCTGGTGACGGTGGAATTGAGCTTTGGTTCTGCAATCCGAACTTCGTCCCGGGCTTCCTGGAACAAACTATAGATTCTGGTGACGTTCACGAACCGTGACGCAGACTTGGTGTCTCTGGTTTGCACACAGGACAGTTTTGTCATACCGTGAACCATTTCGGCTTCTTCGCAGCCGTTGGAATGAGATATGTCAGAGCTACTGAGTATCAATCATGCCAACTTGACGGAGTCCGACGATCAATAGTCCACAGTGTCTCTATCTCGATAATGTTCATGTCCCTAAACACCAGAAGTGCCGTGTTGATGTGTCTTTAAAGTATCGTAGGCTTTGTGAGCAATGTTACTCGTACGACCATTCCTACTCCTCTGCAAACCATCTCCGCCACATGTCGTTCAGCAACCAAAATCGAAGGCGTGACCCTAACCTTCACCCTTACTAATTTTAAGGTCGCTGCAGAACTGATCCCCTTACAATGCCGGAATTTTCATTCATGTTCGCGCACATTCACATTGCGGGGTCCGGCAGAAACGTCATAACATCAGAGAAATTCCGCAGCGAGTTGTGGCCTTAATTTGGTTCATCGAAGGGGCGGAGAGTTGACTGCTTCTTAATAGCTGTGTCTAATTTTCCCGAAAGGGCATCTCGGGCTCGACTCGAGTAGGTCATGATGTACGATATTGTGGGATCACTGCCCCTCGAGCTCCTGATTAACGTCGTGGAACACTTAGATCCGGAAGACATTGCCCGCAACCAGAGGGTACGTATCGATTAGTTCGACATCAGTAAGCTAGCACTCCATCCTAACGGGCCATAGGTCTCTAGACGATGGCGCACGATTTTCTCCTGCGATACGATCACCACATGTGCCTTGCTTGAAACGTTTGAGTTCTTGGGCCTGGAGGAGATGGACAAGAATGTAATGGCAGCAGACGCGACAAACTATTTTCGATGGCGGGCTGGCTTACTGAATGTTAAACCCGTCAAGAAAGTTTTTCTGCCCTGGCCAGAACGTCTACCCAGAGTTCCCTATTCTATCCAGTACCATTCGCACCAATTGTGCTATAACGTCTGGGGACACAACGAAGTTGAGATGCTGAACCTCGAGACTGGGGAGACATCTACATGGGCCGATCCTGAAAGATCCTTGCCAGCCCATAATATTCGCTTGTCCGATCGCCATCTTGTTATTGTTTCAAATGGAAAGTAAGCAAGGGAGGAGAGCAAATTTGTTTGTTCTGTCTAGCTGGCCGTCGTCTGATCATGTCACTATGATTAACAGGGACTATATCGCTTTGACAGCGTGGAATATAGATACAAAACGGAAATTTAATCAACGCCTGCCTTTGCTTGCTGAGCCCATATGCTATTCAATGGTCGAAGACAAGGTAATCATATTCTCGCGGTCCAAATGGAACTCCTCCTCCATCGACGTTTGGAATTTATGTTCAAATCGTATAGAAGAGATTGTAAGCTTCTCTAATCTCGTATTTTGCCACCTGAACGTGACCGATAACGTATGGTGGCATTCGACATTGATCTCAGGAAGGTCACGCCAGAGATACAGCAGACGAAGTGGAACATGGCGACGAGAGAACTGCTGGAAAAGAAGACCTTCTCGCTGCCGAAGCCGTCTCGTCACCCGATAGTCCCGGGTTACTTCTTCCGTTTTGGCGGCGACAATTCTTACACGCTTTGCCAAATATCAGGGACCAAGCTCCTCCTCGGATGCCGCCATTCAGGTTCGCAGTACTTCGCCACGATACATCTGGAGTATGACCACGACGCTGATCGTCTCACCACCCACTGGATTAACTGTGCTGAGCACTACGCGTTTCAGGGCTGGTATCCCTCTGCCTATCTGGGACAAAATCTGATGTATCGCATCAGCGTTCGGACTGCGGACCTTTTCATTTACAATACCACCACAGGCAATGCAACCCGGCACTCGATAAGGCAACAGATAAACAACCGTGCTCTTCACGACGAATGGAATCCGAGCCTAGATTGTGTTAATCGTGTCAAGCTCTTTGGCGACTGTGAGGTCGTTGGATTTGTCTTCAAGACCGGGTATTTTGCTCTGGATTTTCAACCCAAATTTGCACCGTCATCACTCCAGATGAAGGAAATCCCGTGATGGTGGAAACATCGAGCAAGATATCATCAAGAGCCGACAAACCTCTGGCCTTCTCGCGAGGTGACAGCCTCGCATCATTCTTCGACGCAGCTGGTATAATAGGGATGTGTCTCGAAGATCTCCGAAGCTTGAACCGCCTCCTGCTATTCGATGAAGTCACTTGAGAAATTCCTTCCCTGCTGTACGGTGACCAGAAGTTCCCCCTAATATCACGGCTATTTAATGATAGCACTCTTCAACGGCATTGGCTGGCGCAGCTCTCAAGCTACTTCTGCTGTACATTACGAATTTGGGTTCCAAGTTTCAAATGATAGCATCTTCTCCGAACCAGAACGTCTTCGACAAGCTCTACAGTTACTGACGAACATCTTAGCCAGCAGGAGCAGGAAATCAATATACGTCTGGCATTTGTCTACTGAAAACTCTTCTTGGCGTGATGATTTGCATCTTTGATGACAAAGGTGTCAGATCAGAACTGCGTAGGCGTTCTTGGAACCATGCAAGTCGGCCTAGAGTCAAGAACTTGATCGTAGCTGTGAAGATTACCGATGGCTTCCTGGGCAATCTGTACGGACAGTTGCCTTAGTCACTAAGGAATCCGTATGCTCGACAGCCTTAACGGAATACTCCGTATTAAGAGGCACAGTTATCCGACGTGTGCAGCCCTGCAGTCTGCTTCAGAATGGCCAATTAGGATTCGAGGTCCAACATCTTATGCATGATTTACTCTCGCCTATGGATCGAGGGAATGCCTTCAATTTCGGATGGCCTTGTCGTATACGCATCGGATCTGATTGGTCTTGATCAGAGCCTTACCTAACCCTAAGTAAAGGGAGCCCCAAACAGTTTACGGTGCGAATGGGCAGCTAGAACGAAATCCAGTTAGTTTGAAAGTTTATTATCACGATGTCTATAGCACTCCTCAAGAGCTGCAAACCGGTCTTTTTTCTCCTGAAATTCAACATACCAACGATGAATAGGCAGAGATCTCTGCAAGTGAGCCGAATTTCTCCCTCGTGTTCGGGCAGATCACTGTGGGGTTTGATTCGTTGGATCAGATCAGAAGGTAACCCCGTCGCAGGTTGTAGCCTCAGCCGTGTTCATTGAAAAAGGCTAAGTTATATACTTCTTAGATTGGAATGGCGTATCCCTCTGACGCGGCATCAAATCGACTCGAGAATATCAAAGATGTATGATATTGTCGGCTCGTTACCGCTTGAGCTCGTCATTTATATCGCGGAGCATCTAAACCCGGAAGACATGGTTCGAAACCAGAGGGTCGGTATTTTTCCGTACGCTGTTGGAAAGTTGGAACTCTCTTTTGACTGTGCTTAGGTCTCGAAGCGCTGGCGCGTGATTTTCTCTGCTCGCCCGATTATCAAGCCTGCTTTGCGCAAAACGCTCACGTTTTTGTGTGTGGATACGAATGGCTCCAACAAAGAAGTCACGACAGATACAACGACAGATGTAACGACGGACGCCACGGAGGACGCGATGACTGACCTGGTGGCGGACGCGAAAAGCTATTTCCGATGGCGACATGGATTGCTGCATGCCAAACCGGTCAAGAAGTTAATGCTGTGCTTGACTTCAGGAAGTCACATTCAGTGCCGATCGCGTCGGCTGTGCTATCAGTCGGGACCGAATAAAGTCGAAATGGTGAATCTCGAGACTGGGGAGACATCGACTTGGATCAGCAGCGGAGAAGGGAAAATTGATGACTTGATGCTGTCTGATCAGTATCTTGTCCTGGTGTCAGAGAAAATATGGTAAGGGAGCACGATCTGGTTCTTATGTTCTATCTACCTGTAGTTGCCCGTCAACTGAACACCATTGGATGGCTGATAGGAACAACGTCGACTTGACAGCGTGGAATATACACACAGGACAAAAGGTCAGTCAACGTGTGCATCATGCTGGTTCCCTGTACTATACAATTGTCGAGGATAAGGTGATCATTGCTCCCTGTTCCGAACGACCGTACTCAGTCCCAGCCTACATCTGGGATTTGAATTCGAACATTGTCCAAAGCATTGGCAGCTTTTGTGATCTCAGATTGTGTCATTTGAACACGGCCAAGAACACACTCGTGGCATTCGAAATCTACTGGGGGGATCATCCGGTAGAGGTCCGTCAAACCAAGTGGGAAATGACGACAGGGCAGTTACTCGAAAAGAGAGTTTTCGGCCTGCCGATGCCGGCTGATTGTGACAAGATGCCAAACCGTTTCTTCCGTCGTAAAGGAAACGACCCACATCTTTTCTTCAATCTTAAATGCGACGACTCTAGTACCTTCAACCAAAAAACTGTGACCCAGTCCCTCCTTGGATGCCTCCACAGCAAGAAGAAGTACGTCGCCACGATACTCCTCGAGTACAATGAGACTTTGGGCCAGCTCAGTGCGCAGTGGATCAACTGCGCCAAGCCCATCGACGAGGGGGACTATTGTGCCACCTATCTGGCCCGAAAATCCATCTATCGCCGCGGCAGTGAGCCGAAGGATCTCGATTCTCACAAAATCTCCACAGAACAAACGTTGGACACACCTTTCGCTCCAAGAAGGATCTTTGGCGATCGTGAAATCTTTGGCATGGTCAGCGGGGACCGCGTTCAACTCTGGTTTTTCAATCCAAACTTTGCCCTGGACTCAACTCAGATGGAGGACCTTCTGCGTCAGAGCAACGGACTGCAGGTTACCAACCCCTGACGCCAACCATTACCCCTTTAGTGAACTAGCAATTGACATACTAGATTGAAGAAGGCGTCACAACAGTAATTTGTTTCCATGATTCCATGAAAAAAGACTCTAGACGGTCTGATGGGGCCACATGAGAAGCGGCAAAGCAAACCGCCAATGTCAGTGTCAGGGCAACATAGACTGCTATCGGCAGTTCCCATCATTCTTCAAAGATGCTGGATACAACCTTCAGACTGCATACTACATGATCTGTGCAGCTCTTAATTTGTTTCAGTCGTTGTTGACGAGTTTGAATACCAAGTTCGAAACCGTACTCTTTTGCGAACCAGAAAGCCTCAGCATATTTCCAATTGACAGTTCACCTCGAGACTGTCGAGATTCTCACCTGTCTCAGCCCTAACCATGAAAATTGTGTATCAGAATCTGAACGCGAAATAACAAATTTCGTATACTATCGCGCTACCGTCTCATAAAGTCGCATTATTCGTACTATTCAGTTTAGACAGGTCTCCGAATTTTGTATGGCTCAGAAATCTCAGTCGGCTTTGTTTTTTCTATGGAATTCCGAACTCGAAATGAGGAATGCGTTTGAACGCAGTGGAGGTGATTTTCAACTAGTCAAGTTGTTACTCTCAGAACGAGGGAGCAGCTGACCCTATACCTGAAATTGATTTCCCGTTCTACCTTTCCCTTGCGCCATATAACAATGGCCACGGGAACTTCGGACGGGCAACCAAAAACCATAACGAAAAGTGAGCTTTTAGATACTAGCACTACCTTGCTCGTAGTAGGTTGGTTTGCTGAATATCAATCAGGCCCGTCTATGTGGGGTCGTAATTCCAGCTCGATTCTCTAAATACAACTACCTACCTCGGAATCGATGTGGTGAATTCTCAAACGATATCTCAAACTTTGCCCGAAAATACGTCTCGTGATGTATGATATTGTCTGTTCTCTTCCTCTCGAGCTCTTGGTCCAGATCGTGGAATATCTGGACTTGGAAGACGTTGCCCGAAGCCAGAGAGTACGTAATACTAATTTGAGCTTCTCTTCAGTGTTTAAAAGCGGGGTACCCTATTCTGACAAATTCAGGTCTCGAAACGATGGGGCAGGATTTTCTCGTGCGAGACAATTATCAAACCTTTTTTACGAAAAACGCTTCTGTTTCTTGGTTTGGACGTGGAGGGTGTTAGCGCTGAAAGCGTTATGCCCAACGCGGCGAGCTATTTCCGATGGGAACGTGGATTGCAACATGCCCGAGCGGTCAGGAAGATCTTTCTTGCCTGGCCATCACACGTGCCCGGAAGGCCCAGCGATATCCAGTATCATTCACGCCGACTGTGTTATTCTCCTCCGAAAAGGGACAGAATTGGAACGCAGAAGGAGGTTGAGATGCTGGATCTTGCAACTGGGGAGTTTTCAACTTGGGAGGGCAGCGGAAGAGGCCAAGTCAAGGAATTTATGCTTTCTGATCGGTATGTTGTTATTCTCTCGAGACGAAGGTGAGTAAGGAAGCAAGACTTTGTTCTTAGCCTTGTCTTGTCGGCCATCTCTGAATATTGAATCGATATCTAGTGAACAAATGGAACACCGTGGATCGGTATTTGATCAGCCGGCATTTGATCGATTTAGTGGCTACTATGATTTAACAGCATGGGATATACACACAAAACAGAAACTCATTCAACAAATACCTACCTTTTGCGTCCTGTATACAATCGCCGAGGACAAGGTGGTCATCGGTTTTGAATTCATAGCGCAACCTCGTCCCGTCCACGTTTGGGATCTCAGTTCGAATCATATCCAGGAGATTGGCAACTTCTCATATCTCGTAATGTGCCATATGAATTCGGCTGATAACGTATTGGTGGCATTTGAGATCGACAAGTGGAAGCAGCCGCCACAGTTGCGTCAGAGCAAGTGGACGACAGCTGGCCAGTTGCTTGAGGAGAGAACTCTTCACGTACCGATGCTGGCTGATTACCGCCTGAACCTGACATTTCCGTTGTCCCGGAACTCTTGTCGCACCTATGGCCGTAAGACTGTGGCCCAGCTCTTCTTTGATGGCCATTTGCACTCCGTGAGCGGCACCAAATACGTCGCTATGCATCTCGAGTACGATCACATTGTTGACCAGCTCAGAGTTAGATGGGTCCATCGCACCTCAAACTCAAACGCTGCCAAAACTCCTCCTATCAATCTGACCCCATATCTTTTCTACCGTCGGACCATGAAAGACGGCCAGACGGTCATTTACAATGCTGCCACTGGCACAGAAGCCAATCTATCCACTCAATCATTGGATATTCAAGGGGCTTCTGGCGGTTCCTTAGGCAGCCTACATTGTGGAAAACTTGAAGTAGGAATCGGTCAATACCATGCGAATTTGTTAGTTCACTTCGGCGATCGTGAGGTTTTTGGCCTGGGTACTGACGATGGTGTTCACCTCTGGCTCTTCAATCCGAGCTTTCCTCCTAGTTCAGATAGACGCATTGTGGCGATGTTGCAGACTGTGGCGCAGACTTAACCTATCCATTTCTCACATTCCTGCGTAGGGTTAGTTTGTCGAGTCATTCTTTGAAACAACCTTACAGTCTTTCACTCAATGGTGAGCAGAAATAGATAAACCGCCTGTATCATGACATTCCGGTGGTGCTTAATTTGATTATTGTTCCTATGCACCTGAAGCCAGCATCGCAGTTAGGCGCGTATTCGAATACAATATTGATATGCTCTTAATCTGTAAACGAGAAAGTCAACTTTCTTGGTTACCCTACCTTTTCCCGATGTGGTAATTCCGCATGCTCGATTTGGTAACAACTTACTTATGCAGGATAGCTGAGTAGTATTCAAATCTCTTCAGAACGGTGTATGTTTTTGTTGGTTTCGAAGTTTCCGAGGTCGTTAAAGCTCTTCTTCAGCCGCGAGCGATGAGTTTTCTAATGAAGTTTTTTCAAGTTGGGCTGTCAGACGACACAACGGTTAGTAGTCACGACACCCTAGAGGCTTCCCGGGCTTTGGAAGGCTGCAGCGGTAACTTCAGGCTCCAACGTAAGCGATGAAATCCGATATCCAAACTGGGATCGTAGCTGATGGTTGATTGCGTCGATGGCGTGATGAATGGCTCAATATTTCAAGTAGAATCAAGAACGGGAGAGTGAGTAGCAATCCGGGTATGCCGCCTGCTAAATTTATAGCTTTGACGATTTTTCCTAGCCCTAAAATGAAAGCACAGTTGAACACGCGATTCTCGTGCACAATATTGCTCCAAGCTATCTTGGCATGAAATTCCAGAATTGTAGAGTAATCGGAGCACGGAGTACGAGTAATTACCTAGTGGTCAGGGGAAGTTAAAGTGGGTCTGAAAAACCAAGGATGGGATAGTTTGAGGCGTTCCGAGAACACGGGTCCACAAGCGCGTCCTCAATAAATGTCCCTTCTGCACTCCCAGCAGTAGCGTGATGGTCAATGAGAAGGCATGAGAGCAGATACCTACCCACCTACCTAGGTACCTACCTTAGTTATGGATTTAACTTAGGCTACTAACTTCACAAATTTCACATGGACGTCAGCATGTGACTGCAACTGCGACTGCGACTGCGCTCGCCGACGTCACAAGAGATTGATGGATGCAATTCACCCCTCCGTCGCATTCGAAGCACTACTTCAATCAGAGTAGGACGCTCTGTGAACGCACGCGAGTACAGAAGCAGGTACGGAGCTTGAAGTTGTTTGTTCTGATTGTCGCAAGTACACCGGGTAGATTTTCGTCAGCTCGCAAAAGAGGTAGATTCTTCAATTTGAAGTGACAAATCCCTTTGAAGCGATGATTGAATTCGATTCAAGGACCTCATAATGTACTACGATATTGTCGGTTCCCTGCCTCTCGAGCTCGTGGCTCAAGTTGCGGAGTATCTAGATTTGGGAGACGTCGTTCGGAGTCAGAGGGTGCGTATTTCTCAGTTTTGAGGTCCAGAAGTCCGTACACTGACTAGGTAGCGCTCAGGTCTCGAAGCGATGGCGCACCATCTTCTCGTCTGAGACAATCATCACACCTTTATTACGCGAAACCCTTACGTTTCTTGACTTGGATTCAAAGGGAGTCAGCACATATGAAGCGATAACCGATGCGATACGTTATTTCCGATGGCGACGTGGTTTGGAGCATGTTCGGCCGGTCAAGGGCATCTTCCTTCCCTCGTCAGAGCTCTTTTCCAACGTGCCGCAATGTGTTCTGTACAATTCGCGCCGATTGCTATATACTATTTTTGATGAAGTCAAAATTCTCGATCTCGAGACCGGGGAAACGTCAACTTGGGCCGGCAGTGGGACAGGTTCAATTGCATACTTCGCTATGTCCGGTTCCTATCTTGTACTCGTATCAACGGACTGGTAAGTAAGTGGAACACAATTGTAGTACTTGCTCTAATCTTGTCAACCGTCGTCTGGACATTTGAGTCAATTATTTGTAGGGACTCCAATCATCATGATTTTTCAGCGTGGAATATCCATACGAAACAAAAACTTAGTCGACGAATGCCTTACAATAGCGGTCTGTATAAGATCGTCGGGCACATGGTGGTCATAACGGGCAGCCGCCTAGCGGACCGTTCCTCGCTGTATGTTTGGGACCTGATTTCGAATCATATCCAAAGGATTGGCAGCTTTCCCGATCTCATATTGTGCCACGTGGATGCAGCCGAAAACGTACTGGTGGCATTCGAGACCAGCTTGGAGGAGAACTTGACAAAAGTGCAGCAGACCAAATGGGCAATAATGACGGGACAGCTACTCGAGAAGAAAATCATTCACCTGCCGACGCTTACTGATAGTCCGATATCATTCCGAACCGGCTGTATTACCTATGGCCACAGGACTGTGACTCATCTTCCCCTCGTGAGAGATGTTTACAGCATGATACATCTCGAGTACGACCATTCCGTTAGCTTGCTCAGTGCCAGATGGATCGATGGTGCCGTGCTCTCTGAGAAAAAGATCGCCCTCCTTAAATATCCCAGCTCCCTATCACCTTCCGTGACCTACCGCTGGACGTATGAGGGTGGTCAGGTAGCCGTTTACAACGCCTCCACGGGCTTCGCAACTCTGTGTCCCATTCAGTTCCTAGGCAGCATGGAGAAACCGATTATCCCAGAACGCCCTGATATAAATGAGCCAGTCACGATAAAGCCGTTTTTTGTTTCCGGCGATCCTGAAGTCTTGACCCTTACCGATGATCACGGCGTTCGGTTCTGGTTCTTCAATCCTGAGTTTGCTCCTGACTCCGTCCCGAAAATAAAGCATTCTATGACGGAGAGCGGTAGGTGAGGCTGGTCTTTGGAACTAGGATTCCGGTTATTAACCACCGCGCCTTTTCTGCTCTCTTCGTGATCTGCTCATTGGCGCTGTCAATTTGAAAAGCTGTCTATCACGAAGCAACTGAAGTATGCTATGCCGAAGGTCAATGGAAAAAAAAAAAATCAAAATCTTCCCTCCCAGTCAAATTAATATTCAACAAGACGTTAATACAGATCAGAATGCAGGAGCTGCTTGAAATCTGAGTCTATTCATGATTTCTTGCCGAGTCGATTGAGAATCTGCTGAAACCTGGCTTCTATGGCCTGTTCAATATTTTGCCGGGCCTGGTGGAACCGCTCCTCCCATAACTCCTCCATACGACGCTCGTGTTTTAGGGTCTTGGAGAGGAGTTCAGCAAAGTCTTCAAGCATGTTAGGCAACGAAAATTCGTCAGCGAAAGAGTAGCGTCCTCGCTTTTGAGGCCGCGAACTTAAGGAAGAATTCTCGTCAGTATTCGTCGATTCTTGAGCACCGCCTGACGATTTCCGCTTTTGACCCGCCTGATGGTGTTCATGCCCTTGATCCTGATCGAGTTGCGCGAGTAGTTGTACACGAGTATTCTGCCGTTTCAGGGCCTCAGCCGTCTTCCTTGCCCTTTCCGCCTCCACGACTCCGACCCAAGCATCCAGGGCCTGCCGATACTCTGGGTCTTTGCTGTATCTTCCCCTCTCTTTCCCGGAAAGCTCCCGTTCACGTTGCTCCATGGCCTTTTCGACCCGACGTCGGGCAGAAGTATGAGAGTATGGCCGGTTGATATGGGCCTGAAAAGCTTCGGCAACCTCCTGCCAAAAGGCAACGATGCCCACATTGCCGTACAGCTGCCGTTTGTTGTAGCAGATTCTGAATAGTAGAATCTCATCCATGCGACCGGGCCGAATGCCCGCGGCATTGGCGTTCCCTACTCGTCGGGGAACCACGCTGGATGTGGTCACTGCATTACCGGACGAGCTCGTTGCATTTAGGGCAGGGGAGGCGATTTGATTCGTCTGTGCATTTGATGCTTGCGAGTCTGACATGGACTGCGGCGGAGGTAGCCTATCAACAGTGCGCCAAGTAGTGAAATCGGATGGAGCTCCGTTAACGGATAGTATGTTTGTGCCTCCCAGTAGTAACTTCGGCAGAGGGTATGAGTGTGCCTCTACCACTTTGCTACTCGAGACTTTGACCCAGCATGCAGCATGGGGCAGGCTTTTCGTTCCTGAAACTAGCTAGCTCAATGACCATACTCCGTACATGACATCTGCGAAGAGGGAGGCGCGAAAGGTACCATTCAGGGGAAGTTGAATTTTGGCTGTCGGCTTTTCGCTGTCCGAAATTGCAAGTAGATACCTAGAGCAAATTGTCATTTAAGCGGCAAAAAAAAGAAGTTTGAACTGCAAATATCCAATCGAAGCTATTGCAAAAAGAGCTAGAGTTGTGGGGCCTTAAATACGGTAACCTTAATTTTTACAGTGACATCAACTTCAGGGTGCCCGCGGTTCAATCGAAGCACTCATTGTCTTCAGCAATGCCCGGAAAACCGGCCTCGAGAGAAGTTACCATCTCCAAAGCTCTGTCGACCCTCCTCCGTCACTCGGCGGAGAAAGAAAACATCAAGATCAGCAAGGAGGGCTACGTCAATGTTGCAGATGTGGTAGGTCGCTCTGGGTCGGACAGAACTGCGATCATCGCGCTAAGCCTGGGTGGTCCTAATGTGTAGCTTGCATGGCGGAGACTTCGTAGTCTGAATGTCTCGCTAAAAGAAGTGCTCGATATCGTTGCCAACTCGGATAAACAGCGTTACTCACTCCTCTACGCGCCGCCGTCGGATCAAGAAACAGCAAGACCACTCGAGCCGCCGGGAGATGGGACAGTTGCTGCTCAAACGGCTGCCTCTGCGGAGAAGCAGAAATCGGCTACGGCGCACGCCCTTTCTGTCCGAGACGACAATCCAGCGCATTTCCTGATTCGTGCGACACAGGGCCATAGTATCAAAAGCATTGACACCACTTTGTTTCTGGAGCGTCTCACTCTGAACGACGGTGTCTCGACCGACCCCGCCCCGGCCAAACCAGACTCGACCGGTGGGACGAATCTGCCCAACACAGTCGTGCACGGCACTTACCATGGTGCATGGCCGTTAATCCTCGAGTCCGGCGGTCTTCGCCCGATGAGCCGCACGCATGTCCATTTCGCCACGGGTCCGCCGCTGGAGGAAGTCATGCCGCGCGGTCGGGGCGAAGCTCCGGCTCCCGTGCCGAACAACCCCCCTGTAATCTCTGGCATGCGGTCCGACGCCGAGATTCTCATCTATATCGACCTTCGAAAAGCACTCCGTGCTGGTTGCCCTTTTTACCGCAGCGAGAATAATGTCATTCTCTCCGAAGGGTTTGTGCCTCCGGGCAAGGAAGCTTCCGATGAGGCATCCAAGGTGGTTCCGCTAGAGTTCTTTGACATCGTAGTAGAGAGGAAGGCCGGCCTGGGCGTGCTATGGGAGAATGGCCGAGTCGTACGCGAGTTGCCGCCTCATCTTGCTTCGAAAAAGAATCCAAAGGCATTCCATGGACGGAGAGGGAAGGGAAAGGGGAAACACACAGGGTCGTGAATCGGTCTTATTTATGGTTCAGGTTTATATATGCCTACGTTACGCATCCAGCATAAATCGATCGACAAATTCCTCCAACTCCCCGACATCCTCCAGCTCACCCATCCAGGAAACATGCATATCCGGCCGCAGGAGAACCATGCATCCCCTCTTCGCATCCACGTCGTAACGGCGATATGCATGCCCGTGCTCCTGATGGTACGGTTCATCGTCGACGTAGATCTTCCAGTAGTCCCAGCCAAGGCCCTTGCGGAACGGACGGAAGATCTCGTGGAAATCAGTCAGCTCGACACTGCGCCTGGGCGACGAGTGGATCGTTAGCACTTCGATGACGGAGTCTATCGGCGCGTCGGTCGGCGTGTATCGCCGCAGTAACGAGTCTGGCCGCGCCAGCGCCTTGCCCAGTTCCTGCACCCGTGCAGCCTGCTCAGGCTGTCTGATGTCGCCAGCAAAAACAATGATACGCCAGCGACCGTCGCTCGGCAAACGATCCTGGAAATGCCACTGTCTTGCATCTGCCTGGTTCAGCACGGGAAAGCTTGGGAAGCGCATCCCGAGCTTGATCACCGAGGAGAGATGCTGCTTGCCAACAATTTCGCGGCTCGTCTTCCCGCGTGCGCTGACATCTGTGCCGTCCCCCTGCGCTGCAGTGTCACCGCCCTTGGCCACGATCATACTAGCGCCGTAGTCCACGCCGATTCCCGTCGTGAACAGATGCCCTTTTTGAATGGCTGCTTTGAAGTCCTCGATACTAATGCCTTCCTCGTCCATGAGATCCTTGGCGGGACGTCCGGAGAAGAGCCGCGAGAATCGGTGATCAAACTCGATCAGATCCTGCGCGACCCGCCGTCGTTCTGACTGGTAGGTCTTGAGGATCTCTGGCTTGCAGATGCCTTTGACGACCAGTGCAATTTTCCAGCCAAGGTTGTATGCTGTTTTTGTCAGCGGGACTTAGTTATACGATAGTTGGATCATGCTTACTGTCTTGCATGCTAACATTCATTCCCTGGCCGGCCTTTGGCGAATGCGTCTGTGATTGTCAGTTTGTCTCCTTTACCTCGAGCCATGATTTTCGTACATGAACGGCATCTCCTGCAAGGAAAATTCGCTCATTCTTGGAGAACTGCGACCCAACACGCTGGCCGATCTGATACGCAGTCCACCAGTCGCAGTATTCATAATCAATCTTGTACGGCGCCATGATTTTCTGGGCCGCCTTGAGGATTGTCTCTGGCGTTATCTTGGAGCGGTCATACTGTTTTTGATCTCAATCAATGTCTTGTCACACTCATACGTTGCGGCTCGCTTACATCGCCACCACCCTTCTCAGTCGTCGTGAGTTGGATGTAGAGCCGAACGAGCCTGTTCTCACGTGGGATCACCATAACGCTGCCTGACGAGACCGAGTGGATAGCACAACGCATGCGGATATCAGCTGCACTGAGATTAGCCACGTCCACAGCTATGGAACCAGCTTCACCCACGAAAATCCGTGATCGGGATGATATCCAAAACACCCCTATCAGCAGGCTATGAGCAACTCTGCTTATTATCTCGGGCCGTCTTTTGAGCTCACCAGATATAATCCGTCTGCTCGCCCTCCATCGCGAAACCCAGCTGCCGACGCACCCACGAATGCGCTCCGTCACATCCAATCAAATACTTTGCATGAACAACCTCGGTCGAGCCCGCCCGAGGATTTGCTTTGGCAGCATTGAGCATATCATCCGTATCGTCCTTGGCAAGATTACTCCGAAACAGCCCGCTCTGCACGCCTGAGCCATGGCTCCGGCACTCCGCCGGTATCGCCTGGTCCTCGGTCAAATGCCGCAGGGTCACCGTGACAGGGTATGCGGTGCGGTCGGCTGGGTCGATCGACTCGTCAAGGTACATGGCCTCCGGCATCACGCCACGCTCGACTGTAATGTCGTGCTCTTTGAGGCTGTCGATGAAGTATCGTTCGATTCGGCCTGAGCTCTCAGCGAGGCGTCCAGTAATAACACGACACAGAAACAGCACATACCTTGGTGCAGAACTGATTCGACAAAACGGCTAAGGCCCGGAGGTGTATCGGGTATGCGATCTGATCGTCTGAGGACGCCGTTTTCATCTGGGTTCTAACCATAGTGATTTTTGAGTCCGCAAGCTTTGAACAAGCTTTATGATGGCACTAACCCACAAACACATCTCGAGCATGTGGTTTGTTTCTGCATACACCCGGTGGCCAAAGCCGAAGGAGTGTAATATCTACATCCCGAATCAGCCGCTGTCACAGGCCACGTCTTCTGTTAACTTGCCTACCTCGTGCGTTCGACATTGCAGACCGTCCGCTTGTCTAGTAACAATCAACCATGCCGTCAGTGTCTTTGATCTGAATTATTGAGACGGCCAGCGCACCCGTTGAAGATCTTGGTGCTTCTCTTGTCCACGATACGCGTCTTGATGCCGCATCGACTCATCCATGTGGCGGCCATCAGCCCAGCCGGGCCGGCGCCGATGATCAGCACATCGACGTTGGATTCCGACGGGGGGGTTGCCATGATGTTGCTCGAGTAGCTAGCTGATGCAATCGTAGTCTACCACGGTGTAAGCAAGAAAGAGGAAGTACTGTACGGAGTACAATCTCTCATATCGATGCAGGTTCTACAAATCTAATTATCTGCGGAGCTCCTCGTACTCTATACATTTGTGATCATGGCCCCTGCTGCCCGGAAATCTCAAATGTAAAGTGGGCGGAAGGGGGGAATTCCGGGAGTCTACTGGTACCTACCTACCTGCGTACGAGTCAGTGCGCGTTTTGCGAATCGGCTCAATCATGGCCCGGGATCAAATGCGGGGAAATACCCGCCAGTGATACGAGGAACGGGTACGGAGAACAGTATGAGCCTATGGGTTCTTCTGGATAAAAGAACTGTTGTTCTTTGCCCGGGATTGTAATTGGTGGAGGTCACTGTGGAGCGAGGTGGCATGGAAAAGAAAAAAAAAAAAAAAAAAAATAAAATAAATAAATAAATACAGTTCGGGATGGCAGTTTGTCATTTAGTTTGGCGGAATGAGAGCCGAGGTTGGATCTGCAGAACATGAGGTTCATATACCAAGTCCGGGTACTTGGTTAAGTATCTAACTTCAAGCAAAGCAAAGTGATTTCTCAACTTCCCAAGGCCATGGATTAGGAGTAGTGTCTTGGCCCCGTTGTCGGATGATGCAAGGGCCTAACCCTAACTTACCTATCTAGATGCCCGCCGGTCAAATCTTCTTCGGGCCGTGAACCGTACGGAGCAGGACAGCCCTTTCCACCATCATTGAGTTAGGATGTCTCCTCTAGTATGATTTCGGAATGATTCTTTCCGGCTGAATGCGAATGCAAAACAGCATCTATTGTGCATCGTGTATTTAACAATCAATGCCTCTAAATCATAATTCTATCATCTTCGTCATTATCATTCGTCAATCATTGCACCTGCTGCGCAAAGTCGGCAATGAGTTTGCCAACCTCATCGCTCGCCTCGATGCAATGCCAGTGTCCAACCTTGGGCAGAATCTCCAATTTCTTGGTGCTGCTAGATACGCTCCCGAGGATATGCTTGCATCCATCCAGTGGCGCGGACTTGTCTTCCTCGCCGGCAATGATGAAAAGTGGTGCCTTGACGGCGGCATAGTTTGGTGCTGTGGCCGTGGAGACCACGCGGCAGAGAGAGATGTACCCCAATGGATTCTGACCCAGGAGTAGTTCCCGGATAAATGCCTTCTGCAGCGGCGTGCTTCGGGAGCCGGTCGCGGCATTGGGGATGGTGTTTGCCATGGGTTCCATGCCGTCTACATGACACAATTGCGCTGTCAGCAATTCCCTCCCTCAATATAATCGAGGCAAAGACACTCACCTTCCGAGACCACCTGTATCCGCTTTTCAAAAATTTGCCCCGTGCTTGGGGTCGGATGAACTGGTCCAATGGCAACGACTCCAATAACACGGTCCGGAAATCGCTCCGCGAAGTGCACCGCTACGGTGCCGCCCATAGAATGCCCGACTACAATCGCCTTGGGGATTTTCAATGAGTCCATCACACCCAGGACATCGACCGCGATGCTGGAGATGCTCTGGTCCAGACCCGTGAACTCCGACCGACCCGAGCCATACGTGTCGATCGTCACGCACCGGTGGCGAGTCGTGAGGTGCGGCAGGACTGGGAAGTAGTAGTTTTGCGACGATCCCAGTCCATGAATCATCACAAACGTCATGCCGCCTTCGGGCGGTCCCTTTGGATGGGAGTCTGCATAATGCAGGCTTTTGGAGTCAACGACGACGTAGGGCATTTTGATGGGTCCTACAGCCGAACGAAGAGTGTTTGCGTACCGCCAGGAACATGGCGGAGAGGAACGCTAACCCTATATATTCACCATACTGTTGCCCTGGCCTGTCAGATCGGAGCGTTGTGTCATTGTTGACGAGGGCCTGACGTCGGCAGATGCACCGATCCCCACATCCGGGCGGAATCCACCACGCTGCGCCAAAAGCTGACTAATCACACTCCGGACCAATCATTGTGATGCGGAAGGGATCCTCTAGCGTCGCCATTTTGTGGAGAAGACGGCGCGCATCATTGGACTCATTGCATTTCCAGCTTTGATATTTCCCTCGATCGAGCGCGGGGAACGCGACCGCCCGATAATTTCGATCAGGGCGCGGCCGATCGCGATGGCGCGCCAGCGTGTTGCGCCGGAGAATCGCATCCGGGCGGCCCAAGCTTGCGAGAACTGCAAGCGGAGGAAGCAAAAGGTTAGTCCCGCATACAGCAATGTTTCGGGAAGAAGGGCGATTGTTGCTGATGGAGGGGTTCTCTTTCAAGTGTAATGGAACCGTGCCTTGTAGCCATTGTACTAAGCGCCGCGTGGAATGTCACTTTCTTCATCCCGTGCCTCCGACCACGGAGGCAACAATAACGCGAACGCGATCGCCGGAGCGTCGGAAGAACAGGAAGCGCGCCCGAGAGCAGGAGGACCAGAGCTCGGCCACGTCGCGGCCTCTCCTCGATGAGCACAGCGAATCGACCGCCGGTACGCAATCTCTGACCACGCCATTTGATGGGACGTCCTCCCGACAAAGTATGGCTACGCTGCCGTTGCTGCGCAATCCATCGAGTCGGGAATCTCTACACGCGATGGAAGGAACGGCGGAAAATTCCGCGGCAGCCCACAATGGGGAGTCCGAGACGGATGAGGCTGAGATCCAAGGAATGACGCGAATGCTGAGCGACGGCAGGGGGAGAATGCGTATGTCCTGCCAGTTAGCGCTGCACAGCAGCGGCAAGATGCTAACTACGTAGCATGCAGTATACGTTGGTGATGCAGCGCCGCTATCATACTTGCAAACGATACGTCAACTGGTTGGCAGTGTCGTTGGAAAGTCGGCCTTGACAGATGATCCCCAGCGAAACACCATCCTCGAAGCGCCAGTACAGGCGCCGCCCGTGTACCCGTACACGCATACTCTGCCCGACAAGGAAGCGGCTCTGTTCTTGGTAGATTCATTCTTTATCAACGTGAGCGATCCCAAGGAGAACGTTTCACAGGTCTGTATACCTCTAACCCGCACAAGACCAAAGGAATGCTGTATCTGTTCGACGAAGCTTGGTTTAAGCAGCGTCTGGAACGCACTTACCAGAATCCTCTGGCTGCCGAACAGCAATGGATGTGCATCCTATATCTGGTCTTTGCCATTGGCCTGCAGCTGAGAACCCATCTCGTCAACCCGTCACCGAAAGAATCCGCCATCCTTCGACGGCTGCAGCCAGACGAAGTGGATCGGAGCCAGATGTTCTTTCTTGGAGCAAAGCACCTCAATGAGTCCATTTCCTCTGTCGAAGATGGAGACTTCACCTCGATTCAGATTCTTCTGTTGATGACGTGGTACATGCTGTCGGTTGGGAAGCGGCACACCGCTTGGTCGTACATAGGTACTGCCTATGTTGGTGCTGGCTCTTCTCATTGCTTGCTAACGTGTTTCAGGAATGGCGGTTCGACTAGCCTATGCTCTCGGCCTGCATCGGGCAGAGTCTCAGCGAGCGTACAGTGAAACAGAGCGATTATCTTACTCCATTCAGAGGTTCGTCCCTTCAAACTCGAGCATGAGATCCAGCCAACTGACATCAAGCAAGGGTGCTGTTATGGCGGAGCCTTTATGTAATGGATCGATTCTTGGCCGCCTGCCTGGGCCGTCCCATGTCCATCCAGGATGAAGAAATCTCCGAAGATATCTTCCCCGGCAGCGGAAGTGGATCCGGGCCGCAGCGTTCCCTTGAAAGCTTTGAATACCAAGCCCTGTCCGCTTCCGTCCGCTCCGCAAGGATATTGGGAATGATTCTTCATCAGATCTACCGAGCTCGAAAAGTGTCTCTTCGAACGGCACGGTCGTTTGCAGTGCAGCTCCACGAGTGGACCCAGTCCCTACCGGATATTCTCCAATGGCGCCCCGCGCCTATCCCCCATGATGATCCCGGCAAGGCTATGGGTCAGCTACACCTTTGGATGTCATACTTTGGCGTGGTCATCCTTCTTACCCGGCCGTTTCTTCTTCTCCATGTGAAGAAGACAATATCTGAGTGGCAGGGACCGAATCAACCGTCCGGGGCGGAATCAGTGGCTAGTTCTCCGGCAGAAAGCAAGGTAGCAGCTAACCCGGAGCTCAAGAAGTATTCTGCGGCATGTGTGCGGTCGGCGATGCATTTGATCCGTGCGGTGCAGACAATCAAGGTCAAGGGGTGTCTTCCGCGAAAGAATCCGTTCATCATGTAAGTGGCTTTTTCCTTTCCATGTCGAGCGTCACACCTAATCTCGACAGCAACTGGATTTTCCTTGCCGGCCTCATCATTCTGACAAATTCCTTCTTCAATGTCTACGACAACGCGGAGAATGATTCGATGGCGCAAATCGCCGTTCAACTGCATGAGCATCTTTCCCCTGCGGATCCCCTCGCCGCTCGCTACGTGCAAATTTTGAACGCTTTTATGAAAGTCATTGCGGACAGCAGAGCTGCTCGTATGCAACAACAACAACAACAACAACAACAACAACGAGACTATAAGCATGATCCCATCGAGGGTTTGCTTTCTGCAAAGCCCAACACTCCGGCTAGTATCGGACGTGGTACTGCCCCAAGCAGCATGCCCAGCTACGAAAGTCAGACTCCTGTTTGGAACTGGTCCTCCAAGGTCACATCGACGGAAGTTATGCCATCGATGCTCGCTGGAGATTTATTTGCAGATGGGTTTGGCGAGAGCGTAGAAGGGTTGATTCCCTCCGGGAGTGAGGAGGGGTTAGGACCAGATCTCGGTCCGATCCTTGAGGAGGTGATTCATTTTGACAACCTATGGCCGTTGAACGAGGATCCGGGCCTTTTCCCTGGGAATATTCCGATGTATGGGACGAACCACTATCTATGATTTTGACATCATATTCATGGTGCCCGGCGATTAGCTTCCCTCCGTCTGAACTCTGCACGGCCGCGTCCTGAGCCCTATTGCAATAGCAATGCGGCCCGGCCGACGATCATTCCCGGGTATGGGATTGGGGAATCACTATGGAGGCCGCCAATTGAAATGTTTTGCCGTCCTGTCGGACCGGCAACTCCATATCTTCGAGACCGATGCCGGTCCAGTCTCCCAGACGGGACATCTGTCTCCATCGGAATGGAGACCAGGATGCCGCGGATGAACCCGGAACTCCAGCGACAGTGAGTGTGCGATTTCATTGATGAGGAGGCCGACTGCCGCCCAATGTTAATGTCGCACGGCAGTAAGGTACATCCACCTTCGGTATCAGTTCCGACGCTGGTACTGTACGATTGTGTATCAATTTCATGTAACTATCAGGAATCAATCGAAAAGCAATATGTTGAGATTGGGCTATGATTGCTCTTTCTTTTTGTGTTCAAATACATCGCCTGATCATACTCTTACATACCAGTTGGCGGAATTGCCGGACAACAGAAACGTCTGGAATCTCCATTGGGTCTTGTTTTATTCAGGTCTACATTCTCGACGGTCCTCGGCCCAGCTGTGTGTGCAATGCCCTGTCACCTGCCGACCGTGAGGAGGGGCAGACGCAAACCCCGCGGACAGCTTACGCACTGCCTCTGCAGCGAAAACGACCAGCATTGTGTATCGGTCCACGTGCCGACGGTAGGACCCTGATAAGCCCGGCCACATGATGGAGGTTGGTGTGATTAGCATACCAGCGGAGGAGTTTGCCAAGCCGAGGGCGTTCGTAACTCTATCTGCAGTTCGCACAATGACTTACAGTAATCCGTAGCGACCCAAAATCAGGGTTTTTCCTAGGAGTAAGAAAAGCCAAGGAATAGGAACGCTCCAAAATGACGCATGGGTCTCTGCCCTTATCGCAGTTGACGATCAGGACGAAAACCTGCCGGAGAAGGCAAGTACGACACGCAGCCAATCAATGACGCCAGCCGGTCCATGCTGAGGAATACCGTGGCAGGATGGATGGTGCGCATCCTCCACTTCTCCTCGGTTTCGCCCATCACGCGGGCCATGCCGAGGCCCAGACTGGTCCCTGACCTCCCGGGCCCGCTGTCACTCCCTTGACCGGTTCGTCGTATTGTGACGGTAATGACACCCCAGGCCGCAAACATCCCAAAGTCGCGCCCCCACCCCCGATTGGGCAAGTCCCCAGAAATAGAATTAGAATAGGAGAAACGCCATGTCTCGCTCCCTTTATGGGTTTATTGAGCCAACGCGCTTTTTCCATGTCTTTCTCTGCCTTTTCTTCTGCCAAACTCTTGCCGAGTTTCTTCTAGTTCTACGTGCTGCTCTTGCTCTTGTGTGTGTTTGTGTTCAACGTGAACTCTTTTTTTCATTTTCGGCACCTGGCCTCCTAGCTCTGATCGCGTCACCGGTTTTCAACCCTGACCAGGCTGTACAGCGGTCAGTCTTCCTTATCGCGTCTGCTGCTGCGTGTTTCTGGTTGCAAAGTCGCGTTTTCTCCGACGTATGTCCCCCATCTGAGCCCGTCAGATGATTTATAGGTCGTGACCACCGTGTCGGGAATATTCTGCTGACTCGCCACAGCTGATTTGTTTCGTTTTCGTTTCATCCACTCCTACCCTAAAACAAAAACATGGCTTCCCAAACCGCTGTTTCGGGCCTCGGCGTCGGCGCAGCGGCCAGGACCGCCTCCATGGATATTCCCAAGTCGCGCAACATGAACACCGGCAGCACTCGTGATGGCTACGCCGCTGGAGGCGCCCGATCGGGCAAGCCGACCATGCTGCCTACTCCTCCCAACTCCATTTCCCCGACTCTTCCTCCGCACGCACTCAAGCACAAGCAATCTGTTGACTCGGACATTGACCTCCATGATACCGCCGACCAGTCCAAGTATGATGACACGAGGGCATCGGGGAGGACTGACAACCCCAACGCCATCACCCCGGACATGCTGGCCAAACACCACCTGCCGCCGATCTTGCTGGCTCATGGGCCACTGGCCATCCGTCACATCATTGGCTATCTCACCTCGTCGTTGCCGGGCTTTGCGTCGATCCCGCCTGCAAAGGCCCGCAGGCTGGTCGTGAGCGCCCTGGAGGGCCGGGGCGTGGACGGCGAAGGCGGAGGTACAGATGGGAACGTGGTCTTTGAAAAAGTGGGCTGGGGCCGATGGGATGCGCATTATCGGGGCCAGCCGGCTCGCGACCGCCGTGCGTACCATGACAATCCACCAACCGCTTCGCCTCCGTCGAGCGTGCCGAATTCGTACCATCACAACGGGCTGCAGATCCCGCACTCTCAGCGGCGGGAGGGCCCGCCGCGAGGAGCCTACGGGACCAGCACGGCGGACTCGGCCGTGTTCTCGCACTCGGACTTTGACTACGGGGATGAAGTCGACCGTATGTCGCTGGACGGCGACGGCGACTCCCGCAGCTACTGTTCGTCGATGTCCGATGGAGGAGACGAAGTGATCCCGGACGACCAGTGGAGCGACCAGGACGTCACCGACGAAGAGGATTGGGCGCAAATTGGTGCGGATGCGTTACGAGCGCGGTCATTGAACGGCGGAGGGCTTATAGCACCGAATAATCATAATTACTATCATCGAGCAGGCGGGCCTGCTTCGACGACGCTGGCCAAAGCCGCGCCGCCCCCACCGCCCCAGCAGCAGTCATCGAACTATTCGTTCCCGGACGAAGTCAGCGGCGTGGAGGAGCGAGCGGCGGTTGAAGCGCTCTTGCGTCTTGGCTCCATGTGATATATACATATATATCTTCATGCCTGTCAGTTGAGCCGGTCCGGCTGGCAGGACCCGTGTATGTGGATTGTTAACTCGTTTTTTTCTTTCTTTGGAGACTCGGCGTACTGGGAGGGAAACCATCAGGGGGCCTGGATACCACTATGTACCTTGGGTTGGGCGCATGGCGTTTTGGCTTGATATCATCATCCTTAGGTTAAAGAGGGATTCGGGATAGGATATTACCATTGACTGGCACTTGGGAGGAACCTGTATATATAGCTAATCAACAGCCATCCACTCATCAGAATCAACCTATTGTACATACAAACCAAATTTCATCCGCAGCAATAAATACATCAAGTCTTTGAATTCACCCTTCGCCAAACCTCCGCCTCCGCCTCGGCAAGTTTATTCCCCGTTGCCTTGGCCCAGCTCTTGACTGTCCCGAGCAGTCCACTATCTTCTTCCTCGTTCTCACCTCCATAATAGTAGGGACTCGAGGCGGTATTATACCCCAAAGCGTACGAACTCGGGTTGGGACCGTAATACGAGTAGTACTGCCCCGGCGGCGCAGCGCGCGAAGAATGGTAGCCGGATTGGTAGTAGGATCCCTGGCTTAGGATACTACCATTCCCGCTAGATGGCCGTCGTTGCCGCGAGGTTGTGGAAGAAGAAGGAGGAGGAGGAGGAGGAACGCGCGGGGTGGTCGATGCTGATACTTGTTCTGATTCTGAATTCGAAGCGTTCATAGAGCTCTGCTGCTGTCTCTGTTGTTCTTGGTTATCTGAAGGATGATTTGAGGGCTTGGTATTGGGATTGATGGGTGCGTTGGAGTAGGTCTTGACTCCTTGGATAGTACTAGAACAAGAAGTAAAAGGTGGACTCATTTTGGCTTCTTCTTCTTCTTTTTCTTCTCCAATCCTGTATCTGCCATATTTTTCTTTCGTTGGATTTGAACTGAGGAGAAGTTAGGGAGGACCTTGGAGATCTTTTCAAGCCAGGATATGGATGAATGACATCATTGGAATCACGTGAAACTGTCGAATAGCTCCAGTTGATTGGCCAAGCATTTGGCCCACATCACTGCTTTTAATTAGGCAAGTGCGAGCACGGGTACGTATTTATTTCCTCATGAACCATCCAAGCACGGTTCAGCTCTTCTCAGCGACGAAGACAACGTTCGAGTGAGAATATAATCGCGACGCGCCATTGATGTGTGTGTGTCTTGGGAAAGAGCCCCCGATCGGTGTACCTATTCTTGGTCCTCGGAACATCTGGAATGTGTGACCTGCTAAGTCAGCAAGCTTGGAGCGATCAAGAAATATATATTTTGCGTACGGTATTTGCGCAGCAGTGTGTGTGGTACCATTCCTCCATGCGAGCAAGTCGGGGAGATTTGTATGCGCACGGGCCTGTGTTCTCCTCCGTTCAATATATAAATCCGTAGTTTAGCTTGCAGTGATTGATTGGATTTTCGGAGATGGCGTGGCAGCTGCTGCGTAGAGCTTACGCCGGGATTCCGGCACTTCCGTCCCATGCGCGATTCCTTCGCAAAGGGCAGGGTTATGTTCTGGCCCTACATTTCGAGAAGTGGTGCACTGCGGTTCTCTTGGAGCATTCTGGATTTACCTGAAATCAATTCCCTTCGGAGTCCAGTGTGACATGACCGGAGGCCGATCGAGGGGTGTAACATCTAGGATGAACAGTCGTACGAGACTACTACGAAGAACGCGAGAATACACAAAACACATTCAACATACTGAGTACAAGCTTAATAAAGTACACAGATACAAAGAAACCCCAGAGCCTATGCTTCCCTTTTCTCTTCCTTGCCTCCGGACAAACCGAAAAAAGGTCAAGCATGTCTATAAGTCGCCTCCCATTCTCGTACGTCCCCCTCAGTCCGTAGACTGTGCGTTTAGCCAGAGCCACCCTTGTACTTCTTGCCGAAGAGGATAAGCTGCAGCTGGTCGTACAGAGCCAGCACACCAGCGCTAGCAACACCACGCAGGATGTTGGCACCAGCACCCTTGAAGAACGAGCGAGTACCCTCCTTGGCAATGATCTGACGAGCGCAGTCGATCGACGACTTGTACTTGACGGCCTCACCAGAAGTCATCATCATACGACGACGGATGGTGTCCAGCGGGTACGACGCAATACCGGCACCAGTGGTCACAGACCAACCCAGCAGGAACGAGGCAATGAAGTTGTTCTCCAGGGGTCCAATCAGGACGAGCGGCTTGAGCGAGTCGTACATGCCGAAGTACAGACCACGGTAGACAATGATACCAACGACGGAGACGGTGAAGCCACGGTACAGACCGACGATACCATCCGAAGCCAGGGTCTTCTTGTAGACGTCAATCAGACCGTTGAACTGACGCTGACCACCGCTCTTGGCAGACTTGGCGTCGTTGGCCAGACGGGTACGGGCGTAGTCCAGAGAGTAGACGAACAGCAGCGAGGTGGCACCGGCAGCCTAGGGCGCTGTTAGCAAAGGGCGCGACGTGTCTTGGGAAAAGGAAGTACGTACACCACCCGACGCAAGGTTACCGAACATCCACTTGGCATAGCCATCGCGGTCCTTCTTGTAGGAGAACATCGACTTGTAGGTGTCGCGGAAGGCGAAGTTCAGGGCCTGGGTAGGGAAGTAACGAATGACGTTGGCAGTGTTACCACGCCAGAGCGACAGGATCCCGTCGTTCTGAGCAGTGCGACGGAAGCAGTCAATGATACCGTCGTACTTGCGGTCCAGACGACCGGCACGGATCATCTCATCCTGGACGGGGATCAGCAATGGTTTCCACACGGCACATGTTGGAAGTCACCGACCTGGTTCTGGATGAGCAGCTTGATCCGCTCAATGGGAGCAGCGGCAGTCTTCGAGACGGCGGCGGAGACACCACCCACTGTCATTTCCGTCAGTGACCTGGACGACCCAGTCGATCAATTGATCGGCTGAATGGCCGAAACTTACTCAAGAAGTCGACCACGAACCCCTGTCGTTACGCGTTAGCAAACGTTGTTTCGGACCGCACATCGGAACCCGAGTCCGCTGCATCTTTCCCATCGCTCGCAATCATCCCGCCGTGTCGTCCACCGCGTGCTTCCGGCGTGTCGACGTCGTGCAATTCTGATTGCAGGATGGGATTCGATGACGGCGGGACTCCGGGCCGCAGTGAAGGGAAGCAGAAACTTACGGGCATGCCCAGGACGGTCTTCTCCGACTGCTTCACGTCACCCTTGGACATTGTGGTAGCTTGTGCAAGTCAACAGTCTACCAGAAGAGAGGAGAGGAGAGAATGAAAGGACACAAGAGATGGAATGACCAGGGATGGGAAGAAGAAGAAGAAAAAGAACAAGACGACGAGAAGAAGGGAAGAAAAAAAATTTAGCGTGGGCGCAGGAGACCACGGGGGCACTCGGCAACGCGGTGTGAGGGAAAAATGAAAAAATCACAGGAAAAAAAGAAAAACCTGCCTGATTGGGTTAGAACCCGGAATTTCCCGATCCACCTCGCCCTGGCGGTCTCCAATTTTTTCTCGCCCCTGGAGGCAAAACGCAGGAAGGAGCCGCCCATGGAACGAGCTGGAAGAGATTTTTTCACGACTTTCCAGTTCGGTCCGAGACAAATAGGCCTTGTCGGGTGTCCGGACCGTGCGTCGACGCTTTGATTTTCTCGTGCGAATTCGATAGACCTTACCTCCAGGACCGAGTACAGACTGCCGTGTGGAATACATTACATTCTGGGGTCGCAGGAAACAGCCAGCGCAGCGTTCTTGGCCATTGCGTGCTGATAAGCGGCAAGTTGCCAGCCTTGATGACAACTGGTATTATTATTATTATTATTATTAGGTTATGTACATGCTTTTTCTCCCATTGAACCTTGCTGCAGATCACATTTTGATGATTATCGAGTGTTTCATGGGAGCCATGGTTCTGTTTGATTGCTGCGTTACCGGTTTTTTTTTTTTTTTTGCCTCCTAGCCTCCCATCCGCTCATCTGCTTTCATCACCGCCAGGAAGCGCGGCCACGGAGCTTTTCCTCCCCGGCCGAACGGCGGCTGCCGGACTGCTGCGCTGGGTCCACTCCAGCCCTGACCGCCTGGCGCTTCCAATTGGGCGATGAATTTTTCATGGATGACTAAGCATTTCTACCTCGGCTTAGCTAATCGTTCGGAGACAAGCGCGACTTCCGACTTGGATCTCTGGAGTGGGAGACGCAGAAGAACCAATGCAAGTCGTCTGTGGACGCAATGAGTGACGGAATCTGTAAATGAGTAGAGCAGGGGCTGCAAGTGCAATCAAACTCTATTGCGACGACATGGTATCTAGAGTACATCAGAATCGAGGACATTGCCAAAGCCATTACATCAGCAGCTGGTATATCGGCCACATCATGCAAAGTAATTACATGTCCACTCAATTCTTCTTCTTCTTCGACCTCTTCCGCTTCTTCTTGCGAGGGCCTTCGCGAACATCCACGGCCACTTCGTCGTTCTCGCCAGCGGGGCCAGTCTGCGCGGCGTCGGACGCCGATGGGAATTCCCACTTGGGCCCGTTCTCGTCCCCAAAGACCTCTTTGCGCCATGCCCGAAGCCGGGCCTTCTTGCCCAGTCGCTTCCGGTCCCGTCGTTTCTTCTCGGGATCCCGGAAAGTGGCCAGCTTCTTCAGTCCGACGTACTGGTTCAGCTGGGCATCGCTCGCCATCAGAATGTCCCGTGGGGTGAGGCCAAAGCTTTCCGGGGATGTCTCGCGGTATCGGAAGTGGCCCGCGTTCTTCTTGGTCGCACCCGGCAGGAGCTGAAGGTCCAGGTCCAGGTTGCGGTCAACCGCCTCCTCGATAATCCGCCGTTCAAACTTGGCGGCGCGCTTCTGTTCGCGTTTTTCTTGCGCGCGGCTCTTTTTCTTCTTCTTCTTCTTCTTTCCATCCCCCTCGTCTTTATCCTCTTCCTCGCCTTCGGCCGGCTCCTCATCTCCGTCCTCGCCATCACCTTCATCGTCGGACGGAGCAGTATCTTCGTCTTCGTAGTCTGGGACAATGTCCTTGATGTCAATGTCATCATCCCATGTAGGCTTCTTAGGGCGCCGTTTCTTTTTCTTTCCGGACGATTCATCATCGTCCTCCTCGCCTTCCATCTCCGCATCCTCCTCCGCGTAGTACTCGTCCCCAAACCGCTTCTGCATCTCCTTCTCCCAAGTCTCGTCGTCAAAATCCTTGTCAAGTAGCTCAGCCCACTCCTTCTCGGTGATGTTGACAGATTTCATTCCGGCCGCTTGTTTGATCTTGCGGACTTTCTCCTCCAATTCTTCCATCTTCAACTTCCGGAGGCGATTCCTCTCCATTTCGCGTGCACGCTTTTCCTCCTCTTTCTTCAGCTTCTCAGCTTCCCGCTTCCGTTTTCGGGCATTCATCTCCTTTCGGCGGACTGAGAATTGATTCGTAGTATCGCGCGAATGTGTGATGATTCGCTCATTGACCTTGTTAGGGTCCTCGAACCGGAAATTATAAGCTTCCTCGAACATATCCGCCTGCTCGTCTTCCTCATCATCGTCTGACTCCAGCGGCTGAAACTTGGAGTTCTCCGTGGGGATCCACGCGCGAGCCGCCATGTAGTCCTGCAGGAATTTCTCCGGATCCTTGTCGGCGTTCTCGACATCCAGCTCAATTTCGCGGCGGGGCTCTTCGTCCTCGGGCTTTGATTTGCGGACCAGGAAATCATCGTCATTGTCTGAATCCCCATCCTCCGCTGCAGCATGCATTTCTTGAACGACTGTTCTCTTCAATTCTTCTTGTTCTTGGACGTATGTCTTGGGCGCTTGTTTCTGTTCTTCCTCTTCCTCTGCAAATGCGCCCCCTTTCAGGAGATTTTCTCGATGATAGTCACGGAGGTACATCGGCTTCTCTTTCTTCGGCTTCTCCCCCTCCTCTTCCTGGAAGTCCTCTTCCTTGACCTCTGGAAAGAACCTGGCGTTCTTATCATACACACGGGGATCCTTGTTCCGGATTGCATTGAGGGTCGCATTGATCTGCGCGTCGACCTCCTCCGTGACCAGCTCACCATCCTCATCTTCTTCCTCATCTGAAGACTCGTCTTCGGAATCCTCTTCGGAATCTTCGTCGTCCGAGTTGGCGATGCTCACTTTCTTGCCCAATTTGGATTCCACTGCACATTCGAGTCTCAATTAGCTCTACTCACACATTGAATGACTGGGTTCTGTATTGGAGCTCACGTCGCTGCATTTCCTCCCGCTTTTTGTTGTATTCAAAGCGCCGCGCATATTCTTCGTTGATTTTGAACTCGAGCTCGCCATCTTCGTTCTTCACCAGTCCTGGACCATTCTCAAGATCATTCTCCTCATCGCTCTCGTCGATGAGCTTGCGCGGTCTTTTTGCCGGCGGCTCCATGACTATACAGCGGCCTTCTTCGTGAATAGACTGCAATCAAGGCCTCTTACTGCCATTCTGCAAAGGGAAAAATATTTGGGCGGCAGAAATTCTCAAACTTGCTCACCGCCTTGAGATCTCCACTTTCTATTCTGGGAAGTCCAGCACGTTCATCTCCGTTTCAGCCTCCGGGGCTCCCGTCGAGTCTGTGAATGTGACAGAACGGGTCAATTGAATCGATTCAAGGGTGAGATTCTCGTGCTGAGAAAGCAACTTCAAAATAGAGTCAATTGTAGTTTAGTAGCCGAATACATGTAATCAATAGTTAGGCACCCCCCCTGCTGTGCCTGAGGCCACTAAAAAGGGTCCAGACTCCGGGAGGCTAATTATCATCGCCCGTTCGTTGCGCCATGATGAAGATCAATGATCTGCGCGATCCCGTTCCAGCAAATTGCCATCTAATCCTTTGATATTTCTTGTATATACAGGTTTAGGCGCATTCGGATGGCTGGAGTTGGATTGATATTTTCATGATCTGCAAGGGATTTCCCCTCTCAGCAGCTCCCTGATGGCGACCTCGCAGTTGGCCTCAGGGCCGCAAGTCGGCAAGCTCCTGAGCGTTGTGTGAGTCTCCCCTGCGGCAATGATCTGACCAGGAATGCTGATGCACGATAACTAGCCCGGTTGGATTAAAAGAAGCGGCCCTCGATTCCCCGACTTTCCACGCGACGACGTCCCACTTTGCGGATCAACTGGAACTCCTTGAGCGATGGCTGGACGGATATGCGAGAGCGGCGGCCAAGATTGTCGCGGAACTGTCACCGTTGGAGCAGGCGTTGAGCTCCCTTCTTGCTTATACGACGAACCCGATCAACGTGTCCGAGGCTGTGGTGGATCATGACTATACCCTGCTGGCGGTCAAGCGCCATGGAGATTGTATGCGGGAGATATGGGGCAAGCTTTTTGACAACGCCAGAAAGCTAGATCAACTGGTTGCGGAGCCCATTAGAGCTTTTATACAGGGCGATTTGAAGAACTTCAAGGAGGTGCGACGAAATCTGGACCAGACGCAGAAACAGTACGAGAATCTGTTGGCAAAGTACTCTGCCCAGTCCAAATCGAAAGAACCCTCATCCCTAAGGGAGGATGCCTTTCAACTGCATGAGGCGCGTAAGGCCTATCTCAAGGCCTCCCTGGACTTCTCCGTCCAGGCGCCACAACTGCGAAATACCCTCGATAAACTGCTCGTGCGCATATCAGTTGACCAATGGAGGGAAACAAAGCTTATTCACGATGCTAGCATTCATGCATTCTCAAAATGGGGCCAAGACATGGATCGAATCAAGGGCTGGATCAATGAGATGGAGAATAGCGAACGGTATAACTTGAGAGAGCTGCACGCGGCTCGGAAGCAGGTCGAGGAAGCAGCTGAGTTGGCGGCACGGCCGTCTCGCGAGCTCGACGACTATTCAGTCTCCACAGTGCCCTACCTCGGCCGGGCACCGTCGGCCCTCAAGAACAACGGGGGTAAGCCGTTTAAGCCAGAGAAACAGGGTTGGGTGTATCTCAGGACCACTACTGGGAAACCAACGCGGACGGTATGGGTCCGCCGTTGGGTTTTCCTGAGAAAGGGCATCTTTGGCTGCCTCGTTCATAGTTCCAGGACTGGGGGTGTTGAAGAGACCGAGCGGGTTGGCGTCTTACTGTGCAATATTCGTCCAGCCTTCCAAGAGGAGCGGAGGTTCTGCTTTGAAGTGAAGACCAAGAAAAACGCAATCATGCTGCAGGCCGAATCGCAAAAGGATCTTGTGGAGTGGATTGGCGCATTTGAGGCCGCGAAGCAAAAAGCTCTGGAAAACCCGGCCAGTACAGACTTGTCGGTGTCAGGCAAGTTCACTGTGCAGGATCCTGCGTTTTCCGTATCACAACCCCCGGTCCCGGAATTCATGTCGGATAACACCGACTTCCTGCATTCCAATGGCGGGGAAGACTCATCCTCGGACCGTTTATCGGTGCCAGATCGGGAACCAGCTGTACGAAGCAGTGGAGATTTCGGCACCCGTCGGTCTACTCAGATAGACGGTGAGGAGCGTGTTACCCGAGATCATGCTTCTCGGATCATCCAGAAACTGGACCTGCATCGCAAGTCATCCATGGCACCTCCATCACCATTGGCACCAGGCGGTGGCAGTGGCACGCCTAGCCCTATGTCTACTAGCCATACAGCGCTTCCGGGAGTTTCATCCTCTTACCTCTCTGATCTCAGCAGAGGTCGGGACGACCCACAAAATAACCTCGCGCCGACGACTCTGGCAAATCCACCAGCTCCTACTAGCACAAGTAAACTGGCGGTTCATATCAACTGCGAGCGTGGCATTGGCATTGGATCGGCGGATTCCACAGGAGGAGTTCCAAGCGGGGTTCAAGCAAACCTATGGGGCAGCGCGAATTGGGGTTTCCTCAATACATTCCGGGACGATGGTATTTTGGTTTCGGAGAAGAAGACGTCCGATGATACGGCTTCGAGCCAGAAGCAGCCAGCCTCGTCTTCAAGTGACGCTAAAGGAGCAAGCAGCACAACCACTTCACCGGCGTCGTCACAACCTACCAGGCACCGGCAGACAGTCAGCTTGGATGGCGACTCCAGCAAGTTGCAGCGGTCTTTGATCGGTATCAGCCATGAGTATCCCAGCTACTACCCTCCACGGCTGCGCTTCCAGGATGCGCAGTTCCGCCTCCTGTTCCCCAATGTCAAGAGGGAGGAGAGCCTGGTCATGGTGTTCCGTGCCGCCTGGAACCCGAATGATCAGCAAGAGTTCCCTGGCCGAGCATTTGTAACGACTCGCAAGCTCTACTTTTACAGCCATCATTTTGGCCTCGTCCTGACCACCAGCACCTCGCTCAACACCGTGTCTGAGGTCACGGCAGCGAGTGGACGAGACTGCGACTTTTTGTACCTCCATATCAACCGGCCTCTCGCCGATGACATGCCTCGGCGCGTCACGGTAAAGACCTTTTTGGAGCCATTGCGACTCCTGCAGAGGCGGCTCAACTACCTGGTAACGGTCGCATCATCCAACGAACCTCCGAATCTCGAATCCATCCTCAAGACGCTGATCAAGATGGAGATGGACGCTCCGTCGCGGTCTGTCAGTGCGGACAGCTGGGAGGACATTTCCATGGACGGCCTTAGCGAATCTCGTTCGCGCCGGGCTCGCAGCATTACGCGGAGAAGCCACAGGGACTTCCGTGCACCAATCTACGTTGAAAAGGATCTGTACGTCGATTCCGAGCCGTCGCACCGAGGTCGGGATGTGCATAAAGTCAAGCTACCGGCAAATCCAGTTCAGTACACACCCCAGGGAAATCTCCATCTGGCGGCGGAGAGATATTTCGATATTAGTTCCAAGGCTCTATTCCATGTTTTGTTTGGAGACAAGAGTCCAGTGTGGCAGCTTTTGTTACATGAACGCCGGGCGCAGGGTGGGTGTTGCTCTTTCTTTTGTGTTTGACACCGATACTCATACAGTCTAGGAACCAAGCGAGGCCCTTGGAGGACGTTGGATTCCGGTCATATGAGGCGGGATTTTGAATATTCGGTTGAGATTAGCGACATGTTTGGTAGGTTACATCCTCCTTACATTCTAATCACCGCTAACAGTAGCAGGCCGGACTAGTACCAGCAAAGTCTGGGACTATCAGATTATCGACGTCCTCAATGACCATCTCTGCTACGTGGTGACCGACAAGCGGACGCCTTGGCATCTCCCGTTCCGGCGAAATTACCGACTGGTCAGCAAAGTCGTGATCACGTATGTGGCCAGATCCAAGTGCAAACTGGCAATCTACGCCAAGGTCGAGTGGCTTTGGTCTCCATTCCTTCTCAAAAGTGAGTGAGAATAGTCTAAGACAGTTGCCAGGGACACGCGCTGACCTCAAGTAGACGTCATTGACGGCCAGGCGATACAGGATCTCGAGCAAGACGCTCAGGATCTAGTGGAACTGGTGATCGACCAGGTGCGAAAGCTGGGGCATCGCGGCAGGACAAAGAAAGCGATTGCGACATTTGGCCTCGTCGGACACGAGACCAACGTGAGCCAATTATCTGTGGAACATCCTCCTACGGGCAAGTCGCGCCAGCAGCGGTCGCTTGGACGGCTACTCGCCGAGTCTTTGGTGTCATTGTTGCGACGCGTGGTGCTGACACTGATGATGTGGGCGTTTGCCGCCTTTCGATGGGTGTGGAAGACCTGCAGCGCGCACGGACTGCTACTGGCACTGCTTGTACTGAGCGTGCTCGCCAACGGGTTCTTCACGTGGCGGAGCTCGCTGGATTGGTGGCACGAGCGCAACGCAGCGCAGTTCATGGCGCGCCTGGGCATCCGGCCGGACCGGGTAATGAGTAAGGCGATCTACATCCGGGACCTGGACGAAGTGGTGTTCAATACCACAGCGCGCTGGGAGTCGCCGGCCAACGCCAGTCGCTGCTTTGCGACGTTCCACGAGCAGACCCTCGTTGACGACGGTACACCGCTGCTGAGTCTGGCGAGTTCCGGCGGGCGGGGGTTTGACCCTGTCGAGCGCAGCGCCGGTCGTCGTGTGCAGCGCACACGCCAGCGTCTTGGGGTATACCGGCACGATCTCCTCGTGGCGCTGCGCGTGGTCAATCGGATCGAGAGAGAAGTCCTGCAAAGCGAGTGGGAGCGGTGGCTCGAGCAGGAGACGGGACGATGTCGACAGGTTGAATCGCTGCTCAAGAGCCACGAAATCCATGCCGACGGACAGGGTCCTCATCAAGACGTGTTCTCGGGCCGCAGAGAGGACGTGCAACGGTGGTATGAGGAGTACTGTGGCAGCTGCCAGGAGGAGCGGGAGCGACTGGCTGAACGGTCATCACTGATCTGACAGTGTCCATATCCTTTTCCCTTGATACCCTATACTTTGTTCTCTGTTGACTGGTTTTAG